>NW_028270181.1:31634388-31940222 GCF_037043375.1 Chiloscyllium plagiosum
GGTGGCACGGTGGCTCAGTGGTTAGCACTGCTGCCTCATAGCACCAGGGTCCCAGGTTCAATTCCAGCCTCGGGCGACTGTCTGTGTGGAGTTTGCACATTCTTCCCATGTCTGCGTGGGTTTCCTCTGGGTGCTCCGGTTGCCTCCCACAGTCCAAAGATGTGCAGGTTAGGTGAATTGGCCACCAAAGGGCCTGTTTCCACACTGTAGGGAATCTAATCTAAATTTCCTCTGAACCCTTTCCAAAGCTTCCACATCCTTCCTATAATGTGGTGATCAGAACTGTACGAAATACTCTTAGTGCAGCTGGACCAGAGTTGTATACAGCTGCTGCATGGCCACATTGCTCCAAAATTCTACCAGTAGAAGCTAACACACTGTATGCTGCCTTAACAACCCTATCAACCTGGGTGGCAACTTTCAGGGATCTATGTACATGGACACCAAGATCTCTGTTCATCTACACTAGCAAGAATCGTACCATTAGCCAGTACTCTCTATTCCTGTTCATCCTTCCAAAGTGAATCACCTCTCACTTTTCCACATTAAACTCCATTTCCACCTGTCAGCCCAGCTCTGCAGCTTATCTATGACCCTCTGTAACCCACAACATCCTTCAGCACTATCCACAACTCCACCAACCTTAGTGTCATCCACAAATTTACTAACCCATCCTTCTACGCCCTCATCAAAGTCATATATAAAAATTTCAAACTGCAGTGGCCCCAAAACAGATCCTTGTGGTACACCATTAGTAACTGAATTCCAGGATGAACATTTCCCATCAACGACCATCCTCTGTCTTCTTTCAGCTAGCCAATTTCTGATCCAAACCACTAAATCACCCTCAATCCCATGCCTCAGTATTTTATGCAATAGCCCACCGTGGGGAACCTTATCAAACGCTTTACTGGAATCCATATACACCACATCAACCGCTTTACCCTCATCCACCTGTTTGGTTCTTAAAGAACTAATAAGGTTTGTGTCATCATTGATACACTTAGCAGCAAGTCATGGCATTTTAATATTTGCTAAAGCCATGACCTCACATCTTATGTGATTTGTGTTGCCTACTTTGTCACAAACTAATGTTTCTGTTAGGAATTCAGATTTGCTGAGTTTAATCACAAAGATTTCCTATGGTATACTGTTTAAAGTAAGTTGGACTACTTGTTTCTGTAGAACTGGACTATTTTGGCTTCAAGCAAGAGAGAAATTCTCAGTTTCTGTATTGAGTGTCTATGAACTACCTATGAAAGTGCTATTGAATTTTTAGGCATGACCTTCTTTCTGTTTTCCTCTTTTTCCAGGAGAGGATCTATGCTAAGTACGGCCATATTTGTGTTTGCGGCGACATCTCCACTAAATGGTTACTTTGGAGGGAGCCTCTATGCACGACAAGGAGGTATTTTGTGCATTTCATTGTGTATTTTGTACTTTGATTTCTTGCGGTAGGGTTCAGTGTAATAGCTGATTTGTCATGTTCTGGGTGTTTTGCCAGTGTGCAGAATTGATCTATGAAACTGACTGCTGAATGTCACAGTGCTCTATGACCTTGGGGAACGGCATGAAATGGTGATGTGATGTGTGAGAAGGGAATATAGCAAAGGGAGACAGATGACCATTGATCAGCTGGCAGGGTTTATTGGAAAGCAGCAGAAGATTAACCTTTCTGTTCAGTATCTTTAGGGTGCACAGGCCAACCACAGTGATGTAGTCAGCTGCATTTGTATGCATTCCAATATTAAACTAAAGGAATTAACTAGAATAAATAATTCATCTATAATACATACAGTAAAGCAGAAATATGTGACAGTTGACAGATTGCTTCTCAATGTCAGCCACAGTCAAACTAATCTTACTGGGCTGTGGAAATCAGTGTTTCCTTCCAAGTTGGTTTCTTGTCCCAGTCCTGCTGAGTGCATTAGGAAAAGCTTCAACTTTGTGTTGCTTTTTAGCTGGGTTTAAGTGTCTTCTGAACCCTCCTGACCCTCATCAGGTCCTTCCTTGAATTAGCAACCAGAACTGGATGCAATTCTTTAGCTTAATGAATGTCCAACAGAACTTCCCTGCTTTTGTATTCAGGTCCTCAATTGGCATCATCCTCACTGTTTGTCACACCTCCAACTTTGATATCATCAGAATGTTTTGAAATTTTTCTCTAATTCAATGGCTAAATCCGTTTTATTCAAACCTGGTGATTTACAGAGTGCCAGGAGGGAGCGTTAATGCTGAAGAGAGAGAGATTAGTAAATGCATGAAGAATTGAGTGAAATAGCTGGGTGTAACAGTGACAGAAAATAAATATTTAGGTACATAAATATTCCATAGCTTGTTGAAATAACTGAGTGAAGTTATTAGGAATTAGGAAGATTAGGAATTCTTGATAGTCAACATTCTACGTTGACCCCTCTAGAACATAGTTAAGAGTCGCACAATACCAAGTTATAGCTCAACAGGTTTGTTTGGAAGCACTAGCTTTCCGAGTGCTCCTCTTTTATCAGATGGTTGTGGAGTATAAGATCATAAGACACAGAATTTGTAACAAAAGATTAGTGTCATACAGTGATTACAGTGAACAAACCTGGATTGTTAAGCCTTTCATTTTTTAGAATGCAGGTTTCAGCTCATTAATATGTAAATCTCAGAACGTCTTTTAAGTCACCTTCTCGTGATAACTTAAGGTTAGCAATTTTTGAGAAGATTTGTAGCTCAGGTTGTTAAGTATGTAAATTAGCTTGCTGAGCATACTTATACCTTAAGGCTTTATAACAAAAGGTGACTTCTCAGCTCAGACACTGCATTAAAGGTCTGAGGTCAGAGTCTGTCTGTACCCAATCTTGAGTCAGACTGGTTCTATTTCCAAAGTGGAATTTACTAAATATTACATGTATTGACAGCCTGCGAATTGAGTTGAGAGTATGGTGTTGGAAAAGCACAGCAGGACAGGCATCATCCGAGGAGTAGGAGAATCTAAGTTTTAGGCATAAGCTCTTCAATAGGAATCCTCCTCACTTTGTCCTGTCTGCAGATTGAGCATTTTTTGAGCAAATATAATTCTGCAGATACAAATTTGCCCCATAGACTTGAAAGTGTGTGTGTATGCACATGAGAGAGAGAGTGTGAAAGCTTGGTAAAGTGTGTGTGTGGTCCCCATGAGGGTGGCCTCAACCAGGATCTTGTGTTCATGTCACAACAACAGGTGACCCCATTACGCTATACACGCTGTCACGCACGCGCACACATTCACACACGCGCGCACACACCCTACATATGTGCACACGTACGCAGACTCTCTCTCATACACACACCCCACACTTTCACTTATGCAGACACCCTCTCACAGGCCTATACTCCACCACACCCTCTCCCACACTTTACCAAGCGTTCACACAAGCAAACACACACACACACTCATGCACTCACGTGCGCACATTCACGTGCTGTCTCTTGTGTGCGCTCTCGCTCTCTCTCTCTCTCGCGCTCTCGCTCTCGCTCTCGCTCTCGCTCTCGCTCTCGCTCTCGCTCTCGCTCTCGCTCTCTCTCTTTCTCTGTCTGTCTGTCTCTCACATACCCACAAACACATACAGGTCTATGGGAAGAATTTGTATTTGCAGAACGTTCTATTTTTGCTCAAAAAACACTCAATCTGTTGGCAGTCAATCCATGTAATATTTTGTAAATTCCACTTTGGAAATAGAACCAGTCTGACTCAAGATTGGAATGCAGACAGATTCTGACCTCGCACCTTTCATGCATCGTCTGAGCTGAGATGTCACCCTTTGTTATAATACCTTAAGTCATCTCGGGAAGGTGGGATTTACATATTAATGAACTGAAACCTGCATTCGAAAAGATGAAAGGAGGCTTACATAAGGTTGAGGAAACAGGATTCAGACAGAGCAGTGGAGGGATACAGGATAGCCAGAAGGGACCTGAAGAAAGGGATTAGGAGAGCTAAGAGAGGGCATGAAAAATCGTTGGCGGATAGGATCAAGGATAACCCCAAGGCATTTCATGCGTATGTGAGAAACCTGAGAATGACGAGAACGAGGGTAGGTCCGATCAAGGACAGTAGTGGGAGACTGTGTATTGAGTCGGAAGAGATAGGAGAGGTCTTGAACAAGTACAGGATTTACCCGACTTTTACAAGTGGAGTTCCGCAGGGATCAGTTCTGGGTCCTCTGCTGTTTGTAATTTTTATTAATGACTTAGATGAGGGAGTCGAAGGGTGGGTCAGTAAATTTGCAGATGATACGAAGATAGGTGGAGTTGTGGACAGTGAGGAGGGCTGTTGTCGGCTGCAGAGGGACTTAGATATGATGCAGAGCTGGGCTGAGGAGTGGCAGATGGAGTTCAACCCTGCCAAGTGTGAGGTTGTCCATTTTGGAAGAACAAATAAGAATGCGGAATACAGGGTTAATGGTAGGGTTCTTAGTCAGGTGGAGGAACAGAGGGATCTTGGGGTCTATGTACATAGATCTTTGAAGGTTGCCACTCAGGTGGATAGAGTTTGTAAGAAGGCCTATGGAGTATTATCGTTCATTAGCAGAGGGATTGAATTCAAGAGTCGTGAAGTGATGTTGCAGCTGTACAGGACTTTGGTTAGGCCACAGTTGGAGTACTGTGTGCAGTTCTGGTCGCCTCACTTTAGGAAAGATGTGGAAGCTTTGGAGAGGGTGCAGAGAAGATTTACCAGGATGTTGCCTGGAATGGAGAGGAAGTCATACGAGGATAGGTTGAGAGTTCTCCGCCTTTTCTCGTTGGAACGGCGAAGGATGAGGGGTGACTTGATAGAGGTTTATAAGATGATCAGAGGAATAGATAGAGTAGACAGTCAGAAACTTTTTCCCCGGGTACAACAGAGTGTTACAAGGGGACATAAATTTAAGGTGAAGGGTGGAAGGTATAGGGGAGATGTCAGGGGTGGATTCTTTACCCAGAGAGTGGTGGGGGCATGGAATGCGCTGCCCGTGGGAGTGGTAGAGTCGGAATCATTGGCGACCTTTAAGCGGCATTTGGATAGGTACATGGATGGGTACTTAATCTAGGTTAGAAGTTTGGCACAACATCGTGGGCCGAAGGGCCTGTTCTGTGCTGTATTGTTCTATGTTCTATGTTCTATGAAAGACTTCTATCACTGTAACCTTTTGCTATAATTTCTGTGTCTTGTGATCTTGGACTCCACAACCACCTGACGAAGGAGCGGCGCTCCGAAAGCTAGTGCTTCCAAATAAACCTGTTGGACTATAATATGGAGCTGTGATTCTTAACTTTGTACACCCCAGTCCAATACTGGCTCATCCACATCATGGCCTGTAGAACATGACTCATGAGATAAACAGAGCTAAACAATTGTGAGCAAAAGATTAGTATGTGAATTAAGCAATGTATCTGGTTTTGGTTAATAGCACCATCAAGATATATTTGCATTTTGATACCAATGAGGAAATATATTTGATCTTGTTGACTGGAAGATTGGTCTCAGGGTCAAGCCAATCAAATGTAAGACAATTCCAGAGAGTATCTCTCACAGTGATCAGCAAATGGATGGATTGTTGGGGATCTCAGATTAAAACTCTGGAACCATTCATGAAGCTGTTGAATGCATTAATTGAATTGGAAAGTTTTTATTTGTTGCATGAGTCGGGGAGGCCTCAGGCTGCAGCTGTCTTGTGGATTTTTACTCTTAGGATAGCTTTGATTTTCTTCTTGGTTTTGGTGCAATATACATGTTTAGAGAAGCTGATGATAAGCACAATTCCATTCTTGGAGTCCTGAATTAAGAATAAATTCTTGGAATAGGTTAATCCATAGTTAATTAAAAACAGGAAAATTTTGAGATGGCCAAATGGATATTTTTAAGATTGAAAAGAATTAACATAATTAAGCCAAGCAAACTTATAAAAGCAAAGGTTGAAGAGCCAAGAGAATAAGTTTAACTCTCAAGGAACTAGGGACTAATCTATAATGCTGTTGTGGAATGGAGAGGAGTTATGGATTAAATCTCATAGGAAAACAATCAAAAGGGACAGCATAAACGGGTTAAAGAGAGAATTTGTGGTGAAAAAGGAAGCTTGTTCACTAAACAGCAAGGAGAAAGTGAGGACTGCAGATGCTGGAGATCAGAGCTGAAAATGTGTGGCTGCAAAAGTGCAGCAGGTCAGGCAGCATCCAAGGAGCAGGAGAATCGACGTTTCAGGCATGAGCCCTTCTTCAGGAATGAAGCCCTTCCTGAAGAAGGGCTCGTGCCTGAAACGTCAATTCTCCTGCTCCTTGGATGCTGCCTGACCTGCTGCGCTTTTCCACTAAACAACAAGGCTGGGTCTGTTCATCCAAATGGCTTTTTACTGTTGCTAATTTTGTTAGCACCATATGGTATTCCATTATAAAGTGTAATGATCACTGTGGTAAGATAATCTGTGGACAACTGGATTTTGGTAGTATGGGACCTGCTTACATTTTACTGCATGCAGCAGCTGAACTGGTGTTTGTGGTGTTAGTCGAACACTGAAATATTCTGGGTATTTTAAAAATTAATACCGATGACTCATCTTCTCTGGAGGAAAAAAATAATAAAGTTTTAAAGCAAACATCCATCTGCCCAACTTGTTTGGATAACTTACTGGAAGTTTTTCGTAGCTTATTTTAAAATTTACCATTATAATTATGCTGTGGAATTTCATCTACTCTTTGATTTACCTAGCAAAGCTCCCTGGCTGTTCATCACCTTAATTGACCTTCTATGGAAGGTCCCTAAAATAAAACAAAGAATTGCAGATGCCGGGAATCTGAAATGAACAAAACGGAACTTAGTTCAGAAACTCAGCAGGTCAGGCAGTATCTGTGAAGAGAAATCACTTAACATTTCGAATATTAGAAGAAGGGTTCCTGGACTAGACATGCTGGCTCTATTTTCTCTCCACAGATGCTGTCAGACCTGCCGAGATTCTCCAATTTGTTTTTGTATCATGAGAAGTCATTCTGATTGAAAAGCTCAGTCATAAACAAAGGTTGTAGTTGAACTGAATATTGTAAAAATTGATTTTCTAGTTGCTGTTGTGAATCAGAGCTAAAACATCTGTAACCGTATTTTTAAGTCCTCCCTCGCGTTTTGTACTTGCGATAAGCATATTAAAGACAGAAGAACCCTCATGGAGCTTCAACAATGCTCACTCATCCACCACACAGTGCAAATAACACCCTCCCAATCAACACTTGGTCTTTTTATCCATGATGTAAAAATATTGTGTCATTGTTTCATAGGAATTCCTTTGTGATGGTTAGTATTTTCGATTGCATGTAAATGTCTAGGAGCTACTGCAATACTGCTTTGGGGCAGCCACAAACATAAAGGAAAATTAGTGAAGAATAGGTAGAAATAAATTTAACAGATTACACGTTACAGGGGTAGAGGAGGAGATTAGGTCTGGGTGGAATGCTGTTTGGTGGGTTGGTGTGGACTTGTTGGGCTGAATGTTTCCACACTGTGAAAAATCTATTTTTAAAAAATTGAGTGCCTTCTAAACTCCCTGAAATTCTTTCCACTGACTTGCCAGGCAAGGTAATGAAGACCAGAATGTCAGTTTAGGATGCAGTTAGAAATTCAGGATGTTAAGAGATGAGCTTCGTGAGCTTGAATCTCTGATTTTGACTTATACTTGAGTTTGAAACTAGACCAGAAAATGATTGGCCATTCAACTGCAGAAGATTTTGCATGACATTCTGTCCAATACTATCCGAGAGATTTCCCTGGCTAACTTAGCAGTTCCATGAATTATGGTTGGCTTTTTTTCTTTTCATTCCTGAATCAAATTGCAACTCATCTGTCGCCTTAGCTGAGATGCAGAGTGATCTGGTTAGTTCGCGCAAGTGTGAGAATCTTGAAGGTAATTGAATCACACATTTGCTATGTTTTCACATCCTCCCAATAATAGGCTTCTATTACTGCTGGAAAACTGAGGAATGGAAACTGCCCTTTGGTTCCCTTCCATTGCTATTTAAACAGCACCACTTGTTTCACACTGTCTTAAATAGAGTTTATGTAACCTCTAGGAATAGCTGACCCCCGGCGTACTTTTATGTGAGGAATGCCAAGCACTCATGAAGTTTCTATTTGGCTCCTATTTGGTCTGCAGTGTTGCTTATGCTTGCATGATCCTGTCACTTCCATTGCTCCTTTGCTGCTTTTGTTATTTACAGTTACGCTACCATCTCAAATTCGGCACCACAATTTTTTGTGATACACAGAAATAAAGTAAATAAATATTGAGCCTTGTCTTCAATATCCTGTCTCCTCCCATCATCAGTTTCTAAGGAACTGATTTTTGACTGGGTATTGTCAGGATCATGATCTACTTTCCCAAGCTTCACACCATCTCTAAGTATTATAACGCTTCTCCCTGCACCCAAGTCCAGATCATTTACAAGAGTTACAGGACCAAAGCTAATGCTTTGGGAGCACCACAACAAACCAGCTTACTGCCAAAAACGTCCACATAACATCAACCCTTTGCTTCCTGTCAGAGTATCAATTATGCATTCAAATTACCACATTGTCCTCAATTAAATGGGCTTCCGTCTTAAACTGCCTTTGCAACACTTCATTGAATGCCTTCTAAAAGTTATGAAAGACAATATTTACTTCAATACGTTGATCACCCTTTTCTGTCACCTTGTTTGAGAGGCAACCTTATAGAAGTTAATAAAATAATGAGTTTAGATTAGATTCCCTACAGTGAGGAAACAGGCCCTTTGGCCCAATCAGTCCACACCGACCCTCCGAAGAGTAACCACCCAGACCCATTTCCCTCTGACTAGTACACCTAACACTTTGGGCAGTTTAGCATGGCCAATTCACCTGACCTGCACATCTTTGGATTGTGGGAGGAAACTGGAGCACCTGGAGGAAACCCACACAGACACTGGGAGAATGTGCAAACTCCACCCAGACAGTCAACCGAGACTGGAATCGAACCTGGGACCCTGGTGCTGTGAGGCAACAGTGCTAACCACTGAGCCCCTATGGATAGTTATCTTTTCCCTAGTATGGCGGAATTTCAAGACTATGGGACACATTTTTAAGGTGAGAGGAGAAAGGTTTAAAAAAGATATAAGGGGTGATGTGGGTACAATTACAACATTTAAAAGACATTTGGATAAGTACAAAAATAGGAGAGGTTTTGAGGGATATGGGCTGTGACCAAGTAGGTGGGAGTATGTTCGGCTTGGACTGGTTCAATGCTTTATGACTGTCATTAAAGTTAGATTGGTGCAGTTTGCCTTTAACAAGTCCGAGAAATGGAATAAAAATGAACAAGAGTAGGCCCATTTGGCTCTTCAAGCCTTCGGGGCCTTTGATATGATCATGGCTGATCAGCTCCCTCGGTACCTATTCCCGCTGTCTTCCCTTTGATCCCTGCAAACTATATCTAATTAATTCTTGAAAACATTATGTTTTGTTTGGAATTGCTTTCTGTGACAAAGAATTCCACATGCCCACCAGTCATTAAATGAATACATTTCTCCTTGTTTCAGTCCTCAGTGGCCTAGTTTGTATCCTTAGACTGTGACTCCTTGCTCTGGACTCCCTGTCAGTTTTCTCTCTCGTTTTTTCTGCATGTTTCTTTAAATATGGAATTTAACTTGGACTTTCAGAAAGCTTTTGATAAAGTTCCACGTAAGAGTTGAGTATGTAAAATTAAAGCATGTAGGATTAAGGTAGTGTCCTGGCATGGTTAGAGGCCTGGTTGGCATGCAGGAAACAAAAAAACAATTTTTCCAATTCTCTTCCCGCATAGCAACTCCACTAGTTACATCCTCTCAAAGTTCCAGTAGATTTGGAAAGTATGATTTCCCACGCAAAATCCATGCTGACTATGTCTGATCTTGTCACTGTTTTCCAAATACTCTGCTATTAAATCTTTTATAATGACCTCCAACATTTTCCCCACGACCAATTCTAGCTAACCCCAGTTCTAGTGGGGTTATATTAGCTATCTTCCACTCCATAGGAAATGTTCCAGAGTCCATAGAATCTTGAAAGATGACCACTATTTCCAGAGCACTTATATACTCCAGGATGTAAATTATCAGGCACTGATATTTTTCAGCATTTGATCACACCATTTTCTCCAATGCCACTTTCCTACTAATAATATTCTCCAATTCACCAGCTCGTTAGGTCCTGTGTTCCCCAACATTTTTGGGGCAATATTTGAACTATTATTGTGAAGACAGACCAAAATCTGTATTTAATTGGGCTGCTATTTCTTTGTTCCTCATTATAAGCTGCCCCACTCCTCACTGTAATATTTGTCTTCACTATTCTTTTTGTCTTCACATATCTATCGAAGCATTTACCATGAGTTTGCATGCCTCCCCACAAGCATATTCTCGTACTCTATATTTCTGTCAGAATCAATCCCTTTGTCCCCTTTACTGAAATCTAAACAGCTTCATATCATCAGCTCTGCTTTTTAAGCCAGATTGTATTAATGTTTATTTGTTTACTTACTTACCTGTTTGTGCTGTTAATTTATCCACACGGACTTGTGTAAATGTTCTGCACATTAAGACACCTGGCCTTAAGATTTGTCTTTTTCACGTTTTTAATCCCATTTGTATTATTTTGTGCTATAATCCTGTTTGATTCTTGACCTTGAATCACTTTTCTCATTTCCCATTCTGTCTTTTGTTTTTGCCCTTATTTCCTTCAATTCTGTCTCCCTGCATAAGTTCCCACCCCCCTGCCAGCTAGACTCTCTCAAGCCCATGCCAGCTGCTCTCTTTTATTAACACATGTCTTTCTTAAATGACAATAGATTCTAGTAACATCCCCACCATCAATGTTACACTGCCGGTTCTGTAATTTCCTGGTTTCTCCTCACTTCATGTAGAGCAGAGTGAGTGCAGTGTACTAAATTTAAAGAATTGCGAGCACGTTATTGTTTACCTGGACCCCTGAATAAAGTTACGTAGTCACAGACAAAAGGGGTGAGGCAGTGGACCTGAGTATGACCAAAACAAGGAATGTTCCAAGTATCTCTCAAAAAAAACACACACGGGACCTGTGCAGGTTTCCATGACAACGTCCTGCATTGGGACAAGTAAATTGAGACAAAGGAGAAATTGTTCCATGTGAGAACCAGTTCAAGTGGTGTGGGGTGGAGTGTGACTGGGTTTCCGGTCAAAAGAGAAATGATAGCATTGGAGCCTTCCCGCTCGAGAATAGATGTGCCGAGAAAATTCGTCAATTTCAATTAGGAAACAGTTTAGTGACCGATTGGTATTGAAAGAGTCACAAGGGGGTGGGTAGAGACTAGACAAGGTGCGAAAAAATTAGTTCTGAGTGATACAAGTTAGAGTACACAGAACAGGTTGAAACAGTGGCCTCATGGAGCTGTCCTGTTTGAGGATCCAATAAAGGAGGCAGAAATCAGTAGATTTGTGGACTGTGCTTAGAGGTGCTTGCCAGTGGCAATCTTTGAAACAAAGGCTTGATGTTCACTGGTGGTTATGTTCAAGGTGTAGGTATCCAGGAGTTGGTGGTGTTCTACCTCGGCCAGGCAGAGGTCAATTTGCCACGCACGCACAGCAACACATTTTGGTGTCAGGTTTGGGGAACTTGAGAGAATGAAACATTTGCTGCACATCGGGAGGAATATAATTTATTAACTGGAAAGTCATTTGAGTTTCCTTGGCCTGTGAAAGATGTTATGTAAATGCAGTTCCTTGCTTTCTCTGTGAATAGGTGAAGTTGTTTGAAATGAGCTTTAATTTTGCTTTCTACTTTTTATTTATAAACAGGCAGAAGGTGGATAAAGCAGATGTTCATTGGAGCATTCTTGATCCCAGCCATGGTGTGCGGAACTGCATTCTTCATAAATTTCATTGCAATGTATTATCATGCTTCACGAGCTATTCCTTTTGGAACAATGGTAAGCATGTTAGGTAGTCTTCACAAAAATGAGTGTAAATACACAAAGTAGTTTATCTTATCCACCCATAGATGGCTGTTCCCGACACCAAAGATTTACTGACTTGTAGTAGATTTGACTGGCATTCGATACATTTGATATTCTTTCAGTATTGAATGATGTTATATGCAGGCTTCTTCCTTACCATTAGGCTGAGTTTAGTCTTGAACTAATTTCAGCTTGCTCACTGGTATTTTGTGTATCTCTTAAATAATTTTAAAGCTAAAGTATCAAGACTTTGCTCTCAGTATTCACTCTCAGTAGTATTCTCTACCATTAAGGGTTATCCCTGTAATCCGAAATAGACCATTTGGTCCAACTCATCCATGCTGACCAGATATCCTAACCTAATCTAGTCCCATTTGTCAGCACTTGGCCCATATCCCTCTAAGATTAGAGTGGTGCTGGAAAGCACAGCAGGTCAAGCAGCATCCGAGGAGCAGGAAAATTGATGTTTCGGGCAGGAGCCCTTCATCAAGAATGGCTCCTGCCTGAAAGGCTGATTTTCCTGCTCCTTGGATGCTGCCTGACCTGCTGTGCTTTTCCAGCACCATTCTAATCTTGAGTCTGATCTCCAGCATCTGCAGTCCTCACTTTCGCCATATCCCTCTAAACCCTGCCTATTCATATACCTATCCACATGCCTTTTAAATGCTGCAATTGTACCAGCCTCCACCACTTCCTCTGGCAGCTCATTCCATGCAAGTACCACCCTCTGTGTGAAAATGTTGCCCCCTTAAGTCCCTTTTCTATCTTTCCCCTCTCACCGGAAACCTATGCCCTCTAGTTCTGGACTCCCCAACTCCAGGCAAAAGATCTTGTCTATTTATCCTATCCATGCTACTCATGAATTTATAAACCTTTATAAGGTCACCCCTCAGCCTCTGACGCTCCAGGGAAACAGCCCTAGCCTATTCAGCCTCTCCCTCTAGCTCAAATTCTCCAACTCTGGCAACATCCTTGTAAATCTTTTCTGAACCCTTTCAAATTTCACAACATCCTTCCTATAGCAGGGAGACCTGAATTGCACACAATATTTCAAAACCGGCCTAACCAATGTTCTGTACAGCAGCAACATGACCTCCCAACCCCTATACTCAATGCTCTGAGCAATAAATGAAAGCACACCAAGTGCTACCTTCACTATCCTATCTATCTGCAACTCTCCTTTTAAGGATCTATGAACCTGCACTCCAAGGTCTCTCTGTTCAGCAACACTTCCTTAGACCTTACCATTAAGTGTATAAGTCCTGCTCTGATTTGCTGTTCCATAATGCAGCACTTTGCTGACTCAGTTTCTAAAACTGAATGGAGCACTCAATGTGACTTGAGCAATGTAAAGTTTCAGTTCAGCAAGATAGCCTTCATTTTATCTGATTTTTATGATAAAAGTGATATATTCCTTTACCTTTAATAATGGATGTTCAACTTCAATTGTCGTCTGGTATCATTCTCAGATTGTCCAGCCTCTCTCTAACTAGATCAGTGGCACATGAATTAATGCTTCTAATACTTTCTCCTAGCATTCAGCATCTCATGCATATTGAAATTCATCAAATGCAGCTTGGCTTTTTTTTAAATATAAAATCCCTACAGTGTGGACACAAGCCACCTGGCCCAACAGGTCCAAACTGACCCTCCGAAGAGCATCACACACCCCCTCCCTGCATCTCCCATGACCAGTGCACCCCACCTACACATCCCTGAACACTATGGGTAATTTAGCATTGCCAGTCCACCAAATTTGCACATCTTTGGATTGTGGGAAGAAACCTGAGCATCTGGAGGAAACCCATGCAGACACGAGCACCTGCAGGTGGTCACCCCAGGATGGAATCAAACCTGGGTCACTGGTGCTGTGAGGCAGCAGTGCTAACCACTGAACCAATAATTCAGGGTATTGTCTACCAGGACTATTTGTTTGAATCTGAAGCTTTTTATCAGGAGGGAGGTCCAGCCATTCTTGGGGTGTTCTCCTCAGCAAATCACCCCAAGGTAATAACATTCCCTGAGGAGAAAGTGAGGTCTGCAGATGCTGGAGATCAGAGCTGAAAATGTGTTGCTGGAAAAGCGCAGCAGGTCAGGCAGCATCCAGGGAACAGGAGAATCGACGTTTCGGGCATAAGCCCTTCTTCAGGAATGGCTGAAGAAGGGCTTATGCCCGAAACGTCGATTCTCCTGTTCCCTGAATGCTGCCTGACCTGCTGCGCTTTTCCAGCAACACATTTTCAGCTCTAATAACATTCCCTTGCTGGTGGGCAGCATGGTGGCTCAGCCTTAATCTCTGGATGACTAGATTAGTGACATAACTAATATGTCATCACCTGCCTTTCTAAGTGCATCAAAAGGAATAAATTGGGCTTATATTGGGCCTTTCAGAATATCCCAAAGTACTTCATAGCTGAGAAATTACTTGGGAAGTGTGATTGCCTGTATTTTAGACATGCAAAGCAGCTGAGGTCACAAAACAAGGAGATGAATGGCCAGTGTGAAAGATGCTGTTGGTTGAGAGAAAAAATGTTGATCAGGATATCACATGCTTTCATTGCTTTTCAGTGAAGCATTTTGCGTCTTCTACTGCAGTCAGTTTGGTTTAGTGTCCCTTGGAATATATCACCTCCATTGCTGCGCTGAAGTGTCAGGTTAAGTTATATCCTCCTGGAATGGGGCCTGAACTGTCATATAAGAATGCTGCCTGTAAGCCAGACCAGCATTTATGAGTTACCACCCGACACCTGGAGGAAGAACACCTCAGATCCCATACAATTATATGGACTAAATGTGGATTTCAACAGCTTCCTCATTTCCCCACCCCCCACATTATCCCAATCCCAAGGCTCCAACTCGGCACGGCCCTCCTGACCTGTCCGTCACCTTTCCCATCCATCTATTTCACTCCCCCCTCTGACATATCACCTTCTCCCTCACCTTCATCCACCTATTGCTTTCTCAGCTACCTTCCCCTCCACCTCCCTCTCATTTATCTCTCAGCCCTCAGTCCACAAGCCTCATTCTGATGAAGGGGTATGCCCTAAACATTGACTCACCTCCTCGGATGCTGCCTGACCTGCTGTGCTTTTCCAGCAACACACGCTCGACAACATTCATGATAGGCTTCCCATCAGAAAGGACCATTTCTTACTGAAACCAATTTGACTGCCATTTATTAGTCTACTTAAACACTGGGTAATTTTTAATTTGTTCCTTGTGATCAATTTTATTGGTAGTCTAATACGGTTGCAATATTCTAGTTTGCTGGGTTGCCATTTTGAAACACTGGTTACCGTTTTGCCTTTTCCCAAGTCACTGCACATATGTATTGGAAGCAGAAGAAGGTCATTTGCCCCCTCAATAAACTCCAGTACATATAGATTAGATTAGATTAGAGTGTGGAAACAGGCCCTTCGGCCCAACAAGTCCACACCGACCCGCCGAAGCGAAACCCACCCATACCCCTACATTTACCCCTTACCTAACACTACGGGCAATTTAGTATGGCCAATTCACCTAACCTGCACATCTTTGGACTGTGGGAGGAAACCGGAGCACCCGGAGGAAACCCACGCAGACACGGGGAGAACGTGCAAACTCCACACAGTCAGTCGCCTGAGTCGGGAATTGAACCCGGGTCTCTGGCGCTGCGAGGCAGCAGTGCTAGCCACTGTGCCACTGTGCCACCGTGCCGCCCACTATGGACTCAAACTTTCCTGATAAGGTAACCCCTCATCTCAGGAACAATCCTCTGAACCTTTGTTTTGGTCTTCTTACCAGTTCAATAGATGTGGTCATCTCAATGTGGTCTCGTTAATGCCGTGCAGCAGTGGAAAAATATCTCTGCTTTTATCTTTATTGCCAAAAGAATGGAGTATAACATTAGGGAAGTGTTATTGCAACTGTACAAGGTACTAGTGAGACTGCATCTGGAGTATGCGTGCAGTTTTGGTCCCCTTACTTGAGGAAGGATTTAATTGTATTGGAGGTAGTTCAAAGGAAGTTCATGAGATTAATTCCAGAGATGAGAGGCTTGACTTGTGAAGAGAGTTTGAACAAAGTAAATGTAGAGAGGATGTTATCCACTTGTGGGGCAATTTACAATGACAAGTTTTAGGCCGAGGGATGGTCGATTTTAAAAAAGTGATGAGGAAGAATTACTCTCTCAAACTGTCATGAATCTGTAGTATGGTGGATGCCTGGACACTGAGTATATTTGAGGAGGAGATGGACAGATTTTTATTTTAGTAATGGGTTAAAGGGTTATTGGGAGTGGGCAAGAAATTGTAGTTGAGGCCGCGCTGAATTTGGCTGTGACTGTATAGAAAGGTAGAAGAAGCTTGAAGGGCTGAATGGCTTACTCCTGCTCCTACTTATTATGTTCAATTCCCCTTGCAATAAACAGCAACGTTTCACTTTTCCTAATCACTGGCTGTGTCCGCCTGCTGCCTTTTTGTGACTCTTTGACCAAGACTCGGAGGTTGAGTTCTGCAGCCTTTTTTCTATTTATTTAATAAGCTGTTTTTCTGTTTTTCCTGTCAAGTTGATCATGTACTTAGTCTCTAGGTCCAGCTAATTGTAAAGATTATGAATACACTGTGGTTGAAGCCCCAGCACTGATGCCTCTGGACTTTGCTGGCTGCATCTTGCCAAATTGCCAATGACCTATTTATGCATACTTTTGCTTATTATTTACCCAATTATTTGTTACCACCCCCACCACCCTCATGGTTCCCTCAATGCCTTCCATTGTACAATATCCATAATTGTGACTAAAGGTATGAACAGTCTAGGCTGATTCATACCTCAAACACTATTGTCATTTATTCTTTGCTTCAAAATCCTCTTAATAATCCAAAACCATCCTCACATTCAGTTGGATGGTTTTAGTTTTGAGCTGGTGAAATCATAATCTCATTGCGCCCAACATAAGTAAAAGGGTGTAGATGGTAACAGGAGTTAGGTTACAATGGAGAAGTGTGAGGACATGCAAGAGTATCAAAAACCGAAACAAAGCATTGATTTATCAGTTTCAGAAGATGGAGATCTTTAAAGGCTTGAGGAATTTAGGGAGTAGTGGTCTAGTGTTTGGAGATTCTAAGTAAAAAATGAACTGAAGTTTTGTGCATCAGGATATAACTGGTGTGCCAAGAACTAGTAGACTTGATTTGTCTTGGGGTTCTCTTTGAGCGCATTGCATCCCTGCCATGTTCCAGACAATGAGACTCCGTTAATAGCACTCGTCTGAATCAAAAGGTTGTGTTATCAAGTCCCATTTCAAGACTTCAGCAAAACAATCTCGGCTCATACTTCAGTGTAATTCTGAGGGCTGTTGCACTGTCAGAGGTGCCATCATTCAAGTACAACATTAAACCAAGGTCTTGTTTGTCCTTTTGGGTAGAAATGGTTTGATGCTTCTCGGCATTAGTTTAAGAAGTGCAGGTGAGTTAACTCGAGGGGTCCTCTTGTGGCACCGTGGTAGTGTCCCCAACCCTGGACTAGGAGGCCTGGGTTTACATTGATTAGGAAAAAAGGATTTTTTTTTTTTAAAACACTGTTCTGAGATGTTATCACACACCTCTGGTGCAGGTGGGATTTGAATCTGGGTGTCTCAGTCCAGGGGTTAGGGACGTTACTACTGCACCCCAAGAGGGCCCACTGAACAAGTTGATTTTATTTTGAATCCACACAGACCCCTTCATCTGTGTAGCCCCTTTGTTCAGTTGGTTGCAGTTTATTAGTAACAGCATTTCGCTAATCTTTTAGATATTTTCTAATCAACCTGCCCAGAGACATTATTACACACCATTGGAACAGGTGGGACTCAGGTTTCTTGGTTCAGCGTTCGGGATGCTAACTCTCTACCACAAGAGCCCTCTCAACATATTGATTTGAAAAAAGGTTAAAAGAAACAAGTATTCTGGCCAATTTTTGGATTGTAAGAGCTAACTTTGTACAAATTGGTGATATTTCCTACATCTTAATAGTGATTGCATATAAAAAATAGTTTTTTGACTTGGCATGAATCGGGCATGTCGTACAGCAGGGGAAAGGTTCTTGGCCCAACGAGTCGGCACCTACGTAACTGCTACTAAAAGTGTAATCCCAGCTTCCTGCACTTGTCCCATATCCTTGAATGTTATGACATTTGAAATGCTCATCCAAATTTTTTTTTTAAAGATTGTGAGGTTTCTAGGCAGTGCATTCCAGATCCCCTCCACCCTTTGAGTGAGCAAGTTTGTTTTCCCCTGAATCCCATCTGAATCCCTTGTCCCTTACTGTAAAAACATGTCCTCATGATTGACCCCTCAACCAAGAGGAGCACCAGCTATCTATTCACCCTGTCCATACCCTCATAATGTTAATCATGTCCTCCCACACCCCTGCCGTCTCTGCTCTAAAATAAACATTCCAAGCCTATCTAGTCTGTCCTTATAGCTCAATCTTTCCACCCAGGCTGCATTCAGGTGAACCTCTTCTGTACTTATTCTAGTGCTATCATAACCTTCCTGTAATGAGGTGACCAGAACTGCACACATTACTCCGGTTGAGGCATGACCAGCGTTCTGTACAGTTCCAACATTACCTCTTTTTTATACTGTATGTTACAACTGATTAAAGCAAGTATCCCACATACCACCTTAACCATTCTATTCAGACACTCGGCTGACTTCAGGGATCTGTGAATAATTTTCGCACGTCCCTCTGTTACCCAGTGTCCTGCCATTCATTAAATACTCCCAACGTCTTGTCTTTTCCTCCAAAGTGCGTTAGCTCAAACTTAACGGTGGTAAATACCATCTGCCATTGGTCTGCCCGTCTGACCAACACAGCTATGTCTTCCTGTAACCTACAACCATTTTCTTCACTATTAATCACTCCAGCAATCAATCTCTCTTCCCCTTCGTTCTGTTCCCCACCCACCACCCATTTCATTGTTACATGTACGTTTATAAAAGGCAATTAACGTCCCAGTACTGATCCTTGTGGTACATTGCTGGATGCCAACCTCCAATCACCGAAACAGCCTTCTACCCACTACCCTTTGTCCTATTACTAAGCCAGTTTCCAATCCATCTCACCAAGTTTCCCTGAATTCCATGTGCTTAAACCTTCTCAATCAGTCTTCAGTGTGAGACCTTGTCAAAAGCTTTGCTTAAATCCATACAAACTATATCAACTGAATTTCCATCATCCACACACTTGATCACATTTTCAAGAAATTCTAACAAATGTCAAAGGAAGATCATGTTGAACACAAAACCATGCCTTTCCAAGTCAGTATTAATTTGCTCCTTCAGAACTTTCTCCAGTAGTTTCCCTACCAGTGACGTGAGACTCAACGGTAACTTCCTGGTTCGTCTCTACCATCTCTCTTAAAAGGTGGAACTACATTAGCTATACTCCACTCTCTGGCACTTCCCCTATAAACAGAGAGGAATTAAAAATTTGTGTCACAGCCTCTGCAAATTCCCACAGCAGTCTGGGATGCAGTTCATCAGGCCAGGAGATTTCAGTTTTTAAGCCCTTTTTGTTTTATTTGATGATCATAAAAGATGTGACAGAAAAGCAAGTTTTGCTTTTGCTTGGTGTCATTGAGTCAGAGTTATACAGCAAGGAAACAGCCTCTTTGTTTCAAATCGTCCATGCCGAACATATTCCAAAACTGATCCAGAACAATAGTCATATAGAACAGAAAACAGACCCTTCGGTTCAACTCATCCATGCCGATCAGATATCCTAAATTAATCAAGGACAAAGCAACCTGTTTGATTGGCACCACATCTAGAAATACTATTCCCTCCACCACTGGTGTTCAGTAGCAGCAGTGTGTACTATCTACAAGATGCACTGCAGAAATTCAGCAAAGATCTTTAGACAATACCTTCGAAAGCCATGACCACTTCCATCTAGAAGAACAAGGACAGCAGGTACTTGGGAAGTTCCCCTCCAAGCCATGCACCACCCTGATTTCGATATATACCGCCGTTCCTTTACAGTCGTTGGTCAAACTCCTGGAATTTTCTCCCTACCAGCATTGTTGGTCAACCCACAGCAATGAATTGCATCAATTCAAAAAGGCAGCTCACCACCATCACCACCTCAAGGGCAAACAGGAATTGGCTATCAATGCTGGCCAGCCAGCGACGCTCAAGTCCCACAAATACATTTTTAAAACTCCAGTCCCATTAGCCAGCATTTGGCTCATTTCTTTCTGGCACTGCTGCCTCACAGCACCAGGGTCCCAGGTTCGATTCCAGCCTCGGGCGACTGTCTGTGTGGAGTTTGCACATTCTCCCCGTGTCTGCGTAGTGTTAGGTGCATTAGTCGGAGCGAAATGGGTCTGGGTGGGTTACTCTTCAGACAGTCGGTGTGGACCAGTAGGGCCGAAGGGCTTGTTTCCACACTGTAGGGAATCTAATCTAATCATAATGTTCAGTCTTCACTCCAGAGAGAACAGCCCCAGCCAATTCAGCATCTCCTTATAACCCAAACCCTCCAATGCTGGCAACACTCCTGTAAATTTTTTCTGAACTCTTTCAAGTTTAACAACTTCTCTCCTATTGTAGGGAGACCAGAATTGAACACAGTATTCTAAAAATGATCTCATCAGTGTCTTGTACAGCTGCAACGTGACATCCCAACTCCTACACTCAATGCACTGACCAATGAAGAAGGCAAGCGTGCCAAGCACCACTTTCATCACCCTGTCTACCTGTGACTCCACTTTCAAGGAACTATGCACCTGGATCCTCGGTCTCTTTGTTCGGCAGCACTCCCCAGGTCCCGACCATTAACTGTATAAGTCCTACACTGGTTTGCCTTAGCAAAATGCAACACTTCACAGTTATCCAAATTAAACTTTGTTGGCCATTCCTTAGCCCATTGACCCATCTGATCTGTTGTACTTTGAGATAGTCACCTTCACTGTCCACTTGACCACCAATTTTGGTATCAAACTTACTATCCATACTTCCTATATTCATATCCAAATCAATGCCATAAATGACAAAACGCAATGGACCCAGCAACGATCCTTGCAGCACACCACTGGTCACAGGCTTCCTGTTAGAAAAACAACCCTCTACCACCTTCCTCTGTCTTCTATCTTCATGCCAATTTTGTGTCTAATTGGCAGCTTTCTGATTGCATGTAATCTAACCTTGCTAACCTGTCTATCATGCAGAACCTTGTTGAATACTTTGCTGAAATCCATATAGACAGCTTCTACCACTCTTCCTTCATCAATTTTCTTTGTCATCTGCTCAAAAAACTCGGTCAAGTTAATGAGTCATGATTTCGCATCCCAAAGCCAAGTTGACTATCCCTAATCAGCCCTTGCCTTTCTAAATACTGGAATCATTTCCCTCAGAATCCCCGTCAACAACCTACCCACCAGTGACATCCGGCTCACTGGTCTGTTGTTGCCTGACTTTCCTTTACCACCTTTCTGAAATAATTAGCCATCCTCCAGTCTTCTAGCATCTCATTGTTGACTGTCAATGATGCTTCCAAAGCGCTCAATCTCCTCCCAACTGTACTCCTCTGAATTGAGAACTGAATACTGGGCCCACCGATTAAGATAAATATGAGATAACCACATCGATACATAAACAACAGAGAAAAAGTGCCAGTATAAAGTTCCCCTTGCTGCCTTAAGAACCTGTGCTGTGTTCTTGAGTGCTGCTTATGAATGCCAATGCCTCAAACTGCCTCTGGATGGCGCATGTACACTGTCTTTCTAATGGTGGACAGAGGATCTCAAGTTGGATAAATGAATTAACCAGGGATATCTAATTGAAAATTCCTTTTTCTTTTCCGTTCACTGTTTAGGCTCAGTGAAATGGATGTAGGTTATTGCATTTTGTCAGGATGGCCATGTCATTCCAATCTAGAATGCACTTGTGTTATTTTAAATGGTTTTATTAATCTAAATATACCTGGGCAGCTCCTGTTGAATTGTATGTGAATAAGCAGTGATGTTTCAAGCTTGTTTTGTGAGCTGGGGAGAAGAATAATAAAGGACAAAAACCTGAGGCCAGAGATTTTTAAAAATAGCAATTGGTTCAACTTTTCCTTACTTTAAAATACAAGAATGACAGACTCGTGGCCAACATTGCTGTCTATAGCAAGAGATCACTTGTTTTCAAGAGCTGCTCAGTGATCAGGAATAGACATTGCAGATCAGTTGTATGCTTTGTGATGGCAGGATTTTCTAGCTATGTTCATATCTTAATACGTCTGTTTTTCCATTTGAATTTTCCCATCTTACTGGATCCAGTGTGTCCATTAATCATTCCTATGTTGTACAAGTAAATTCAGAATAATCTCCATTTTTATGGATTGAGCTCACTTTTTATAAAGACTGTGCAGCACTGGCAGTTACATGTATATGATCGCAGTGGGTGCTGTTCACACTGATGTGAGTTTATATTGATTTGGATTTACAAATTATCAAAATGTTTCCAATGTACAATATAAGCAAAGTTTGAAGTCAAGTTGAGTTGATTTTTTGAATGTACCTTTTCTTCTCAAAGGTTGCTGTGTGCTGCATCTGCTTTTTTGTCATCCTTCCACTGAACTTGGTGGGCACTATTCTTGGTCGGAACATGTCGGGACAGCCCAACTTTCCTTGTCGTGTTAATGCAGTACCACGCCCAATTCCAGAAAAGAAGTGGTAAGTACACAGGACAACATTAAATATTGCGATATGGATGATTTGTTCTTCAAAAGTTAAATATGTAAATTGCTTTTTACATGTTTCAGATCTGTTAAAACTTCAGTTTTGCATGTGTGCAGCTAAACGTTATGGAGGAGGTCTGAACAGGTTGCAGTTTCATTTGTTTTGTTGAAATGACATTGGACACCTTGAATTTTTTTTTATTCTTGCATGGGGAATGGAATCACTGGTGCGGTCAACCTTTGTTGCCCATCCCTAATCGCCCTTGAACTGAATGACTTGTTGGATCATTAGAGAGGGTAGTTCAGATTCAACCACATTGCTGAAGACTTGGAGGCACATGTAGGCCAGGCAAGGTAAGGTGGTAGATTGTGTTCCATAAAGGACATTAGTGAACCAGGCAGGTCTTTACAACAATCGACAACGGTTACATGATCACCATTAGACTAGCTTTAAGTTTCAGATTTTAATTTCAAATTTTAACCATCTGCTACGGAAGGATTTGAGCTCTGACCGCAGAATATTAAAACAAAGTGCTGCAGAAACTGGGTCTGACAACATGGGTGGAGAGAGAAACAAAGTTCAAGTTTCAACCTCCATAAAACTCTTCAGTATTGCCCAGATTATTAGCCTAGCACTCTGGGTTGCTAGTACAGTGACATAACCTCTATGCCACTGCTTCTTCTCCTTCATGACATCAGCTGTACTGTTAAGAATCAACCTTATCTATACTGTGGAATGTAGTCAGGTTGTCTTTGGGACCAGTCTAGGGCACATAGTACTGAGTACATGAGCAGATGTTCAAACTATTGATGAACAGTAAACAGACGAACAAGTATCAAACAGAATACAACACTTGAGAATTACTTAGGGCAGATGGCTAAAAGTCTGTTTAAAGAGGCAGGTTTTAAGAAATATTTTGGAAGAGAAAGAGAGAGAGATGTTTCTGAAGAAAATTTTAGAGCTTATGATTGAGGCAGGTGGGGGTGCAATTGCTAGTCTTGGAGGAGTTAGAATCATTAGAGTCAGGGAAGGGATAACAAAGGCTAGAATTGGCCAGGTGCAATCATCTCTGAAGGTCGGAGGGCTGGAGATCCGAGATGGTGATGGTGGAAGTCAGAAAGATTTGAAAATGGGGATGGGAATCTTTAAATGATTGTTTTAATCAGGACCCAGTATGGGTCACTGATAGGTAAACAGCAGATGGAGTATGTTAGGACATTAGCAGCTGAGTTTGGGGGAGTTCAAGACTATGGATGTTAGGAGGCAGTCTTCGTGATGGAGAAGATAACAAAAGCTCCACAGTGTGTCAGTACAGAGGAACCTCGATTATCCAAGCGAGATGGATGGGAACTATTTCAATCAGATGATTGATTATTCAGTTAATCGATTCAGTGCCTCACCTCTGGGGCTCTGAGTTTTTTTTGAAGTTTCCTTTTCCCTCATTCTGCCCGCCTTGCTCCCCCTCTCTGTCTCAGGGTTTGTTTCTGAGCAGACACACACAGGTGCAAGGAACCTGCAGTATTGCTGAAGCCCTCCTGCACCCCCCCCCCCCCCCCCCCATACACACACATCAGTAGAAAGGGGTTGACACAGCGAGCACTCGTTAAGTCTGCTCCCCGTTCGGAAGACTAGGCATCAACACATTGTGCATGAGCCCCCACCCCACCCCACCCCCCAAAGCCTGCTCTTGTCCGACTCCCCTAACCCTGCTCCCACCCCCACCCCACCCCCCAACCCCCCACCTTGCCCCTGTCCGAGCCCCACCCCTGTCCGACCTCCCCAAAAGCCGGCCCATCCGACATCCCCTCCGACTCTCTCCCCCCCCCCCTACGTGTGAAGGTGTACTGGTTGCTTGTTTTCAAAAGCTGGGTATAGAACATAGCAGCAAGCAATTCTTATTACGACTTCATTAAAAAAATGGTTAAGGCTGCTGTCAGAATACTACATGTAGTTCTGTTCGCCATGCTATTGGAAGGATGTGATTGCGCTGGAGAGGGTGCAAAGATGATTCACCAGGATGTTACCTGTAATGGAAAGTCTGTAATGAGGAGAGTCTGGATAGGCTGGATTTGTTTTGCTTAGAGCAGAGGAGACTGAGGTGTGTGATCTGATTGAGGTATGCAAAAGATATGAGAAACTTGGATAAGGTAGACCATGAGAATCTTTTCCCCAAGGCAGACATGTCTAACACTAGAGGCTACAAGTTTAAAGTGAGGAGTAACTAAGGAACATTTTTCATTCAGACGGTGGTAGAAATGTGGAAAACATTGCCTGAGAGGCTGTTGGAAGCATATATTCTTGCAACATTTAAGCATCTGGGTGAACACTTAAGATGCAAGGGCATCGTAGGCAGTTGTCCAGAAGCAGGTAAATTGGATTAGTGTAGCTTGGTGTTTGTTGGTTAGTAAAGATTTGATTTGATTTATTATTTTCACATGTACAGTGAAAAGTTTGCTAACCAGACAAATCATACCTTACATACGTTCATCAGGGTGATGTAACACTACACACAGTATTATGTTCTAACTACAGAGAGGATGCAGAGAAAGATCAACTATAATGTTGATCAGTTCATAAACCTGATAACAGCAGGAAGAAGCTGTTCTTGAAGCCGTTTGAATCTGCTGCCTGTTTTTAACATTTTGTATCTTCTACGTGATGGAAAAGGGTGAAAGTGAATATAACCGGAGTGGGAGGGAGCTTTGATTATATTGGCAGCTTTCCCGAGGCAGTGGTAAGTGTCAATGGAGTCAATGGAAAGAAGGCTGGTTTTTGCAATGGACTGGGCTGTGTTCACTTCTCTGTATTTTCTTGCAGTGTTGGGCAGAACAGTCGTCATACCAAGCTGTGATGCACCCAGATAGGATGCTTCCTGTGGTGCACCTGTAAAAATTGTCAAGAGTCATTGTGGACATACTGAATTTCTTTAGCTTTCTGAGGAAGTAGAGGCATTGGTGTCCTTTATTGACTGTAGTATTGACGTGGATGGACCAGAGTACATGGGTGATATTTATCCCTTGAACTTGAAGCTCTCTACCATCTCCACCTCAGCATCATTGGTACAGTCAGTTCTGCTATAATGTGGTAGTTCTGTTCTCTTGCAATCCAATGTTATTAGAAAATCGTGTGGTAGCAGCACCATTGAAACTAATGGGGCTAGAATCGCATTATAACCAATGCATGCTTTTAAACTTTGCGCTTTGGAAACCGTGTCCCCATCCAATTCGTCAATCATGTTATAGTGAATTTATGTTAACGAATCGCGTGTTATAGCAGAACGACCTATACAGACAGGGGCGTATCTTCCACTCTGCTTCCTGAAGTCGATGATCAAGCTCCTTCATTTTGCTGGCATTGAAGGAGAGATTGGTGTCTCTACACCATGCCACTAAGCTGTCTATCTCTTTTCTGTATTCTGTCTCTTTGAGATCCAACCCACTACAGTGGTGTCATCAGCAAATTTGTAAATAGAGTTCGAGTTGAATTTGGCCACACAGTATATAAGGAGTGCAGTAAGGGGCTTTGTATGCAGCCCTGCAGGGCACCGGTATTGAGGATTATTGTGGGCGTGGTGTTGTCACCTATCCTTGCTGATTTTGATCTGCAGGTAAGGAAGTTGAGGATCCAGTTGCAGAGGGGAGCAGAATCCTAGGTTTGCTTAGAATTATGGTGTTGACGTCCCAGCTAAAGTCAATAAATGGGAGTCTGGCATTGTCCAGTTGTGCCAGGGATGGCGTCTGCCATTGAACTTTTGCACCAGTAAGTGAATTGTAGTGGATTGAGGCAGTCTGGGGGCTAGAGTTGATGTGAGGCACTTCATAATGATGGATGTCAGAGCCACCAGGAGATAGTCATTAAGACACATTGCCTGATTTTTCTGTGTCACAGTATGATAGTGGTCGTCTTGAAGCAGGTAGGAACCTCCTATAGTAAGGAGAGGTTAAAGATGTTGGCAAATGATCCTGCCAGCTGGTCTGTGCAGGATCTGGGTGTACAGCGGTGACTGCCCCTTACTACACTCCTTATATACTCTCTCTGGCCAAATTCAACTCAAACTCTCAAGAAGGCCGATCTGACGGCTGTGGCTGTGACTGTGGGTACAGGTCCAAGGCTATTGGGGCAGGTGACATCATTTCACTAACCTGTTCAAAATGAGCATAAAGTAAATTGAGCCCATCAGGGAAGGATGCGTTGTTGTCAGCAACTCTACTTCACTTTGCCTTGTAGTCCATAATATGGTGTATGTCTTGCCGCAGTCAGTGTGTGTTTGTGTAGTTAGTCTAGGACCCTGATTTAGTCTGGTATTGTCTCTGAGTTCTTGATGGCTTTGTGAAGACAACTTGGGTTGAAGGACCTGTATCTATGCTGTGACTCTGACATGTCTCCAGGGAAAATCCGTGGCAGTTTTTAGTAGCTGCTGGAGACAGTGTCCTAGTCTTCCAAATATTTAGTTGCAAGACACAACTGCTTATTCAGTTCTGGATGCCAGGCGAGTAACATGACAAACCAAAGGCACTGAAGTAGTCGAGATAGATAGTGATGGGATAGAGTTGTTTTGTCAGCGTATATGTAGAATCTGGCATGTTATTGGCTAATGTGACCAAAGATTCTGTAGGTGAGCAATAGAGCATTATGGGTAGAGGATGCCAGAGCTCATCGTGTAATAGCTGTTAGATAAACCATTGCATGTAATTGTCTGGCTCTGATTAAAAAGACAGGAATGGAGCAGGCTTGGTAGCCAAGCTGGTGAATGGATGATGTCAGTGTCAAAATGGATGACGAAGGATGGTTTATCATGATCAGTCACAAAAGTATATCGGGCACATGTATTTTGTGACTTCGAGCATCATTGCAGTGCTGTGACAGCACAGTAACTTTTTTGAAGGTACGTAACCCAAGTATTTTCATTGTCTTGTTGATTGAAGCTATATGATAAAATAAGGCCCTTGAGGAATATAAAAGGAGAAAAGAACTTAAATAAAAATTAGGAAGGCCAGAAGGACCATAATATGTCCTTGGCAAGTAGAATTAAGGTGAATACATATAATAAGAACAAGAGACTAGCTGAGAAAGGGCAGGTCCGCTCAAGGACAAAGGAGAGAACTTGTATGGAGCAAGTGGTTGAGATCCTTAATGGGTACTGTGTATCAGTATTCACCCAAGGAGAAGGATGTTAATGATGGTAAGATTTAAGGTATGCTGATATTTTGGGTCATGTCAATATTAAGAAGGAAGAGATCTTGCGTGTCTTGAAAACATTAAAATAGATAAATCCCCAGGGTCTGATGGAAGCAAGGGAGGAAATTGCTGGGGCCATGACAGAGATCTTTGTAGCTTCTTTAGCTACAGCCGAGGTCCCAGAGACTGAAGCATAACCAATGTTCTTCCTTTACGAAGAGCAACAAAGATATTGCAGGAAATTATAGACAAGTGATAGGGAAATCATTGGAGAATGTTCTTAGGGACAGGATTTACTCATTTGGAGAAGAACAAATTTATTAGGGATAGTCCGCGTGGCTTAATGCAAGGGAGAGCTAGTCTCTCAAATTTAGTTGTGTTTTGTGAGGAAGATGCTGAACAAAGTGACCTTAGATTGAAATTCATAGTTCCTTGAAAGTGGATTTGCAGATAGTTATGATAGTGAAGAAGGTGTTTGGTATGCTTTGCATTATTGGTCAGAGCATTGAGTATAAGAGTTGTGAGGTCATGTTGCAGTTGTATAGGACATTGGTTAGGCCAGTTTTGGAATATTGTGTGCAATTCTGGTCTCCCTGCTTTAGGATGTTGTGAAAGCTGAAAGAATTCAGAGAAGATTTACAAGGATGATGCCAGGGTTGGAGGGCTTGAGCTATAGGGAGAGGCTGAATAGGCTGAGGCTATTTACTCTGGAACATCAGAGCCTGAGGGGTGACCTTATAAAGGTTAATAAAATCACGAGGGGCATGGATAGGGTAAATAGACAAGGTTTTTCCTTGGGGTGGGTGAGTCCAGAGCTAGAGAGCATAGGTTTATTGTGAGAGTGGAAAGATTTAAAAGGGGCCTAAGGGGCAACCTTTTCACGAAGAGGGTGGTGCATACATGGAATGAGTTGCCAGAGGGAGTGGTGGAGGATGATACAATTACAACATTTAAAAGGCATCTGGATGGGTATGTGAATAGGAAGGGTTTAGAGGCATATGGGCCAAGTTCTGGCAAAAATCAGACTAGATTAATGTAGGATATCTGGTCGGCATGGATGAGTTGGACCAAAGAGTCTGTTTCTGTGCTGTACATTTCCATGACTCTGTAATTGAGGCGGTAGGGCAGTGGATGTTGTCTACGTGGACTTTAGTAAAGTATTTGAGAATGGGAGTTGAGATGTTATGTTAAGGACGTACAGGACATTGATGAGACCTCTTCTGGAGTACTGTGTGCAATTCTGATTGCCCAGCTCGAGGAAGAATGTTAGGAAATTGGAGAGGGTTCAGAAAAGATTTATGAGGGTGTTGTTGGGAATGGAGGGCTTGTGTTGTCAGGAGATGCTGGATAGACTTCTTTCACTGGAGCGTAGGAGGTTGATAGGTGACCTTATAAAGGTTTATAAAATCATGAGTGGCATAGATAAGGTGAACAGTAAGGGTCTTTTCCCTAGGGTGGGGGAGTTCAAAACTTGTTTTATTTTCATGGTGAGAAGGGAACATTTTAAAAAGGACATGAAGAGGAACCTTTTTTAAAACACTGTGATTCATGTGTGGAATGAACTGCCCGAAGCAGTGGTAGTTGCAGGTACAGTTACAACATTTAAAAGACATGAGGATAAGTGCGTGAATAGGAAAGGTTTAGAGGGATACGGGCCAAATGCAGGCAAGTGGGACTAATTTAGTTCGGGAATGTGGTTAGTCTGGACGAAGGGTCTGTTTCCATGCTATATGACTCTATGTAACAAGGTCCGTCTTGGTAGGCTGATCGAGAAGATTAAACTTCATGCCATCCATAGTAAATTGACAAATTGGATACAAAACTGGCTTGGTCATAGAAGACAGAGTGTAATTGTGGGAGGGTGTTTTTCTGACTGGACTCTGTAGCCAGTGAAGATCTGCAAGGCTTGGTGCTGCGACATCTGTTGTTTTATAATATATAAATGAATTGGATGAACATGAGTGATCTGATTAAGTCTGCAGACAACACAAAAATTGGTGGAGTTATGGATTTGTCAAAGGATACAGCAGGATATAGATCAGTTGAAAAGTTGGGCAGAGAAATGGCAAATGGCAGACTAGTGTAAGGTAATTCAAAGTTTGTGAGAAGATTTGTAGCTCGGGTGCTCATTGTTGTCGTTCTGTGCGCCAAGCTGGGAATTTGTCCAACGGAACGAGGACATGCCGCAACCCAAAGGACGAGCCACACTGCCATATATCAAGAGCATTTCCGAACTGACAGCCAGACTACTGCGACCACTAGGACTCATAACAGCACACAAACCAACAGCCACTCTCAGACAACTCACCAGAATGAAGGACCTGATACCCAGCATGAGCAAAACCAATGTAGTGTACAAAATCCCATGCAAGGACTGCACAAAACACTACATAGGACAAACAGGAAGACAGCTAACTATCCGCATCCATGAACACCATCTAGCGACGAAATGACACGACCAGCTATCCTTAGTAGCCACACACACAGATGACAAGCAACATGAATTCAACTGGGACAACACTGCTATTATAGGACAAGCCAAACAGAGAACAGCCAGGGAATTCCTAGAGGCATGGCACTCATCCACAGATTCAATCAATATGCACATCGACCTGGACCCAATATACCGGCCACTGCAACGGACAGCTGGAACTGACAACCGGAAGCGGCAGATTCAAACCACTATAAATGCCGGAGGAAAGATCACAGAAGTGCTTCACAGGAGGCTCCCAAGCACTGAGGATGTCACCTAGACACGGGATGAAACGTCTGCAACACAAATTCCCAGTTCGGCAAACAGAACCACAACAGTGTAAGGTCAAATTTTAGGAGGTCAAATACAAGAGAAAAGTGTACAGTACATGGCAGGACCTTTAGAAGCATTGATAAACAGCAATCTTGGGGTGCAAGTCCTGAAAGTTGGTAAAGAAGGCATATGGCATACTTCATCAGTTGAGGCATTGAATATAAAAGTTGGCGAGTCATGTTGCAGCTATATATAATTTCAGTTAAGTCACGTTTGGAATATAATATGCAGTTTTGATCACTATAGGAAGAATGTAGAGGCTTTGGAGAGGATGCAGAACAGATTTACCAGGATTTTGCCTGGATTGGAGAATATTAGCTGTAAGGAGAAATTGACAAACTTGGGGTTTTTTTGCTAGAGGCTGAGGGGGTGGGCTGATAGAAGTAGACAAAATCGAGTGTCATTGATAGTCGGAGTTTCTTCCTAAGGTAGAAATACCAACTAGTGGGGACATAGGCTTAAGATAAGATGGGGAAAATTTAAAGGAGATGTGCAAGTCAAGTTTTTTTTTATACAGGGGGTGGTAGATGGCTGGAACACATTGCTAGGGGAGGTAGTAGAAGCAAAGACAATGAAAGTGGCACTTAGAGGGCGAGACTAAACACACATGAACAGTGTGCAGGCAGGATTAATTTGGAATGGCATCAGACATGGTGGGCAAGAGGGTCTGTTCCTATGCTATATTGTTCCATGTTCTATGATTGATTGTGCACGAAGCTAGCAACACTAATTTGTGTTGCAATATTACGTATCTAAGAGTAGAAAGTCATGTTTGCAGCACGGGGAGGTCCCAGAGGACTGGAGAATTGCTAATGTTGTCACCTTGTTTAAAAAAAGTAGAAGAGATAATCCAGGTAATTACAGACCTGTGAGCCTGACATCAGTGGTAGGGAAGCTGTTGGCGAAGATATTGAGGAATAGGGTATATACCCATTTGGAAGAAAATGGGCTTATCAGTGAGAGGCAGCATGATTTGTGCAGGGAAGGTCATGTTTTACAAACCTAATCGAATTCTTTGACTGATGAGGGAAAGGATGTAGATGCCATATACATGTACTTCATTAAGACATTTGATAAGATTCCCCATGGAAGGTTGATGGAGAAGATAAAGTCGCATGGGATCCATGGTGTTCTGGCTAGATGGATAGTGAACTGGCTGGGCAAAAGGAGACGGAGAGTAGTAGTGGAAGGGAGCGTCTCAAAATGGAGACCTGTGATCAGTGGTGTCCCACAGGGATCCGTGCTGGGACCACTGTTGTTTGTGATATACAGAAATGATCTGGAGGAAGGTGTAGGTTACCTTGTTAGCAAGTTTGCAGGTGACACTATGATTGGTGGAGTAGCAGATAATGAAGGGAACTGTCAGAGAATACATCAGAGTATAGATAGATTGGAGAGTTGGGCAGAGAAATGGCAGATGGGGTTTTACCCGGACGGATGCGAGGTGATGCAGTTTGGAAGATGCAATTCAAGAGCAAACTGTACAGTAAATTGAAAAGTCCTGTGGAAAATTGAGGTACAGAGAGATCTGGGTGTTCAGGTTCGTTGTTCCCTGAAGGTGGCAACACAGGTCAGTAGAGGTGGTCAAGAAGGCATACAACATGCTTTCCTTCATCGCACAGGGTTTTGAGTACAAGAGTCGGCTGGTAATGTTACAGTTGTACAGGACTTTGGTTCAGCCACATTTGGAATGCCACGTACCGTTCTGGTCACCACATTACCAAAAGGATGTGGATGCTTTGGAGAGGGTGCAGAGGAGGTTCACCAGCATGTTGCTTGGTTTGGAGGGTGAGCTATGAGGAGAGGTTGAATAGATTAGGATTATTTTCATTGGAAAGATGGGGGTTGAGGGGGGACCTGATTGAGGGCTACAAAATGGTGAGAGGTGTAGACAGGATGGATAGCAAGAAACGTTTTCCTACAGCAGAGGATTCAATTACAAGGGGTGATGAGGGGAAGAGTTTAGGAGAGATATACATGGAAAGTTCTTCACGCAGAGGGTGGTAGGTGCCTGGAATGCGTTTCCAGTGGAGGTGGTCGGGGCAGGAACGATAGCATCATTTGGTTTAGATAGAGGATATGGATTGGCGCAGGCTTGGAGGGCCGAAGAGCCTGTTCCTGTGCTGTAATTTTCTTCTTTGAAAATGATCAGTTGTGCAAATTTCATTGACTTTTTCCTGTTGGGGCTGTGTAGACATGAGTCACACTTCATTGCTTAGCATAAGTTGTTATATTATGTATTTAAAAAAAGGAATACACAGTTGGACCGTCAACATGTGTACCTGGAACGTGTCAACCAAAGATCCCACCCCAAAGACTTGAGCAAGTAAAATAGACTGACACTTCCATTGGCGTATTAAAGGAAGTGCATTAACTGTCTGTAACACCTTACAAAGGAAATACTAAATAGAGTATCAGTCATTGTATCATATGGATGTAAAAAGTTTAATAGCACTATTAAGACCTATGTTCCAGGTGATATTTATCCATCAAAAAGCATGGTTTCCAGAATCACAGAACTGTTAAAGTACGGAAGGAGGCCATTTGACCCTTCATGTCTGCAGACGTTCTCCAACTGAGGGGGAAAAAAAAGCACCATTTCCCTGTCACTTCTTCCCTCTACATTCTTCTCTTCCTTTGATATCCTTCTCAGATAATCCAATTCCCCTTAAATACCTGATTGAAACTGCCTTCATATACATCTGCTGCACCCCCTTTTGGAATTGTAACTTTCAGTTGCCTCTCTTTGTTCTCCCTACCAAATCACTTCATACTTTGCATTTCATTTCGTCTGCCACTTGTATGCCCATTTCACCACCTTGCCCAATGCCTTTTTGAAGTTCACAAATGCAAGTTTTGAAATTGTGATCATTTTGCTATGGTGTATTTCTGTAGCAGATTATTTGGTTGTTTAAAAAGTGCTGTTTGTGGGAATTTACTGTAGAGAAATAAATTGAAGTAGACACTGTCTCATGCAGATTGCCATTCTGCCCTTTTTTTAAAATCTAAGACAGGAGCTCTACATTTCTAAACAGATTTGCCTTGGTGCAGAGCCATATTTCCATTCTGACCGTTTCTTTGTAGTGCAGAATTGTCAAAGGCAAACTGTACCCTCTTTTCACAGCTTTCAGGTGCCCTATTTTGAAATTTAAAGATCCTAGCACCAGCTTTGACAGCTGAAGTAAGATGGTAAGTGCATAACTAAGTGTGATGTTAGGGCATTGGAAGAATAGTTTGCCAGATTGGTAATGGGATAGGGTGCCAGCTGGTGATGGAACAGGATGCCAGGTTACCAGGATGTCAGATGGGATAAGGGTAGGGTGTAAGGTGGCAATGTACGTTTAGGCCAGGTTGAGTGGGTGGGAGAATTCTGGCCCAGAGCAGTGGATGGAAAGGGTAGATGTCAGATCTGGCGGCAGATTTGGGTCTGGCAGTTGTGGTGTAGGATGTTTGATCAGGGTCTGGGGGCCCTAAGGGAATTGGAGCTGGTGTAGTTGAGGATGTGAGAGATAAGGTGCCAGTTTAATAGTTACTTGGGTATTTAGTAGTCTAACTTTTCCTGAGTAACTATTTTCCTTAATTATATTGACAACATCCAACAACTCCAATTTGAACTGAGATTTTCTAATGATTCCAGGTGTAGAGCAATTGCCCAGCAGAAAATTCAATTTCCTGGGCATTTAGAGGGTCTTCACAGGGTTCCCATGCTTATGTCTGATCAACATTGGCATTATGACTTTCTGACTAGCAGAAAATATGAGCCAAAATACTTGGTAAGTTGAAGCGGGTTGGAATGTCCTGAAGTTGTGAAAGATATTTATTAAATACTAGTCCTTCTGTTTTTAGGAAGGGATAGTTATTGTTTGAATTTACACCCATATAAAGTTGAATAATTGTACTACATCCTTGTGATGTGGTCAGGGCTGCATTTATTGTTTATTGTGGTTTTACTACTGACTTGTCAGGCCACTTCAGAGGATGTTGAGAGGCAATTTATCAAATTCAGATTCACAATTTGCCATGACTTGAACTTATGACCCCTGTCTTGCTTGTTCAGAAACTGAAGTAGCATACCCTTTAAAATAAGAGAGGTAGAAAACCAGAAGAAAGAAGCCAAGAGTTCTGAATATGAACTGTCACAACATCGTTCGATGTTAACAATTTAGGATTATTTTATATGAACGGATTTTGAGAAAGATGAATTGCTGCGTGACTGAGAAATTATCTCAAGCAGAGAAAATGCGAGATTTAGCCGGCTCCAAAAAGGGAGTGAAAAATAAATGGCCGCAGGCCTCTTGTTTTAGGAACTTTAACCATTTCCGATCTGATTGATTCTTCTCTACCACCAACCCACCCCCATCCTCACCACCAATGTTTCAGCCTGACTTATTCATCAGCTCCATTCTGTAGAAGATATGATAATATAATTGCAGCTGTCACATAAATTGATTTCATAAATTTAATTTTGCTTATAGTCCTCACGAGCGTTTAACAGGGTACTTAAACTTGTAATTTAACCTTTTTAATAGACTTGACTTAATGATGAATGAATTGTAGAATACTATGTTTATTCAGCTTTACTTCAGTGCTCTCATGAGGGTCAAGAGAAAATTCAGTTTTCTTCATTGGCGTGAAAAAGAGTCCTTCCTCTGTTGGTAAAAATGTGTAGAAGTTGTGAACATTCTAACCTTGTGCCAAAGTATCTGGAACACAGCCAAAAGAGAGAGTTTCTCCATAGTAGGAATTTCTTCTGGAAAATACCAGAACAACAAATGCATGGACAAATAAATGGTTAGGAAAGGTTTAGAAAGATATAAGTGAAGTAGGGGGAAATGGGGTGACAGTTTTGGTCAGCATGGACCAATTCAGACTGAAGGGCCTGTCTCCATGCTATAGGATTCTGTGACTCTTATACCAATTGCACTTCTGACATCATACATTAAATTGACTATTACTAATTTTTGTCTTGTATTATAGGTTCATGGAGCCAGCTGTTATTGTTTGCCTGGGTGGAATCCTGCCTTTTGGATCCATTTTTATTGAAATGTAAGTTTCTTTATACTTTGGAATACTCATGGTCCTTCAGTGCTCGCACATTGTGTTGTCACTTCAATGCTGAATTCATAACTTACATTGATGCTGCATGATATATTGAATGTTATATTCATATGAAATATTGGCATCAATGGTTAAAATGGCGTCAGGATGAAAAATGGAGACAGTTGACATTTTTGAAATGCTAAATTTATAATACTAAATGAATGTTAACTAACTTTGAATAGTTGCTTGGATCAAAATTTTTAGAAGAAAAATCCATTTTGTTGGCTACAATAAAATAAATATGGCAGATGCTAGAAATTCTTAGAGTTTTATTGGGACTTCATATATTGCTGCAAATAGCGAGTTTTGAGAAAGTTTGTAGCTCAGGTTGAGGTTCTGGATGTAGGTTTGCTTGCTGATCTGGAAGGTTTGTTTTCAGACGTTTTATCACCATACTAAGTAACATAATCAGTGAGCCTTTGGATAAAGCACAGGTGGCATGGCCCACTTTCTATTTATGTGTTTAGGTTTCCTTAGGTTGGTGATGTCATTTCCCGTGAAGTCATTTCCAGTTCTTTTTCTCAGGGGTTGGTAAGTGAGATCCAAGTCAATGTGTTTGTCAATAGAGTTCCGCTTGGAATGCCATGCTTCTAGAAATTCTCGTCTGCATCTGTTTGGCTTGTGCTAGGACGGATGTGTTATCCCAGTCGAAGTGGTGACTGAAATGTCTGAAAACAAACCTTCCAGCAAATATACTAGAAGGCAATATTGCACTGCAATCTGTACATTTCACTTAATTCATTGTCACATAGGATTGTCATACCTACACTGACAGTTTTAACAATCTAGTAACCACCTGCATTTACAGATCCAAGTTCTTGTCCAGAAATAACTTTTTGTCCAGATTTAAATTCACTTGTTACCATTGAAGTGGAAATTTCATTCAGCCACCTTTTGTTGAGACAATTAAAATTTTTAATTCACAGCGCATTAGGGAAATTTAACATGGAAGCATTTGTAAAATTGTAAACTCAACATATTGTTTCATTATTTGAAGATGTGTTGTCAGATTACAACTTGTTTTATATCCTTTCTGTTTAAACTTGTGTTCAATCAAGGTTCAGCCTTGGGGCAAAAAGTCCAAGCCAAATCTAGTTCTTGATGTAGTTTAACTGTAGTAATTCCCATTCTACCTTTAATGAAATTGAGTGCCTACATCTCGAAACTATCCCTACCTTATGCCTGAACTTGTGCTTCAGTGATCAAAGAAAGGGCACAGCAAGATCCTGCCTGGATGTGAAATAAATACAATTGGAGACATTTTGCTTTGTGAAAAGAGAGTTTTAATAAATTGTTTTCGGTTTGCTTTCTGTCCTGAAGTTGCTGACTCTTCCTGGGATTTAGTTCTGAGACTACTAGTCAGTGGGAATTAGAGAAACAAATATGCAGGGAGATTGGGGAGACTTGCAGGAGCAATAGGATTGTCACAGTAGGGGATTTTAATTTTCTTTCCACCAGTTAGTGAAGGTAAGACTAGAAGGATATGACAGATGAATGCGTGGCTGAAGAATTGGTGCTGGGGGCAGGGATTCAGATTCTTAGTTTGTTGGGATCTTTTCTGGGGTAGAGGTGACCTGTTCAAGAGGGACAGGTTGCACCTGAACTGGAGAGGGACCAATATCCTGACTAGTAGATTTGCTACTGCTACAAGGGAGGGTTCAAACTGGATTGGCAAGGGGGTGGAATCCTCAATAGCAAGGAGACAAGTGCAAAGCTGGAAGGAGATACATACAGTAATCAGAAACCGCAAGTTCAAGAGAGAGAGGTCAGGCTGCAACACGACAGGGAGGGAGGAATGCCTGTTGGATTAAATTACATCTATTTCAATACAAGAGGGCTGACAGGTAAGGCCAATGAAGTCAAGATGTGGACAGGTGCGTGGGTCTGTGATATTATAGCCATTACTAAAACATGGCTAAGGGAGGGACAGGGCTGGCAGCTTAATGTGCCAGGGTACAGGTGCTTTAGGCAGGAAGTGGAGGAAGAGGGGAGAGGGAGTTTCATTTTTGATTGGGGGGAGTGTCACAGCAGTCGTCAGAGATTAAATAACTGAGGAATCATCCAGTGAGATTTTGTGGGTGGAGCTAAGAAATAAGGGGATGATCAGGCCCCCAAGTAGTCATGGGGAATTAAAGGAACAAATACAAAGGGACATTGGAGAGACTTCAGGAGCAATAGAGTGGTCATTGAGGATATTAATTTTCCAAACATAGACTGGGACTGCCAATGTGTTAAGGACTTAGATGGGGTGGATTTAAGTGCGTTCAGGAAAGTTTCTTCAAGCAGTATATAGAGGACCCTACTTGGGAAGAGGCAAAACTCTTGGGGAAATAGGGTAGGACAAGTGACTGAGGTGACAGTGGGGGAGCACTTTGGGACCAGTGACCATACTTCTATTAATTTTAAAGTAGTTATGGAGCGGGACAAAACTGGTCCATAGATTCAAGTTCTAAATTGGGGCAAGGTGAATTTTGATGAGTTAGACAGGAGCTTGCAGGGCTTGATTGGAGTAGTTTGTTGCAGGCAAACGGGTCTCTGGCAAGTGGGAGGTCTTTAAAAGTGAGATAGCTAGAGTTCAAGATCTGTGTGTTCCACTGAACGTGAAGGGCAAATTTGGCAGGAGTAGGAAACCCTGGATGACCAGACAAAATGAGGCGTAGCTCAGGTTCAGACAGATGGAATCAAGGGAATTCCTGGAGGTGTATAGGGAATACAGCAGTTTACTGAAGAAGAAAATCAGGAGGGTGAGAAGGGAGCATGAGATAGCTTTGGCTGAGAAGATTTAGGGTGAATCCAAAGAGATTCTTTAAGTATATTAAAGGAAAAAGAATAACTATACCAAAGTGGACATGTATGTGTGAAACTGCAGGAGGTGGTCATGGTCCTTGACAAATATTTCTCCTCTATCTACTGTGGCGAAAGCCATGAAGACTTGGGAACTTGGGGAAGTTAGTGGCAATATCTTGGGAACAGTTTATATCACAGTAAAGGAGGTTTGAACATATTAGAATGTATGAAGGTGGATAAATCTCCTGGGTCCTGACCCGATATCCAAGAACAATGCAAGAGGCTCGAGAAGAAATTGCAGAGGCCCTGCCTGACACATTTTCATCATTGTTAGCCACAGTTAAGGTCTCTGAAGACTGAAGGGTAGCAAGAGGATTTCATTAGGTGTAGTCCGCATGGCTTTGTGAGTGGGAGATCCTGCCTCACAGATTTATTAGAGGACAAGGTTCCCCATGAGAGACTGGTTAGCAAGGTTAGATCTCGTGGAATTATAGGGAGAACTAGCCATTTGGATACAGAACTGGCTCGAAAGTAGAAGACAGAGGGAGGTGGTGGAGGGTTGTTTTTCAGTCTGGAGGCCTGTGACCGGTGGAGTACCACAAGGATCAATGCTGGGTCCACTACTTTTTGTTATTTATATAAATGATTTGGATGTGAGCATAAGAGGCATAGTTAGTAAGTTTGCAGATGACACCAAAATTGGAGGTGTAGTGGACAGCAAAGAAGGTTACCTCAGAGTACAATGGGATTTTGATCAGATGGGCCAATGGGCTGAGGGGTGGCAGATGGAGTTTAATTTAAATAAATGCAAGGTGCTGCATTTTGGAAAAACAAATCAGAGCAGGACTTATACACTTAATGGTAAGGTCCTAAGGAGTATTGCTGAATGCAGGATCGTAGCTCCTTGAAAGCAGAGTCGCAGGTAGATAGGATAGTGAAGGCATTTGGTATGCTTTCGTTTATTAGTCAGAGTATTGAGTATTGGAGTTGGGAGGTCATGTGGCTGTACAGGACATTGGTTGGGCCACTTTTGGAATATTGTGTGCAAGTTTGGTCTCCTTTCAATCGGAAGGATGTTGTGAAACTTGAAAGCGTTCAGAAAAGATTTACAAGGATGTTGCAGGGGTTGGAGGATTTGAGCTATAGGAAGGGGCTAAATAGGCTGGCGCTGTTTTCCCCTGAGCTTCGGAGGCTGAGGTGTGACCTAATAGAGATTTATAAAATCATGAGGGGCATGGATGGGGTAAATAGACAAAGTCTTTTCCCTGGGGTGGGGGAGTCTACAACTAGAGGGCACAGGTTTAGAGTGAGAGGGGAAAGATATAAAAGAGATCTAAAGGGCAACTTTTTCACACAGAGGATGGTGCATGTATGGAATGAGCTGCCAGAGGAAGTGGTGGAGGCTGGTACAATTGCAACATTTAAAAGGTCTCTGAATGGGCATATGAACAAGAAGGGTTTGGAGGGATATGGGCTGGGTGCTGGCAAATGGGACTAGATTAGGTTTGCCTATCTGGTTGGCATGGCGAGTCACAGATAGGTAGAGCAGTGACAAAGCCTTTTGGCACACTGGCCTTCATCAGTCAGGGTACTGAGTATAGAAGTTGGGAAGTTATGTTGCAGTTGTGCAGGACTTTGGGGCAGTACTTGGGAGTTTTGTGTTCAATTTTGATCACCTTATTTTAGGAAGGTTGTTATTAAACTGGAAAGAGTGCAGAAGAAATTTACAAGGATGTTGCCAGGACACAACGGCATGAGTTATAGGGAGAGAGGTTGGACAAGCTAGAATTTTTTTCCTTCGAGCGTAGGAGACTGAGGGGGATCTCATAGGGGAATCTCATAGAAGTGTATAAGATCATGAGAGGCATGGATAGGGTGAATGCACTCAGTCTTTTTCCCAGGGTTGGGGAATCGAGGACTAGAGGGCATCAGTTTAAGGTTAGCGGGTAAAGAATAAATGGGAACCTGAGGGGCAACTTGTTTACACAGAGGGTGGTATGTATATGGAATGGGCTGCCAGTGGAAATGGTTGAGGCAGGTACATTAACAATATTTAAAAGGCATTTGGACAAATACATGGATAGGAAAGGTTTAGTAGGATATGGGCCATGTGCAGGGAAATGGGGTTAGCAGAGTTGGGCCTTTTGGCCCAAAGGGCCTGTCCCAGTGCTGTAGGACTCTGTGACTACTGTTTCCTCATCAAAGTGCCCATTTTTGGTGTTAGCCAGTTATTTAACTTCTGTAGGCATCACACCTAGCTCCAATCCCGTTTCACAAAAATCACAGAATAAAAAGCAGCAATAAGACCGTAGTGAAATAGTTTCTTTCCTCCTGAGGCCAATTAGAACATCAGTAGCTGTTCTGACAGATGTGTGGGCATGTGTTGGCAAATCTTCTGTTTCTGTCCTATTTTTCATTGTGTTTTCTCCTTGCAAGTTAATGCAGTGGCTCGAAATGCACCTTGTGCTCTTGATTTCTAAGTTGATCCATCTCCTCTGATCATTATTGGGAATACTGTTGGATGCACCATTCTATCAATATGCATTTTTGAAACTTCGGAAAGTTTGAAAATGTGCTTGAGACAGTTTTTGCTTGGATAACCTGATGTAGGGTAACAAAACCAGTGTTACTTGACTCTTGTATTGAAATAGCAGGATGCAGCATTTTCACTTGTACTTCAGTTGAAACATAACAGTCAATGTGGAAAATCGATAATTAGATATTTTGTTCTGTAACAATTTGAACCAGAGGAGGGAGGAGCAGTTTCAACATGCAGTTTTCACTCATCCAGTGTTGTCATTGTTTTAAACTACGTGACTCAAGATTTTGTTTTACTTATACAGTGGGCTAGGAGGATACTGACAAGGTTAGTATTTATTGTCTACCTTATGCCTTCTGACTCGTCCTGTAGATGGTGGACAGGCATCGGTGAGTCACTAGACGCATATTGCCCAGCTTCTGACCTATTCTAGCTGTTGCCTTCATAGGTCTGGTCTGGTACAGTTTACTTTTTGGACAATGCTGCTCCCCAGGAAGATGGTGAATTTAGCAGTGCTGATGCTGAGTTGGTTTACCTCTGCTTTGTTGGAGATGGCCATTGTCTTGCACTTGTGAGCTGCAAATGTTTCTTATCTCAATGCTGTTTAAGTCTTGCTGCATTGGAGCACAGGTAGCTTTGGTATGAGGCATTACAAATGGGCTTGAACATTGCAGTGATCAATGGATGTTTCCACTGAGGATAAAATGTCATTTGCTGTAGAAACTGGAGATGATTGGACCAAGTACACATCACAGAGGAATTCTGGGGCTAATGTACTTGATGTCCAACAGCCACAACAACTTCCTATGTGTTAGAAATGATTCTATTGTTATGATCCTAGCTGACTTTTCTACTGGAAAAGTCAGATGCCAGATTGAAATTTGCTTAATGGATCATATTTTTGTTCAAGTCTTCATTCACTGAAACGTAAGCAGATTTTATTTGACGATTTATGTTATCATAACAATAATAACAATAAGAGTGTTATACAAAATAAGCCAAGATATAGAACATAGAACAGTACAGCACAGAACAGGCCCTTAAGCGCACGATGTTGTGCTGACCACTGATCCTCATGTATGCACCCTCAAATTTCTGTGACCTTATGTATGTCGAGGAGTCTCTTAAATGTCCCCAATGACCCTGCCTCCACAACTGCTGCTGGCAACGCATTCCATGCTCTCACAACTCTGTGTAAAGAACCCGCCTCTGACATCCCCTCTATACTTTCCTCCAACCAGCTTAAAACTATGACCCCTCGTGTTAGTCATTTCTATCTCAATATAAAAGTTTGTTTTGTTGTGTGTTTTAAGATCTCTCGAAACCTCATCTATTTCCCAACATGATCGCCTTACAGCATTTCAAATCCAGAGAAATTATGTCTATGTCAAGTCTTTAGGCTTGATGTAACGGGGCAACTGGGAAGAAGCAGTTAAATGTAAAGTCTGCTTATGTGAATATTCATAAAACGGAAAGCTTAGACTTTCTTGGTTTCTTCATTCTGTATTAATTTCTAACCAAACACCCCGGTCTGATTTAGAAGTTTCACAAGTTGTCAGTTGCACCAAGGTCACTTAGCTTTCAATTAACTGCTCTATACTTTCTCGGAGAGAAACCACATTTGCTTCTGCCCCAGTCAGGTGTCTCCAAAATTGCCGTAAATGCTCTCAATCTTTGGGTTTTTAAGTTAAAATTGTTCATTGACTATCCTAAACCTAAATCAAGGTAATACATTGTGTTTACTACCTCTGTCATAAACCAGACAGTATCAACAATCATTCATTAACACTCTTGGGGAGTTGAAGTCACCTACTCTCTGACACATGCTGTATTGGATCACTGTTCCAGCAAGGATGGTCTAACACTTCACAAAAGTAACCAACACTAGTTTGAAATGCAGACTCTAAAAATGGTAATAGAAATACACAAATCGTATGCCTTTCATCACACTATCCTGTGGAGCATTTTCCACTAATCCCATTGACTTTAACCTTACTCTGGCTCCTCGTGCTTGGCCAAAGGCTCTTTTGTTGAGGGCAGTCATTCACCTGAACATTCTTTTCCATGTTTGGACCAAGACTGTAATGAAGTGTGTAGCTAAGTAGTTCTGACATAGACAGATAACTTCTCTGGATTTGAAATGCTGTAAGGCGATCATGTTGAGAAATAGATGAGGTTTTGAGAGATCTTAAAACACACAGCAAACAAACTTTTATATTGAGATAGCTTGGCTTATTTTGTATAATACTCTTATTGTCATTATTGTTATGATAACATAAATCGTCAACTAAAATCTGCTTATGTTTCAGTGAATGAAGACTTGAACAAAAATATGATCCGTTAAGCAAATTTCAATCTGGCATCTGACTTTTCAACTAGAAAAGTCAGCTAGGATCCTAATAATAGAATCATTTCTAACACATGGGTGGGCAAGAATTTGTGTGTATTTCATTTGTAGTGAATAAAATTGACTGATGATTGGCATCTTAGGAGGCAGAAATGGATTATCTATTCTGTGCTTCTGGTTGAAAATGGTTAGAAATAGTTCAGTGTTGTCTTTTATATTCATGTGCATCTCTATCATCATTGTTCATGGAGCAGCACCCTCTGGTTGATTAATTGTCCACTCATCCACAAATGGGTTTGACAGGACTCTGGAGCTTGGGTCTCATCCTTCAGGAGGCCATGTGAACCTGTACTGCCATTCGGTGAGATGAATGTGGCGCAACTCTAAATGCCTGTCTTTGGCCCTTAAAGTTCTGTTAAACAAAAGTATTATCTCACATGTTTGTGGGATCAGTTCATTCTGTTTACTGCGTGCTGCTTCTGCTGTTAGCACACACATGTGCTGTGTGGCAGCATCACCATGGTGGCACCGCATTTTTAGATATGTCTGGTGGTGTTTGGGACTGTTTTTCTACACTCATTGAACAGGGTTTGATCTATATAGATTAGATTACTTACAGTGTGGAAACAGGCCCTTCGGCCCAACAAGTCCACACCGACCCGCCGAAGCGTAACCCACCCATACCCCTACATTTACCCCTTTACCTAACACTACGGGCTCTCGACTTGCTAGTGATGGTACAGTGAGAATAATCCCAACTGCTAAGTTCAAGATTACGATGAATAAAATTCTGCAGCTGGTAGCCCACAACAATTCTTGGAGTCCAGTTTTGTGCAATTAGATCCGTCCTAAAATGACCAAATTAGCACAATGGTGATGTCATGCAACATAGAAGAGGGCATTCTGTGTCAAGGTGAACATGTCCAAACAGACTCTGAGATTGCCACTCCTACCAATTATGATCATGGACATATGCATCTGTAACAGACTTATGAAGTTGAGGTTAACTAAGTTTTTCTCTTTCTTTACTCTCCCCACCACCTGTCACAAGATCAGTCTGGCAACTATGCTTTTAGACTGCCAGGAGCCATTCTGGTGCTAACCGTTGCAGTCCCCAGTCTGTGTCCTTACTCTTGGTATTCCACATGTAGTACTGATTCATTAACTGAGCATTGGATGATAGATGGCAATCAATCTCATTCATTGTTGACTTGATATCATGAGGCTTCCTGGAAATGCTGAGGGGCCACTGCCTCCTTAATGTACATTCATGACTGATTGCTGTCATCTCTCTTAGGATAGGCGATATACCCAAATATGTTGGATAAATCTGCAATGTTATCTAAATGTTATGGGCGGCACGGTGGCACAGTGGTTAGCACTGCTGCCTCACAGCGTCAGAGACCCAGGTTCAATTCAAACGTGGAGTTTGCACGTTCTCCCCGTGTCTGCGTGGGTTTCCTCCTGGTGCTCCGGTTTCCTCCCACAGTCCAAAAATGTGCAGGCCAGGTGAATTGGCCATGCTAAATTGCCCGTAGTGTTAGCTAAGGGGTAAATGTAGGGATATGGGTGGGTTGCGCTTCGGCGGGGCGGTGTGGACTTGTTGGGCCGAAGGGCCTGTTTCCACACTGTAAGTAATCCAATCTAAAAGGCTTGATTCTGAAAGTAGATTATTGAGCTGATGCTTTACTAGTAGAATAGAATCGCTATAGTGTGGAAGCAGTCCATTCAGCCTATCGAGTCCACACCAACCATCTGAAGAACATCGCAAGCAGAGCACCCCCCCCCCCGCCCAACCCCATACCCATAATGCTGCATTTCACATGGCTAACTTAATTAACCTATGCATCCATTGACACTATAGGCAATTTAGCATGGCCAGTCCTGCTAGCCCACACATTTGTGGACTGTGGGAGGAAACTGGAGCACCCAGAGGAAATCCATGCAGACACGGGCCGGATATGCAAACTCCACACAGACAGTTGCCCGAGGCTGGAATCTAGCTATGGTCCCTGGCACTGAGAGGCAGCAGTGCTAACCACAGAGGCACTGTGCCATCCTAAATCTCTGTGACCACAACCTGGTTCTGAAGAAGGGTCACCAGAGTTGGAATGTTTAATTTTTTTTGTTTATCCACAGATCCTGCCAGACCTCCTGAGTTTCTCCAGCAATTTCTGCATTTGTTTCAGATTTGTAGTTCTTTGTTTTAAGCCTGTGCAACTGGATCAGCCTGAACTAGAGTGTTGCATCCAGTTTTGAATGCCATACTTTAGGAAGGTTGGAAAGACAGCAAGAGAATGCGGAAAAGGTTTGTGGGAATGGTTCCAGAGATTCAGTTATGCAGAAATATTGTATAAGTTGAGGTTGCTCTGTTTGGAGGCAGAATTGAGAGAGATTTGATTAAATTATTCAAAATTGACTGGTCTGGACATTTTAGATTAGGAGAAAGCTGCACAAATTTAAGGTAAGTTGACAAAAGGAGCAATGGTAAAAAGAAAACATTTTTTTTCCACAGAGGTTAGAATGGTTAAAATCTGGAGTGCACTGCTTTGCAGTGTGGAGGAGATGGGTCAATTGAAGCTTTTAAAAGGGAGCTGCATAATAATCTGCAAAGAAAGTGTTTGCAGAGCTATGGGGAAGATGCACAGGAATGGCACTAGGTGAATTCTACTTCAGTCAGCACAGATACAACAAGCCAAATAACCACATCAGGTCCTGTAACCAACCTGTGAACCTCAAAGAACATGTAAATTTGATTGGGCTAGGTGTAAGTTTGTAAAGTCCACACCTGTGTAGTCCAGTGCTCAGTCCAATTTTAGACTTTTTCATAAACATGTAATACAAATAAATGGCTTGCTAGGCAATTTCCGAGAATTCTAGGTCATCCTCGTTGCTTGGGATCTGGAGTCACTTATAGGCTAGGCTAGATTAAGATGGCAGGTCTATTTCCCCCAAAGAAAACACATATTGAGTATTTTACAACTTTGCAGTAGTTTTGTGGTGCCAGTTAATGGTAGATCTTTATTCCAGAGGTGAGAGTTGATGCAGATCAGGCAATAGCAAGCAGTAGGCCAGCTAGTGGGAAGGATTTTACTGGAAAGGAACCAAGGGATCAGTTCAAGTGTGTTTGCTTTAATGCAAGGAGTATCAGGAATAAAAGTGATGAACTTAGAGCATGGATAAGTACCTGGTGCTATGATGTGGCCATAACAGAGACATGGGGCAGGAATGGTTGCTGGATGTTCCAGGGTTTAGAGCATTTAAGAAGAATAGGGAAGGGGGAAAAGAGGAGGGGGTGTAGCAGCACTAATCAGAGAGGGTATAACAGGTACAGAAGCTTCCATTGTTGAGGAAGATCTGCCTACCGAGTCAGTATGGGTGGAAATTAGGAACAGCAAGGGAGCAGTCACCTCGTTTGTGGTTTACTACAGGCCCCCCAATAGCAGCAGGGAGATGGAAGAAAGCATAGGTCGGCAGATTTTGGAAAAGTGTGGACGTAGTAGGGTTGTTGTAATGGGTGACTTTAACTTTCCCAATATTGATTGGAACCTCCTTCGAGCAGAAGATTTGAATTGAGCTGTTTTAGTAAGGTGTGTTCAGGAGGGTTTCCTAGCTCAGTACGTTGACAGGCTGACTAGGGGAGAGGCCATTCTAGACTTGGTGCTCAGAAACAAGCCAGGGCAGGTATCAGATCTTGTGGTGGGAGAGCATTTTGGTGATAGTGACCACACTGCCTCACATTCTACATAGCTATGGAGAAGGGGACGCTTAGGCAAAATGGGAGGAGATTTAATTGGGGGAGAGTAAACTATGATGCGATTAGACATGAGTTAGGAAGCATGGACTGGGAGCAATTCTTCCATGGTGAAGACACTATAGACATGTGGAGACTGTTTAAGGAATAGTTGTTACGAGTGATGAATAAATATGTCCCTCTGAGACAGGCAAGGAGGAGCAAGATAAAGGAACCTTGGGTGACGAGGGCGATGGAGCTTCTTGTCAAAAGGAAGAAGGTTGCTTACATAAGGTGGAGGAAGCTAAGGTCAAGCTCAGCTCTAGAGGATTACAGGCAGACTAGGAAGGAGCCCAAAAATGGTCTGAGGAGAGCCAGGAGGGGGCATGAGAAAGGCTTGGGAGAACGGATTAGGGAGAACACAAAGGCATTTCACACTTATGTGAGGAATAAGAGAATGGTCAAAGAAAGAGTAGGGCCGATCAGGGATAGCATAGGGAACTTGTGTGTGGAGTCTGAGGAGGTAGGGGAAGCCCTAAATGAGTTTTTTGCTTCTATCTTTACGAAAGAAACGAACTTCAAAACCTTTGAAGAGCAGGTGTGCATGCTGGAATGGATAGAGGTAGAGGAAGCTGATGTGCTGAAAATTTTGTCAAACATTAAGATTGACAAGTCGCCAGGGCCGGACCAGATTTGTGCTCGGCTGCTTAGGGAAACGAGAAATGCAATTGCTTCGCCACTTGCGAAGATCTTTGCATCCTCGCTCTCCACTGGAGTCATACCTGAGAACTGGCGAGAGGCAAATGTAATTCCTCTCTTCAAGACAGGAAATAGGGAAATCCCCGGCAATTACAGACCAGTAAGTCTCACGTCTGTTGTCTGCAAGGTGTTAGAAAGGATTCTGAGGGATAGGATTTATGACCATCTGGAAGAGCATGGCTTGATTGAATGCAGTCAACACGGCTTTGTGAGGGACAGGTCATGCCTCACAAACCTTATCGAGTTCTTTGAGGATGTAAATAAAAAAGTTGATGAGGGTCGAGCTGTGCATGTGGTGTATATGGACTTCAGCAAGGCATTTGATAAGGTTCCCCATGGTAGGCTCATTCAGAAGGTCAGGAGGAATGAGATACAGGGGAACTTAGCTGTCTGGATACAGAATTGGCTGCCCAACAGAAGACAGCGAGTGGTAGTAGAATGAAAAATATTCTGCCTGGAAGTCAGTGGTGAGTGGTGTTCCACAGGGCTCTGTCCTTGGGCCTGTACTGTTTGTAATTTTTATTAATGACTTGGATGAGGGGATTGAAGGATGGGTCAGCAAGTTTGCAGACAACACAAAGGTTGTTGACATTATAGAGGGCTGTTGTAGGCTGCAGCGGGACATTGGCAGGATGCAGAGATGGGCTGAGAGGTGGCAGATGGAGTTCAAACTGGATAAATACAAAGTGATGCATTTTGGAAGGTCGAATTTCAACGCTGAGTACAGGATTAAGGATAGGATTCTTGGCAGTGTGGAGGAACAGTGGGATCTTTGTGTGCCGGTACATAGATCCCTTAAAATGGCCACCCAAGTAGACAGGGTTGTTAAGAAAGCATATGGTGTTTTGGCTTTCATTAACAGGGGGATTGAGTTTAAGAGTCGTGAGATCTTGTTGCAGCTCTATAAAACTTTGGTTAGACCGCACTTGGAATACTGCGTCCAGTTCTGGTCGCCCTATAATAGGAAAGATGTGGATGCTTTGGAGAGGGTTCAGATTAGATTAGATTAGATTACATTACAGCGTGGAAACAGACCCTTCGGCCCAACAAGTCCACACCGACCCGCCGAAGTGCAACCCACCCATACCCCTACATTTACCCCTTACCTAACACTATGGGCAATTTAGCATGGCCAATTCACCTGACCTGCACATCTTTGGACTGTGGGAGGAAACCGGAGCACCCGGAGAAAACCCACGCAGACACGGGGAGAACGTGCAAACTCCACACAGTCAGTCGCCTGAGGCGGGAATTGAACCCGGGTCTCAGGCGCTGTGAGGCAGCAGTGCTAACCACTGTGCCACCGTGCCACCCACAAAGGAGGAGGTTTACCAGGATGCTGCCTGGACTGGAGGGCTTATCTTATGAAGAGAGGTTGACTGAGCTCGGACTTTTTTCATTGGAGAAAAGGAGGAGGAGAGGGGACCTAATTGAGCTTTACAAGATAATGAGAGGCATAGATAGAGTCGATAGACGGAGACTATTTCCCAGGGCAGAAATGGCTAACATGAGGGGTCATAGTTTTAAGCTGGTTGGAGGAAAGTATAGAGGGGATGTCAGAGGCGGGTTCTTTACACAGAGTTGTGAGAACATGGAATGCATTGCCAAGCAGCAGTTGTGGAAGCAAGGTTATTGGGGACATTTAAGAGACTGCTGGACATATGGTCACAGAAATGTGAGGGTGCATACATGAGGATCAATGGTCGGCATAACATCATGGGCTGAAGTGCCTGTTCTGTGCTGTACTGTTCTATGTTCTATTTATTTGAATTACTGAATTTAAATCTTGCAGCTCCCTTGGTGGGATCTGCATAAATTTATTTTGTAAAATAAAATGTCTGCAGACAATTCAGAGTAAATGTAAATTCAACAGAGAGCCTCACTAGGCATGTTGAGGTATTTTGTCAAGAGTTTCTAGCACCTTAAAGGAGAAAAAAGACAGTTAGAGATATATTTGAAAACGTCTGCTGCAGCAGACGAGGACATATCCATCTCGTGCTCCAGAATGAGATGAGTGTGGATGTCTGAGGGTTTTGGGACTGGCAGAGGGTAGAGGTGAAAAGAGACAAGATCATGAAAGGAGTTGAAAACGAAGAGATGAGCATTTCAAAAGCAAGGTATCACTTCACTTTGGGTCCAGACTGTCAACCCAAACTTCTAGTTGACTAACATTAAATAAAATTCTGGAAGTGTTCAAATGGTGTAACAGCATGCATGATGGAAGAAACATAATTACCATTTCCATTTGATAAGCTTTGTTAGGACTGGAATTACTCTGCATTCCTGGCCCTTTAACACAGCCACTAAGCTACTAAGCCCATGGTCGTTAATGCAGGCGTATCAGTGGCAATTGTTGTAGGTAGTTTGAGGTGATTGCTCAATAAATGTTTCAATATTAAAGAGTGTTAGTTTAAATATTTTTGTGACACGTTTTGGTGCTAGTTACTGAATTAATTGCAGCAGTGCATGAATCAACGTCCTGTCTCCCTTTGTGTAAAGTAGAAAACCAGGTGTATCAGTTAATGTGTATTATGGTGTGAGAGAACAGATTTGTGTACAATAATTGTGCGATATTATATTACCTCTGGGCCTAATCATTTGATCAAATTAAGCAGATTATTTGGAAAATAAATTTATTTTGGGTAATTTTCTCTTTTTTTAGGTACTTCATCTTCACTTCATTTTGGGCCTACAAGATTTATTATGTTTATGGCTTTATGATGCTAGTCCTGGTTATTCTCTGCATCGTGACAGTCTGTGTGACCATTGTCTGCACTTATTTTCTGCTCAATGCTGAAGATTATAGGTGGTAAGTTGAAGTGCTCCTATCCATCTGTTTAAACCTTGGCAGTAGTTAATCCGACCTGAGTCTGAAATTTATAATAGAGTCATAGTTTGCAACAACTAGAAACTCGGTCCAACTAATCCATGCCGACTAGATATCCTAAACTGATCTAGTCCCATTTGCCAACATTTGGCCCATATTTCTTTCATCCATTCCTCTTCATGTATCCATCTGTGTGTCTTTTAAATGTCTTAATTGTACCTGCCTTCTCCACTTCCTCTGGCCGCTCATTCCATATGTGCACTACTCTCTGCATAAAAAAAGTTGCCCCTTGGGCCATTTTAAATCTTCCCCCTCTCATCTTAAACCTGTGCCATCTAGTTTTGGAATCCCTTACCCTGGCCAAAAGGCCTTGGCTATTCACCCTTTCCATGCCTTTCATGATTTTATAAACCTCTAAGGTCAACTCTCATCCTCTGAAGCTCCAGGGAAGAAAGGCCCAACCTATTCAGCCTCTCCCTATAGTTCCAATCCACCAATCCCAGCAACATCCTTATAAATCTTTTCTGATCCCTTTCAAGTTTCACAACAATGTTTCTATAGCAGGGAGACCAGAATGAGCGAATACTGCCACTGTCGTAAGCCATGTTCATAAAGCAATCTGATTCTATCTCATTTTCTGATATATACACTTTTGCAGATGATCTGTAATGTTTTTGTTCAAGTGGCAGTTTATGTAGAAACCTAATCACATTTTATCAGTCTTCGAGAGCTTTGTAGTTGCCCCCACCCCCCCAACCTCGCCTTCCTCATAAAGTGCCACATGCTCACTGCTGTGGACTCCTGGCCTTGCACACAAAATACCCATTTCCTGACATGGTTATTTTGACCTTTAATAATACAAATTTATTTTTAACTTTTTTTTGTGCTAAGTATCCTGCTCAGAGTTTAAACCTCAGATTAAAATCATCATTTAAACATAATGACTGAAAGAGCTGACATTGTACTAGTTACATGTAAAACTGACATTTTGTGTGATAAACATCGTAGGATTCTTTGACATTCATTGCAAAAGCATCAACCTTGAACCATTCACCTCCTTCCCACAGCCTATTGCAATAAAGAGCCCCGTACAGAGCGGGGTCAGACCTTTGCCATGTGACTCTGCTTTTTGAATTAGATGCAGCTTTTCATTCAGGACAAAAAAAATCTATCGCACAAAGATCTGTTTCTAAGACAAGACAGGCATAGCTATCAGAATTTGGACTGGGTTTTACATTATAAAATAATGGCTGGTTTAAAACAATTGTGGCACTGTTCTTTTCTCAAACTAAGCTCCACAGATGAGTGCATTTTCTACCTAAAACTGGTATTGTCCTTGAAGTTTGTCTAGTTTATAGAATGTTTTCATTCTCAATTGCATGCTGGCCATCATTCTTGCTTAATGAGTCATTTTTAAACAATAAACTTGTTGCTATTGCAGGCAGTGGACAAGCTTCCTTTCTGCAGCATCCACTGCAGTCTACGTTTACATGTACTCCTTCTACTACTATTTCTTCAAAACAAAGTAAGCAGTTATATTTTATTTTTCATATTAAAGCAACTGTTCCAAAACAAAGTTGTTCATGTTGTCTGGTATTTTGGAGATTTTAAAGTAAAGTTGGAGCAAATTGGCTTTGGAGTATCTTAAAAAATTTAATCTAGTTTGTTATTTTATTCACCTCTGAACTCTTTTTAAATATATGTCTGATTTTGTCAGAGTAGCACTGTACATTGAATTGACAGCAGTGTTATTATTTGCAGTCTTCAAGGTAAGTAAGATGATCTGCTGTGTTTCACAAACACATTAGAAAGCAAGCTCTAATGTGAAGTCACATAGGAGATAGGAAAACGCTTGGCCAAAGAGGTTGATTGATGCACGTGGCTTAAAGGAGGGGAAAAAAAGAGGGGTCAGAGGCAGTTCCAGAGCTTAAGGTCCAGGCAGCTTATAGGAAAGCTTAGCAGTGGTGGAGCAATTCAGAACAGGCATATGCGAGGAGTCAAAATTAGAGAAATGTTGATACTTTGTGATTTTTGAGAAGATTTGTGGTTCAGGTTGCAAGTTTGCTCACTGAGCTGGTAGGTTTGTTCTCAGACATTTTGCCATCATGCTAGATAACATCAGTGAATCTCCATTGAAGTGCTGGTGTTCTGTACTGCTTTCTGTTTGTATCTTGGTCTGTTAAGGTGGGTGATATCATTTCCGGTTCTTTTTCTCAGAGGTTGGATCCAACCCAGGCTTTGGGTCTGCCATGTAGATGACACCTTTGTCATCATGAAATGGAACAAATTAGAGGAAACCGATAATATCATTAACAACATCCTTACTGGCATAAATTTCTCAAAAGAGGAAGAGAACAACACCAGACTCTCCTTCCTAGATGTCACAGTGGAACAAACAGTCAATGGACAACTGCAGACCAGGGTCAACAGGAAAGCAACACTGACAGACCAGATACTCAACCACAGGAGCAATCATCCCAACACCCACAAACTGAGCTGCATCAAGACATGATTTAACTGGGCCACAACACACTGCAGCACCCAGGAACTACGACAATCAGAAGCAAAATACCTGTACAGTATATTCAAGAGCAGTGGATACCCGATAAACGCAGTCTGCCGATTCTGAAACAACAAACCCAAACAAGAAGACACAATATGCCCAGAAACTGTAGCCACACTAGAGATGGCTACCAGACTATTCTGACCCTTTGGCATCATGATAGCCCACAAACCTACCAATACACTGAAACAGCTACTGATGAACCTAAAGGACGCTGTACCAACAACCAGCAAAACGAATGTCATTTACAAAATACTCTGCAAGGACTGCAACAAACACTAGATCGGACAGACAGATAAGCAGGATACATGAGCACGAACTAGCCACCAAAAGACATGACACCAGCTATCACTAGTGCACTTACACACAGATGAAGGAGGACACCGTTTCAACTGGGACAGCACATCTAAACAGAGACACACACGGGGATTTCTAGAGGCCTGGCATTCAATAAACTCCATCAATAAACATTATCAGTTTGGACCCCATTAACCCCAATTGGACCCCAATCTCTGAGAAAAAGAAGCAGAAGTGATATCACCCACCTTAACAGACAAGACACATAAGTAGAAAGCGGGACAGCACACTAGTGTCTCACCGGAGGCTCACTGGTGATATTACCAAGCATGGAGAAAAACGTCTGAGAACAAACCGACCAGCTCAACCTGAAGTGTTGTGGAGCCAGAGAAGATTTCGGGGATAGGAAAGGAGCAGACTATGAAGAGTTTGAGAACAAGGTTAAGAATTTTAAAATGGAAGTGTTTTAATCAGGTTAACAGCTGAGCAGTCAGTGAGGACAAGGCTGATGAGTGAATAAAGCTTGAGTTAGGAGCAAAGGCAGCCGAGCTCTGGCTGATGTCAAGTTTAGAGTGGTGGAATGTGGGAGGCCGGTTCGGACTACATTGGGGTCATCAAGTCACCTTTGATCAGTCCACAGGATGAATTCTGTTGGAGATAATAAACTCTTGCAACTATAGAAAAAAGTTTCCTCTGAATGTCAGAGTTGAAAAGGTTTACTTTTCATTTAATGTTGCTCCCTGATTACTCGCGAGCATTATATGACATATTTCTCACCTGTAATAATTTCCAAATTTCGACTGTCCTTTAAGTGTTTCCTCATTCGTTCATGGGACATCTCTATGACTCTAAGTGCGAATCATTGGCTGGGCAAGCATTTGTAGCCCATCTCCAGTTACCTTGGAGAAGGTGGTGGTGCTTTATTGCACAGTTGCTTTCCTTTGGGTGTATGTGCATCCATAGTTGTTAGGAAGGGAGTTGACATGAAGGGACGACAACATAGTTCTAAATCAGGCTGGTGTATGGCTTGAGGATTTGTAGGTGGTGATCTTCCTTGTCTGTTGCCCTTGTCCTTCGAGCTGGTAGATGTTGCAGGTATGGAAGGTGCTGTCAAAAGACCCTGGGTGAATTGCAGTGCATCTTGCAGACAGCACACACTGTTGCCACTGCATTGGTGAAAGGAGTGAAAGTTGAATGTGGTGAACAAGTTGCCAATCAAGTGAGCTACTTTGTCTTTGATCATGTTGAACTTTGAGTGTGTTTGGAACTACACTCATCTGTGCAAGTGGAACATACTTCATCGCACTCCTGACTTGTGCTTCGTAGATGTGCAGGGTTTGTGGAGAGAGATAAGGTAAATTACTCACCACAATTCTTCGCCTTTGATTAGTCTTGTAGCCATAGTGTTGGTGTGCTTGTCCAGTTTGTGGTCAGTGGTAACCCCTGGATGCTTGTGGAGGGAAATCCAGTGAAGATAATGCCACTGAATATCGTGAAATGTAAATTGTAAAATTATCTTTTATTGCTGACAGTCATTACTTGGCAATTGGGGGGAGAGGTGCATGATTTCCAATGCAATTGAGCAATGTTGTAGTTTTCAGCACAGAGGGGTAATACCTGTATGTAGTGAAGTCTGAAAAATTATGACTAAACCAACTTGGAATTTTTCATTCATGTCTTTATTTCTAAGCCAAGGTATATAATCAACTCCTGTAGATTTGAATGTCTTAATTCCCATTACCTTTGCCTCTATTGCTTAAATTCAATAACATCAGTTTCAGGTTCCCTTCCATGGCAAGTGCTTTATCCTCTTTCACTGTGAAAATCTATTGTCAAAATGCACTGTTGATGCTATATCAGTGTCTGCATTTTTACATGCTCAATGTACTTAGTAAAATGTCTAACCCAATTATATTCACAAGTACCAAAGTTTGAAATGTAGCATTTATGCTTCATATTACCAATGATGCCACATCACCAATTTCTTCGAATTTCTCTCAACTGTATTCCTGTATGCATTGAGCTGTCCACAGATGTTTGAACAGTACCTGCATCAAGTCAATACTGAAACCCGTTGTGTCCCTGCGACATCTTCATTTCAAAATTTTAATGTTTTTGAACAAAAGCCATTACATTTGTATTTTGTTTTGGTATAATGATATACTTGTTTGCCTTTCATATAAAGGATATTTTGAATATGTAAGAATAAAAATGCAGAATTTTGTAGGAGAGTTGACATTTACGTGGTAACATCGAGACATACAATTTTGTGTGTTACATATTGAATTTGTGCTACTTGATATTTTATTTTCCCCCCACAACAGGATGTATGGACTGTTTCAAACAGCATTCTATTTTGGATACATGGCAGTATTCAGCACTGCACTTGGGATCATGTGTGGTAAGTATAGTGGAAATATGCAAACCAAGGATAAATTCAAATGCTAAGAAGTTATTGTTGATAAATCCAGAATGGGTTTTACATGGGTTTCATTAAGGTGTGTTCAGGAGGGTTTCCTAACTCAGTACGTTGGCAGGCCGACAAGGGGAGAGGCCATTTTGGATTTGGTGCTCGGCAATGAACCGGGGCAGGTGTCAGATCTTGTGGTGGGAAAGCATTTTGGTGATAGTGACCACAACTGCCTCACATTCTACATATATATGGAGATGGAGAGAAGCAGGCACAATGGGAGGATATTAATTAGGGAAAATGAAACTATGATGCTTTCAGGCGTGACTTGGGAAGCATGGACTGGGAACAATTGTTCCGTGGAAAGCGCACTGTAGACATGTGGAGACTGTTTAAGGAACAGTTGTTGCAAGTGATGCATAAATGTGTTCCTCTGAGACAGGCAAGAATAAAGGAACCTTGGATGACAAGAGCGGAGGAGCTTCTCGTCAAAAGAAAGAAGGCAGCTTACGTAAGGTGGAGGAAGCAAGGGTCTTGCTCAGCTGTAGAGGATTACAGGCAAGTGAGGAAGGAGCTCAAAAATGGTCTGAGGAGAGCCAGGAGGGGGCACAAGAAAGGCTTGGCAGGAAAGATTTGGGAGAATCCAAAGGCATCTTACATGTACGTGAGGAATAAGAGAATGATCAAAGAAAGAATAGGGCAGATCAGGGATAGCATAGGGAACTTGTGTATAGAGTCTGAGGAGGTAGGGGGAGCCCTAAATGAGTTTTTTGCTTCTGTCTTTACTAAAGAAAAGGACCTTGTAGTGGAACGGATAGAGATTGAGGAAGCTGATATGCTGAAAATTTTGACAAACATTAAGATTGACAAGTCGCCAGGGCCGGACCAGATTTGTCCTTGGCTGCTTTGGGAAACGAGAAATGTGATTGCTTCGCCACTTGCGAAGATCTTTGCATCCTCGCTCTCCACCGGAGTCGTACCTGAGGACTGGAGGGAGGAAGATGTAATTCCTTTCTCCAAGAAAGGAAATAGGGAAATCCCAGGCAATTACAGATGAGTCAGTCTCACGTCTGTCGTCTGCAAAGTGTTGGAAGGGATTCTGAGGGATAGGATTTATGACCATCTGGAAGAGCATGGCTTGACTAAATGCAGTCAGCATAGCTTTGTGAGGGGCAGGTCACGCCTCACAAATCTTATTGAGTTCTTTGAGGGTATTACTAGACAAGTTGATGAAGGTCGAGCAGTGGATGTGGTGGACATGGACTTCAGTAAGGCATTTGATAAGGTACCCCATGGTAGGCTCGTTCAGAAGGTCAGGAGAAATGGGATACAGGGAAACTTAGCTGTCTGGATACGGAATTGGCTGGTCGACAGAAGACAGCGAATGGTAGTGGAAGGAAAGTATTCTGCCTGGAAGTGAGTGGTGGTCCACAGGGCTCTGTCCTTGGGCCTCTACTGTTTGTAATTTTTATTAATGACTTGGATGAGGAGATTGAAGGATGGGTCAGCAAGTTTGCATATGACACAAAGGTTGGAGGAGTCGTTGACAATATAGAGGGCTGTTGTAGGCTGCAGCGTGACATTGACAGGATGCAGAGATGGGCTGAGAGGTGGCAGATGGAGTTCAACCTGGATAAATGCAAAGTGATGCATTTTGGAAGATCGAACTTGAAAGTTGAGTACAGGATTAAAGACAGGATTCTTGGCAGTGTGGAGGAACAGCGGGATCTTGGTGTGCAGGTACATAGATCCCTTAAAATTGCCACCCAGGTGGTCAGGGTTGTTAAGAAAGCATATGGTGTTTTGGCTTTCATTAACAGAGGGGTTGAATTTAAGAGTCGTGAGATCTTGTTGCAGCTCTATAAAACTTTGGTTAGACCGCACTTGGAATACTGTGTCCAGTTCTGGTCGCCCTATTATAGGAAAGATGTGGATGCTTTGGAGAGGGTTCAGAGGAGGTTTACCAGGATGCTGCCTGGAAAGGAGGGCTTATCTTACAAAGACAGGTTGACTGAGCTCGGACTTTTTTCATTGGAGAAAAGAAGGAAGAGCGGGGACCTAATTGAGGTGTACAAGATAATGAGAGGCATGGATAGCCAGAGACTTTTTTCCAGGGCAGAAACACGAGGGGTCATAGTTTTAATCTGTTTGGTGGAAAGTATAGAGGGGATATTAGAGGCGGGTTCTTTACGCTGAGAGTTGTGAGAGCATGGAATGCGTTGCCAGCAGCAGTTGTGGAAGCGAGGTAATTGGGGATAGTTAAGAGACTGCTTAAATTTGCAGGTTCGTTTACCTTACATGAGGATCAATGGTCAGCACATCAATGGTCAGCTGAAGGGCCTGTTCTGTGCTGTACTGTTCTATGTTCTAAAGCATTTGACAAGGTTCCACATGACAGACTGGTCCAAAAAGCAAAAACCTTTGGGATACAGGGTAATGTGTCACTTTGGATCCAAAGTTGGTTTAGTAACAGGAAATAAAGGGTAATGGTCAATGGCTGCCCTTGCGAATGGAAAGCTGTTTCAAGTGGTGTTCCGCAGGCGTTGATATTGGGACCCGTGCTGTTTGTTTTATACGTTAACGATTTGGACCAGAACATGAGGGGCACAATTGGGAAATGTGCAGATGACACAAAAAATGGCCATGCAGTGGATAGTATAGAAGATAGTGCAAGCTCCAAAATGATATAGATGAGTTGAGCGAATGGGTAGGGAGTTCATTCCTGTCAGCTGGCAGATGGAGTTCAACTCATCAGAGTGTGAGGTAACGCACTTAGGGAGCTCAAACAGTAAAAGGGAATGCACAGTAACAGGAATATACTGAGAAAGGTAGATGAACTGAAAGATATTGGTATGCAAGTGCAAAGGTAGAAATACAGGTAGGATTAAGTAGGCATACAGAATGCTTTTCTTCATCAAAAGAGGTATAGAAGACAAAAGTAATGATGAAACTGAGGCCACACTGGAGTATAGTGTGCAGTTCTGGTCGCCACATTTCAGGAAGAATGTAATTGCTCCGGGGAGAGTGTAGGGAAGATTGTTTCCATGGCTAGAGAATTGTACCTACAAGGGGAGACTGGGGAATTTCAGTTTTCCTTGGAACAAAAAAGGCTAAGGAGTGACATCATTGAGGTATGTAAAATTGTGAGGGGGAGTGTTGCAGTCGACAGGTGGAACCTGTTTCTCTTGGCAGAGACTTCAAAAAACAGGGATCATAGATTCAACTAAATGGCAGAAGGATTAGAGAGGATGTGAAGAAAAATATTTCTACGCAGAGGGTGGTGATACCTGAATTAATAGTGGAGGCAGAGACCTTAACCTCTTTAAAATTACCTGGATCTGTACCTTAAGTGCTATAGGCTGCATGGCTATAGACTGTGTGCAAGAAGATAGGATTGGAAAGGGCATCTGGGTGTCTTTGGATCAGCACTAAACAGCTGTCTTATCCCAGTAATTACTCTTGTGAACCTTGGTTATGCTGGCTTCCAATGGTAGGGAGACAAAAATGGACGCAATATACTCTGGATGTGGCCTCACCAAAGTCCAGCACAATTGCAGCTGGGCCTCTTTACTCTTGTGTTCCAAACCATTTTCAGCAAAGGTCAATGTATCATTTCCTTTCCTGTTTACTTGTTATACTTGCATGTTAACACTGTGTTCTATGTTTGGAGACACCATCAATTATTCACCATTTTAAAAATGATTGTACTTTTGCAGAAATTACCTCAGCTTCATCTGCAGCTTTCTTATTAGTGCAATTAACCTGTCTATACCTCTCTGCAGATACATTTTTGTTTCTTTCTCATCTTGCTTACCTATCTAAATTTACTCAGTTCATTCTTCCATGACATTAATATAGTTTGTAAATGGCTGAGACCCACACACTGTTCCTTGCACAACCCCACTAGTAAGTGTGCCAACCTGGAAATGACCCATTTATTCTTTAGCTGTTTTCTGTCCCTTATCTAGTTCTCTGTCCATGCTGCCTTCAAATGGTGTGAGTCAGTTTCTGCAATGATCTATCATATTAGGTGCGATTGAACAGTCAAACTCTGCATAATCACCCGATTTTCTAAATTTCTAAGACTTAATTTTATTTCAGTATTTTTTCAAAGACTGATGCCAGGTTAACTGGTCATATATGTTCCTGTTTTCTCTCTTCCTCCCTTCTTGAAATAGTGTATTTGGTACCTTCAAATCCACTGGGACCATTCCAAAATTCAATACATTTTGGAAGATCACAACCAATGCGTTGACTATCTCTGCAGACACCCCTTGTAGGCCCTTAAGATGTAAACCATTGGGTCATGGGATTAGTTGACTTTTGGTCCTATTAGTTTTTCCAGTGCTTTTGCTTTACTGAATTTTGTTGTTTAAAGTTCCTTGCTTAAATTAGACTTTTTGACCCCTTTTTCTTGTCAGTTTACTCTGTCCTTTGGCTTCTAAAAACACTACCACTCTCAGACCACCTATTCTTGTACTCTTGGCAACAGTTAAACTACTTTTAATCGAATGCTAACCCCAATGACTATAGTTTGACACACATGGATCACTTTCCATGTGGAGTTTTTAATTTCTCAGTGGAATGTATATGTTATGAGACCTTTTTTTTCTAAATTTTGTCGTTACTTGTTTATTGTCCTTCTATTTTCAGGTTTTTTTTCCCAATCTACTAGTTTAAACTACTTTGGCAGGGGGGTGGGAACCAGAGCGTCTGATCAGAGGAGAGGGTAGTTGTTGAACAGGCAGAAATAGAATGAGCATCTGTCAGGAAGGATACACAGTTGATAGGGCAAAGAGATGGGTTAAAGTGTGTATTTTTCAATGTAAGGAGTGTCAGGAATAAGACTGATGCACTTAGAGCATGGATCAGTACTTGGAACTACAATGTTGTGGCCATAACAGACATGGATTTCACAGGGGCAGGAATGGTTGTTGGATGTCGCAGGGTTTAGATCTTTGAAAAAGAACAAGGAGGGGAGTAGCATCAATAGAGCGTGCTTCACAGCTGTAACAAAGAAGGCTGTTGAGGGTTTGTTTACTGAGTCAGTATGGGTGGAAGACAGTAACAGGAAAGGAGAGTCACAGATCCCTCCACTAGCAGCAGAGAGATGGAAGAACAGATTGGACAGTAGATCTTGTTCTAGTTGCCTAGTTATAGGAAGGATGTAGATGTTTTAGAGAGGGTACAGAAAAGAATTACCAGGATGCTGCCTAGATTGGAGGGCTTGTCTAATGAAGAGCAGTTGAGTGAGCTCAGGCTTTTCACACTGAATAGTAGAAGGAAGAGTGGGGACTTGATAGATGTGTCCAAGGTCATGAGAGGCATTGATACAGTAGATACCCAGAGACTTTTTCCCCAGGGCAGAAATGACTGTCACAAAGGGTCATAACTTTAAGGTGATTGGAGGAAGGTTTAGGGGAGATGTCAGAGATAGGTTCTTTATGCAGAGAGTGAAATGAACTGCCAGTGGTAATAGTAGAATCAGAAACGTTAGGGACTTTTAAGCTACTGCTGGACAAGCGCGTAGATGGCAGTAAATTGAGGGGTGTGGAGGTGAGGTTGATCTTAGATTCAGATAAATGCTCGGCACAACATCATGGGCCAAAGGGCCTGAACTGTGCTGTACTGTTCTACGCTCTAACTTAACTAACTCTGCCCACGTACCAATGTACTGATCTTTGTTAAGTCTGGTGCAGAATTATCACGGTATTACAAGAACACATTTTAGTGAGCTGAAGAATTACAGCATAAAACAAAGGGGCAGAAGTAGGCCATTCAGCCCAACAAATCTGCTCCACCATTCTGGAATCCGATAATTCGCAACTCCTATTTCCTGTCTTTACTCCCCTCATATCCCTGACTGATTAAAATCAGTCTTGAACATACTTAATCACGCAGTCCCAACAGTCCTCTGCAGTAAACTATTCTACGGATTCGCTATCCTCTCAGGGAAGGGATTGCTCCTCATCTGTCATAAATATATGACTCTTCACTCTGTCCTAGATTCTCCCACAAGAGGAAGCAACTTTTCTCTATCCTGTTAATTTCCCCAAGAATCTTAAATAAAAATCAGAAGATGGTGGAAATCAGAAACAAAAGCAAATTGCTGGAAAAGCTCAACAGGTCTGGCAGCATCTGTAGAGAGAAATCAGAGTTAACGTTTTGGGTCCAGTGACCCTTCCTCAAAACGCAGTTCTGGATGGGAATACCACCACCTGCAAATTTACTTCCAAGTCACTTATCATCCTGACTTGGAAATGACTTGCTGTTCCTTCACTGTGACTGGGTCAAAATCCTTATCCCTCTCCAGCAGCTTTGAGAGTCTACCTACACCACATGGACTGCTAGAGTTCAAGAATGCAGCTTGTCAAGGGCAAGTAGGGGTGAGCAATAAATGCTGACAAAACCAGCAATGTCGCATCCTACTAGGGAATTAAAAAAAGACCATACGCTTAAGAGAATCCCTCCATACCTAGTATATGTGTGGTGAATTTTGTGATACTTCGCTGATTATTTGGTAGCACTGATCCCTGAAAGCACATAACCAAAATATGAAGCAAAAACACAAATTGCTAGAAAAGCTGAACAGGTTTGGCAGCATCTGTGGACAGACGTCAGAGTTAATGTTTCAGGTTTTTAACCAAAATATGATGCTGAGCACATTGCTGTTTATGGGATCTTGCTGTACTTACAATGACCAGAGGTATACCTCCAACACTACAACAGGAAGTGCGCAACAAAAGTGGCTGTAAAGCAGGTTTGCTCATATTGAGGTTTAAAGTTGCAAATCAGCCTTTCTTTCTATGAACAGAAAAGTCTGTCACTTCATAAAAGCTACTTATAAAATGTTTGGTGTGTCACTAGCAGCATTCACTATCTACCTCCTGCTGCTACATTATGACAGGTCAAATTTTAAGAGATTAGAACAGAACTGAGCCGTCATAAGCATTTTAATTCTGCCATCATTTTACAGATTATCGGATGATCTAAATTGGGAAAGGATAGAGATGTGTACAGCATGGAAACAGACCCTTCGGTCCAACTTATCCACGCCAACCAGATATCCCAACCCAATCTAGTCCCACCAGCTAACACTTGGTCCATATCCCTCTAAACTCTTTCTATTCATATATGTAGAATAAAGACAAGTGCCAGGCCTGTTGAACTTTTCCAGAAATTTGTTTTTGTTTCTGTTTTCCAGCAACGTTTGGTTTTTATTTAAGATTCTTGGGGAAATTAACAAAATAGATAGGGAAAAGTTGTTTCCTCTTGTGGGAGAATCTAGGGACAGAGTCATATATTTATGACAGATGAGGAGTAATCCCTTCCCTTAGAGGATAGTGAATCTGTGGAATAGTTTACTTCCGATCCAGATGCCTTTTAAATTTGTAATTGTACCAGCCTCCACCACTTCCTCTGGAAGCTCATTCCATATACACACTATCCTTTGTGTGAAAAAGTTGCCCCTTGGGTTCCCCACTTAAATTTTTCCCGTCTCACCCTAAACCTATGCCCTCTAGTTTTGGACTCTCCCACCCCAGGGAAAAGGCCTGAGGTTGGGGGGATCCAGAGCTGGAGGGCAGCGATAGTGTAAATTACAAGTTGCAATTCAAATATATTTAATCCTGGCCTTGATTTGTTCAGTCAAAAACTTCTTTTTCTTCTCAATGATTCAAAAGTCTCTGCGATTTGTATAGTACACCATATGATTGTTGTTGACAGCAATACAGGATTTTACCAAATTGAGCTATTCATAAGGGGGAAAATAAAGGGTCGAGATGAATGGGTTAAAATTAGTTTTTCTATGTGAATTAAATAGTCAAATGAGAGGATGGTCTCTTACCTGTTTTTCATCAGATCAGACTATCCAAGAAATAATATATTTCAGCTAAAATGCATCTCAGTAAAGAGGAAAGATTCTGATAGAGGTATAAGCCAGCCATTGCTAACCAAGGAGATTAAAGTGTGTATTAATTTGAAAGAAAATGCATAAGAGGATATAAAAATTAATGGTAGCCCAGAACACTGGGATAAATTCACAATCCAGCAAAACTGACTAAAAGATAATAATGAGAAAATACGCATGATGGTAAACTAGTGAGGAATATAAAAACTGACAATAAGAGCTTCTTGAAATGTATAAGATGGAGAGAGCGGTCAAAATGAACATAGGTCTTGAGAATGAATTTGGGGTGAGAGTTATGAGGAACAAGAAAACGTCAGAGCAGTTAAAACATATGTTTTGCATCGATTCTTATGGTGGAGGATACTTCAAGCATCCCATTAATGCTGAAGAATACAGAGGAGAAATTGAGTACCATCATAGAAGTAGTGTTAGACAAACTGATGGAACTGAAGACAGGCTGGTCCTCTGGCTCTAAAGGCTTCCATCCCAGGATCATGAAAGAGGTAACGGCAGGGATAATGGATGCATTGGTTGTAATTTCTAAATATCCTTGGATTCTGGAGAAGTACCACAGGTTTGGAAGGCTGCCAGTGTCACTCCCTATACAAAAATGGAGGGAGGCATAAAGACAGTAACTGTATGCTGATTAACCTAACATCTATTGTTGGACAAAAGTTGGAATCAATTATTTAAGAAAGTAATAGCACATTTAGAAAATCATAATTTAATCAAGCAGGGTCAACATGGTTTCATGAAAGGGAGATGGTGTCTGACCTATTTATTAGAATATTCCGAGATATCTCAACCACAGTGGATAGAAGGGAAGAGGTACATGCATTGTGTTTGGACTTCCAGAAGGTGTTCAACAAGGTGCCTCATAAAAGATTAAGTTGAGATAAGAGCATATATATATATTATATTGACATGGATAGAGAATGAGCTAATGAGCAGGAAATAGCAAAGGGGAATAATGGGTTGTTTCAGTGTGGCAACCTGTAACCAGTGAGTTCCACTGGGATCAGTACTGGGATCACATCTGTTCACTATATATATTAACAACTTGGAGCAAGGAAGCAAATATACTGTCAATAAATATACCGATCACAGAAAAATAGGTGTAAAGTCAAGTTACAAGAGGGTCTGTTTGCATGCTTACCTTTCTATGACTCTGACTCTATATTGATAGGTCAAGTAAATGGGCAAAAAGTTAGCACATGGAATACATGTGGGAAAATGTGAAGTTGGTCATTTTGGAAAGGATAATAAAAGAACAGTTTCATTTAAGTTGAGAAAAAAACCTGCAGCAAACCAAAACACGCAGATTTGCTGGTAACCAAGATGAAGATTGCGCACTCAATGTTTCTGATGTACCTAAGCTTTTAATAAATAGGAGCAGAGTGAACTATTCAGTCCCACACCTCTGTTTCGTCATTCATTAAGGCTGTTCTACCTTAACAACACCTTCCTGCGTGATGTCCCTTTTTGTTTAGTTTCTGAAAATCTGTCTGCCTCTCATTTGAATATACTCAACAACTGACCACCTGCAGTTCTCGAGACATGGGAATCCCAAAGAATCTCAATTGTAAATGTAACCCCTCGTTCTGAGGCTGTGATCCCAAATTATGGAATTGTATGCAGTATTCCAGAAGTGGACACACCAAGGCCCTGTACAGCATCTGTAAGTCATCTTTCCCGTAGTACCCTAATCTACTTCTATTATCGGATAATATGCCATTATCTTCCTCCTTGATTGCTCTACCAGCATATTAACTTTGAGATTCCTGTGCAAGGACACACGTCTCTTTGAATTTCTCCGTCAGTATTTTAAACAAAAGAAATCTGCTCTTCACAGTGGATCACTTCACACTTTATTCCATTTATCATGATCTTGCCCATTCATTTAAGCCTGCCTACATATCTTTGCAGCCTCTTTGTGTCCTTGCCACCCACTTTCACACTGACTTAGCTTCATCAGCATTACACTTGATTCTCCCCCCTCATTGATAGATTATAAATAGCTGGGACCCAAGCAGCAATTCTTGCATTTTCCTGTTAGTTGCAGTCTGGCAATGTGATTCTCTGTTTTGTCCATTAACCTAATCTGTGGTATGAATTTACAAAGAATTATTGATATCATAAGTGATTGGAAAAAATGCAAATGGATTTGAAAGTAAGCAAATTAAAAGTAATCCATGTGGGACCTAAAATGTATAGAGTACTTGATCAATAGCTAAAAACAGTGGAGGAGCAAAGAGGCTTTGGAGTTCAGGTACATTAAATGTTACAGACGGGAACAGAAATGCATCAAAAATAATGGAATGCTGGCCTTCATATCTATGAACACGACATAACAGAAAGAGAGATGCTTCAGCTGTAATAACATTACTCAAACCATGAGTTGTCTGAGCAGTTTTAGGCACCACACTTTAGGTGACAGAGATTGACGTTGGAGGAATACAGTATAAGTTTACCTGTATTAAATAACTTGAGTATTTACATAAATTAGCTTTATATTCCTTGGAAGGTAGAAGGTTGAGGGATGCTTTCAGGATATTAAGGAGTGCAGCTGATTGAGGAGGCTTGGTTGAGAGTTCGTAATCCCAAAAAAAGCCAAATGTTTTAGCAGTGTAATTAGGAAATTCTAATTATGAAGACTTTTTCAAATTTTAGAATTCTCCTCTGCAAATAATGATTGATATTAGATCAATCTGAGAGAGGTTTTCATGAACCAATCAAAGGTAGTAAGAGATAGAGAATAAAGTTGCAGATCCTCATGATGCTGCATATTGGAACCTCCCTGAGACTAATTGGCCTATTGCTCCTCTTTGTTCCTACTATATTACCCCTAACTTCATGAACTCCAATCTAGTATAAATAATCCCTTGCATGGGACCATACCCAGTATGCTCTACATGTGACTCCAGACCCACAGTTTTTGCTGTGACTCCTTGCTTAACTCTTAACTATCCTCTGGGCAATTAGGGATGGTCAATAAATGCTGTTGAGCCAGTGATGTTGTCATGCTATGAAATATGTTTTACAACTTTATAAGCAATGCAATTATTTGAGCTGCAGTGTTAAACCAAGAACACTTCAATGTAGAATATTCAGCATGAATAATATTGTCATCTCATAAATGATCTCGTTGTAAATCAAACTAGCCAATTTACATGACCCTTCAAATGAAGAACTTACCAAAGAATTTCATTGTTTACAGCCTTTACTTTAACACTAATCCAAACCAATGCAAATTACACATGAATGAACAGGGTAATGATGCTTCAAATAAATGTAAATCGTCAATATACAAAGATACATCGTGCCACCAGATCACTCCCTGAACACATGTCCCATGGTGCAGCTAGTTTGTTCCTCAATTTGTTATTTTCTTAATTCATGCAGTTCAAGGGTCCAATGGACAACAGTTTTCACTGAGTTGATTGGGTGCAATAATCATCACTTCTACAAACACACTGCTCCTCTAGCTGTGACAATCCTGATTATATAACTTCCCAGATTTCCTTTTGAACTGAACAACTATTAACACCCTGGTTCAAAGTTTTGGCCTATTCTGAGAAAACATTCACCTCTCTATGATCGGAGTTCTTTTAGAGTTCACGAGATGTTAGATTTTTATTAGCCTGCTTGCACGGTATCTCTTGGAGCACCTGCCTTCTTTTCTTCCCAACCAGAAAGCTAGCTGCCTCCGGCAAATGATTTGCTCCTTCCTGCAAGAGATCTCCTCTTTCCCCCCCCCCCCCCCCCCCACTCCATTTGTCTGTTTGTTTTCGCTGTGTATGTACCAGTATGCTGATCACCTTCGTCCTTCAGCTCCTCTGTGTCCCTACCAGCCCCGCAGCTTTTAATTTCCTTCATTTTGGTCGTGCTTTCCAGTCAAGCTGCATGGAGCAGTATTCCTATCTTTCCACAAATTAATTTGGTTTGACTTATTTATTGTCACATGTATTTTGTTACAAAGTGAGAAGTGTTTCATAGTGTTGTCACTGTCCAATTCCTCCTTAAAACACCAAAATAAACCAAAAGATAGATTCCTGAAGAAGGGCTTATGCCCGAAACATCGATTCTCCTGTTCCCTGGATGCTGGCTGACCTGCTGCGCTTTTCCAGCAACACACTTCCAGCAAAAGATAGAACACTAAGGCAGAAAAAGAAAGAAATAGTGTTCAACTTTACAGTCCTTGTTCAGTGCCCCACCATTCTCACTGTGCCACTGCTGCTGGGGTGAGAGTCTCCCTACTCTTCAGTGCTATCTCACCTCCACCGGCATCCTTGCTGGATCTTGTATATGGAGCTGGCACTGATGCTGGGTACTGCACTGGCCCAAGCGTGACTGCCGCTGCCATGAGTCTGTGCTGGGCGCAGGCGGCACCAGGAACTGAAAGTCGCAACAGGCATGAACCAGCAGTAGGACCACCTCGTCAATGCAGAAGCGCTGGGGTCACCTTGGAGTCCACACTGGACTCACTCGCTGCTGCTGATGATAGTCCCTTTGCAAATTCTTGGATCCTAATTTACTTATGACAAGATGGTAAGCCAGCATTCTTAATTCTGCAAGAAATGAACAGTCAGTGACTTGAAAATTCTTGGCAAGTTTCAAGAATGACCTGTGATCTTCAACATTATCAGTTGTCCATTTAGCCTGCACTTTCAACTCAATTGTTTTTGTTATAATTAATGAATGATTTTAGACACCAAAATAGAAACTGAAAGTTGCAGTGTCGGTATGAAACAAATGGTGCCATTATATTTTCAGCTGAAAATAACACGTGAGCATTTGATCAGCTTATTGGCAAATATTAATGGAGTAGGCAGTCACTTAACAAAGTTAAATAAACCATGCTGCAACCAGTCTTTGTCCAGTGCCCTATTCAATCTCTTATTTTTAAAATAGTTGCTGTGGGATTCCATTGACAAATCTAGTGCCTTGTGTAAATGAGTGTTTTTGCATTGTAAAATGTATACTTGAGTAGGGAGTGTGGGCATATATTTGATATTGGCAGCATCAGGCATGAATGTGTTCCCTCCACCCATCATTGCCCTTGTGCCTGGATCTTATTCAGGTGGGTAAGCATCAGAAATGGGCAACATTGGCTGTTCTTTCTCCTCCAATCCAGCAGATTGCAAACTTAGCATGTCTGCTGTGCTGCTTCCACAAGGCATACAAAGGTTAATTTTTCATCAGATGTTGTATAAAAATATGTACTCATCCTGCAAAACAATGTTCTTTATTTCCAGGTGCTGTTGGTTATATGGGAACAAGTGCCTTTGTCCGAAAGATCTACACCAATGTGAAAATTGACTAATGGAAGGCCAGACTCCCAGGGAGCTGAGGATCACTTACTGCTTTTTGTTCATTCAGCTGGAACTTGCACAGTTTAAACTGCAAGGAGACATTGGGTTAACACTGGGTAAAGTGTGGGTTCCATTCATGGAAGCTTAAAGCAACATTTGTTTCCTTTGATCCTGAGCTCGTATTGACTGCTTTAACCAACTGTTCAGCAAAACGCTTGGATTATATGCAGTAAGCATTACTACAATACAGTGCTAATCTTCCCACATAAAACATAGCTTATTAATGAAGAATAGACTAGCTCTCTTCAATGAAGAGGACAAACAGTTTATTTAAAATCATTTGTTCTATTGAGGAGGGAAAAATCTGACTAGTTTAAAGTTATTCAAGCCTCCATTCTGAGATAGTTACCTTTCAAGTGGATCAGAGAGGTGGCTATTGAAAAGCTGACCATTCTGGTTTTTGTGACCGTTACCCAAACCCCGCTATGTTTTTGTACTTTATCAATGGGAGCTTATTGCATTTATTTTAATTTGTAAATCTGATACAGTTTATATACTATCTTCAGTAATAGGATGCACATCAGTCATGATTATAATTGGACCAACTCAATATTTGTATCTAAAAGCCAAGTCTGTGATGTGTTATAAATTAGTTCTCCGCTTCAGTCCATCCAAAGAGTGAAGACTAAGGACAGAGATGATCATCTGCACTGAAATTCACAGTAGTTAGCATATAAAACAAACTGGGAGTATGCATTTTGAAAGGCTGGTGATCTGTTAATGGTTTTTATTAGAAAGATCTAAGTGAAATATTTTAATTGGGCGTATAAACTGATTTTTCTTTGTTTTGTTTTCCTTCTCTCCGAGTTAGTCTTGCAGCTTAGTCTTGTTTTATGTTGCGGTGGGAATGAAGGCTTTACTTAAGATAATATGAAAGGGGGTAATAAATGTATATAACCTTATAATGTAACTTTAGGCGTAGAACCCAAATTTATTTGGATGTACAGATTTATTACATAGTACTTTTTCTGATAACAAATTAATTTGGTGTATAAATGTGTGACAATTTTTTGGGTGGCTTTTTACATCTTGCCTGCCATTGCATGAAAATGGTATCTCCATTATACGTGTGGACGTTACTCTGACTTCTTTAGTATTTTTCCAATTCTGTCTCCGAAGGCTCAACAAAATTGTAATTTAGGACCTAAAATTTTGTTAATCCGACCTGAGCACTCAACACGTGCATCATCTGGAGCGTTACTGCTTGAAGGAATGTTCAGGAATAATGAAAACAATAAAAACTTTTCAGACATAAGATTTGCTGTCCTCCTTAAAGTGAAATGGTTGCTCACAGAATACAAACTGATACCATGAAAAATAGATCTTTGGTATTACAAATCTCACCCATAAAGAGAGTTGCTGGAAAACATGGTGGTGTTTGACAGGATTGAGGCCTTATTATAACACAACGGAAGGAAGAACCAGTGAAGCTGAAAAGTAAAGTGGTAAACTTGCCATAGTCCCAGAGGGACTTTGCATTCATTAATTCATTAGCGATAATTGGTGGTGAGTTTAATTTGAGGGTCACCACACATCAGGCAAGGTTGAAAAGGCAGGGCTTCCATTGGTGATTTCAGTTGCTATGGGAATTAAACCTCTTAGAATCTGTTAGAAATTCTTTGAGGAAGTAACTTGCAAGTTAGAAAAAGGAGAGCCAGTGGATGCGATTTATTTGGATTTCCAGAAGGCCATTGATAAGGTGCCACATCGGAGGCTGCTAAATAAGATAAGCCCATTGTGTTAGGGGCAAGATACTGGCATGGATAGAGGATTGGCTGACTGGCAGAAAATAGCGAATGGGGATAGAGTCATAGAGATGTACAGCACAGAAACGGCCCCTTCGGTCCAATCCATCCATGCCGACCAGATATCCCAACCCAATCTAGTCCCACCTGCCAGCACCTGGCTCCTATCCCTCCAAACCCTTCCTATTCATATACCCATCCAAATACCTTTTAAATGTTGCAATTTACCAGCCTCCACCACTTCCTCTAGCAGCTCATTCCATACACTTACCACCTTCTGCGTGAAAAAGTTGCCCCTTCGGTCCCTTTTCTATCTTTCCCCTCTCACCCTATCCCTATACCATCTAGTTCTGGACTCCCCAACCCCAGGAAAAAGACTGTCTATTTATCCTATCCATGCCTTACATAATTTTGTAAACCTCTATAAGGTCACCCCTCGGCCTCCGATGCTCCAGGGAAAACAGCCCCAGCCTGTTTCAGCCTCTCCCTGTAGATCAGTTCCTCCAACCCTTGTAAATATTTTCTGAACCCTTTCAAGTTTCACAACATCTTTCCAATAGGAAGGAGACCAGAATTGCATGCAATATTCCAACAGTGGCCTAACCAATGTCCTGTACAGCCGCAACATGACCTCCCAACTCCTGTACTCAATACTCTGACCAATAAAGGAAAGCATACCAAACGTCGTCTTCACGATCCTATCCATCTGCAATTCCACTTTCAAGAAACTACGAACCTGCACTCCAAGGTCTCTGTTCAGCAATATTCTCTAGGACCTTACCATTAAGTGCTGCTAAGTATAAGCCCTGCTAAGATTTGCCTTCCTAAAGTGCAGCACCTCAAATTTACCTGAATTAAACTCCATCTGCCACTTCTCAGCCCATTGGCCCATCTGATCAAGATCCTGTTGTATTCTGAGGTAACCTTTTTCGCTGTCCACTACGCCTCCAATTTTGGTGTCATCAGCAAACTTACTAACTATATACTTCTTAGATTAGATTACTTTACAGTGTGGAAACAGGCCCTTCGGCCCAATAAGTCCACACCAACCCGCCAAAGCGCAAACCACCCATACCCCTACATTTACCCCTTACCTAACACTACGGACAATTTAGCATGGTCAATTCACCTAACCTGCACATCTTTGGACTGTGGGAGGAAACCGGAGCACCCAGAGAAAACCCACGCAGACACGGGGAGAATGTGCAAACTCCACACAGATAGTTGCCTGAGTATTTGCCACAGTTTTACCTGTACTCTGTCCCTTCATTTGGAACTTCCTGATCCCATCAAGAGACCTTATTGGCCCTAAACAAGTGAAGTTTCCAAATCTTGGAACCCTAACCTAATCCTTCGCTGAAGTAATTGGTAAGTATGATTAGATTAGGTTCCCTACAGTATGGAAACAGGCCCTTCAAGTCCACATCGACCCTCCGAAGAGTAATCCACCCAGATCCATTCCCCTACATTTACCCCTGACTAATGCACCAAACTATGGACAATTTAGCATGGACGATTTACCTGACTTGTACATCTTTGGATTATGGGAGAAACCCACACAGACTCCAAGAATGTGCAAACTCCACACAGATAGTTGCCCGAGGGAGGATTCAAACCTGGCCTCTAGAACTGAGAGGCAGCAGTGCTAACCACTGTGCCACCCTATGATGTATAGCTCAGGTTCACAGTATTGGAAAGGTGATGGATGTTTCGACTGATGGGAAGTAATTTAGTGATAACATTTAACTAGAAAGTGAGCTCTTGTATAAAGTTCTGGATTGCTAGTCTAGTAACACCACCTCTATGCCTCTCCATTCCACATTTAAACAGTTGATTTTGACAGTTAAATTGTCCAAATTATGGTACTGAGCTGTTTTATGATCTCAATGTGGAAGACCAATGTAAGCCATGAAAGTAAGGGTCCATGTGTTTAATGGTTAGCCAGAAAGTCTTGAGCGGGGTCATGCTCAAAACAACCATGCACTATCAGTGCATTGTGCTGTACTGGGGCCAATGGTACCAAGTAGAAAGCCAGAGGTGTCATTGTCCAGAGGAAGACTTGGATTGCTCAACTATCCAGCATATTAAGATTCAGTGAACTCATTATTGTCAACTCATTATTGTCAGATCATTGGAGAGACCAGGAGGGATATTAAAATAAATTGTGAGTTACCTAAAGATTGGGTTCAGTTGGATCAAACATTAAAAGAATAGATGTGTGAGGGTTAGTCTGGGTGACACAACTGATAGCTCATCAAAAATAATGAAACATTTCAAAATGCTTCACTAGATCAGTGTAAAGCAAGGAATGATGTTATATCACAAAAGGAATAATTAAGAGAGAACATTTAAGCATATTTGAGCAGGAGTGTAAGGTGGAGAGATGGCAGGAGGGAATTTTAGAGCTGTGCCACAAATGGTGGAGCAATTAAAGACCAGTGGGAGAAGTATGCAGGAACCTGAGGGTTCCAGGGCTGCAGGAGACTGTAGATTTAGGAAGGGTAGAGGCGGTAAAGAAGTTTGAAAATCAGGGTGAGAATTATAAAATTATGGATTTTATAGCATAGGCTCTTAGTTAAGCAGTGAACATTGGGAGGATTAGGGAACTGGACTTCATGTAAATTGGCACACCCGTGGTAGAATTTTGGATGGCCATCAAGTTTATGGAAAGCAGAATGTGGGTGACCAGCCAAGGGTGTGTTTAGATTAGATTTCCTACAGTGTGGAAACCAGCCCTTCGGCCCAACTAATCCACACCAACCCTCTGAAGGGTAACACACCCAGACTTTTTGTGTCTGGATTGTGTCACCCACACTCCTACCTAACTCTACAGATAATTTAGCATGACCAATTCACCTAATCTTTGGGAGGAAACTGGAGTACCTGGAGGAAACCCACGCAGACACTGGGAGAATGTGCAAACTCCACACACACCGTGCCCAAGGCTGGAATCGAACCCAGATCCCTAGCACTATGAGGTAGCAGTGCTAACCACTGAGCCACCATGCCACCGTGAGGTGCAACATTAGAATAGTTGAGTCCAATAATAAGCCACCAAAGATCTTTGCACCTTCCAAATCCACAAACACTTGGATCGAGAAGGATAAGCAGCAGATACATGGAAACACCATCACCTGCAAGTTCCCCTTGGAGACACTCACTGTCCTGACTTGGAAACATATCTCTATTCCTTCACTGTCACTGGGTCAAAGTCCTGGAATTCCCTCCCTAAAGGCACTGTGGGTCAACTTACAGCAATTCAAGAAGGCAGCTCACCACCACCTTAAGGGCAACTAGTGATGGATAATAAATGCTGGCCATCAGTGCCCACATCTCTCAAATGAATACAGAAAGGGTGGCAATGGACTTGGACGGTTCTGGAAGCTGAGATGGGTTCAGTCAGGTGAAATAATGATGTACATTGATGCAATGAACTTTTCTTTTGTCCATTTTATACAGTGTAATCATAGAATCCCTACAATGTGGAAGCAGATCATTCAACCCATCAAGTCCACACTGATGAGAGATGAGTTTATTAGAATTATGCTGTTGAAGGTGGAACTGTCATCAATAAGTAGGAGCCTGGCAAAGGCATCTTTTTATCCAGATATTCCAGGGATGAGTGTAAGACCAGGGAGATGTTATTTATCATGGACTTGTTGCACCAGTAGGGGAATTGCAAAGGATCAAGGCAGTTTAGTAGGCTGGAGTTGATGTGAGCCATGACTAACCTCTCAAAGCACTCCATAATTATGGCGGTCAGAGCTAGTAAGTGGTACTCATTGAGGCACGCTGCGTGACCTTTCTTTGGTATTAGGATGATGGTGGTCTTCTTGAAGCAGATGGGGACTTCAGATCATAGTATGAAGTGTTTGAACATGTCCATGAGTACTCCAGCCAGCTGGACCTTGCAGGATCTGAGTGCACGGCTGGGGACACCACTGGAGCCAGTCGCTTTCCATAGGTTCACTGTCATGCAGGCTGATTTAACGTCCCAGGATCTGTATAAAGTAAGGATTCAGGATGAATCCTGAATCTCCTGGAAGCCAGTAGGTGTAGCTAAGCATTTGAGCTAGGGCTCGGGCAAACACCCTGGGAGCCCTGGATGAAGGAGCACAGAGGAAGCCTGTGGACCACGAATAGTTTAATGTAGCAGGAAATGGCACTGACAGAAGCTGACAAACAGTATTTCCTTGGTGCAGTTAAGCAAGATTAGAGCTCAGAGAAACCCAAGTGCAGCACTAGCCTGTGAAAAATCTGAAGTTGTTTGTGAATATTCTGTAGAATTCAGGGGAGTATAATCCCAACAATGCAAAGGTGAACCACTGGAATAAATAAGGTCATTGAGAGAGTATCTGACAGAGTAGCTCTTGAGGGAGATTGAAAACCAGATTCTCAAAAGTGAACAATTGGAATAGGAGATTCGGTGACCCACAATCTAACTAATGTCTTCCTGAGAGAAAGTGAGGGCTGCAGATGCTGGAGATCAGAGCTGAAAATGTGTTGCTGGAAAAGCGCAGCAGGTCAGGCAGCATCCAAGGAAGATGCCCGAAACGTCGATTCTCCTGTTCCTTGGATGCTGCCTGATCTGCTGTGCTTTTCCAACAACACATTTTCAGCGCTAATGTCTTCCTGTGTTGGGAACTCGATAGGATCTGTTTTCACCACATTTCTCCCCGATTAGATAGAGGGGAGACAACAGGCTAGTGTTATTACTGCTGGACTGTTAATCCAGAGACCCAGGTAATGTTCTGGGAGATGGCAGATGGTGGAATTTAAATTCAACAAAAATCTGGAATTATCGGAACTATAGGAAAGATGTTGTGAAACTTGACAGGGTTCAGAAAATATTTACAAGGATGTTGCCAGGTTGGAGGATTTGAGCTATAGGGAGAGGCTGTACAGACGGGGGCTGTTTTCCCTGGAGTGTCGGAGGCTGAGGGGTGATCTTATAGAGGTTTATAAAATCATGAGGGGCATGGATAGGATAAATAGACAAAGTCTCTTCCCTAGCGTGGGGGAGTCCAGAACCAGAGGGCATAGGTTTAGGGTGAGCGGGGAAAGATATAAAAGAGACCTAAGGGGCACCTTGTAAGTCAGAGGGTGGTTTGTGTAGAATGAGCTGCCAGAAGAAGTGGTGGAGGCTGGTACAATTGCAACATGTGAAAAGCATCTGGATGGGTATATGAATAGGAAGGAATATGGTTCATGCGCTGGCAGGTGGGACTAGATTGGGTTTGGGATATCTGGTTGGCATGGACAGGTTGGACCAAAGGGTGTGTTTCCGTGCTGTACATCTTTATGACTCTAAGAGTCTAACGATGATCATTGAATCTATTGTTGGAAAACCACATCTGGTTCACATTTGTCCTTTACGAAAGGAAACTGTCATCCTTGCCTACATGTGACTCCAGACTCACAGCAATGTGTACTGCCCTCTGGCAATTAGGATGGGCAGTAAATGCTGGCCCAGCCAGTGATGCCTTCATTCCATGAATGAATGAAAATAAGAATGGAGCCAGATGAGAGCAGTCCCACACAGTTGAAAGAAAGAGCAACATTGGAGGTGATCACTGCCTCAAACATTGCAGTAGACAGGTGGATCAGGGCAAGGGAGAGTTTACCTGTGCCTCAGTCACGTGGCATAAAATGTTAAAGGAAGGAAGTGGTGAGAGGACAGCAAGATTGAATTGAGGGATATGCATAAACTTGAGAAGCGAAATTAGGTTTCACGGGAGCAGAAGTATTTAACCTACCCAGTGCATTGCAGCTGTTCTCCATTACAATGTGGGTGCTTCCCTCAACGTCATTATTTAGCCTCATCATTCCTAAATAAATGATATTCTATACCCCTGTTTGAGCCTTTAACTTCGCAGTGAATCTCTGCTGTATCTTTCCCACTGCACTTGTTCCTTTCTCTAACAACCTGTATGCCTCTGAGTGTTTTTGATCTGTACGCCCCTACTTACTCTGATCTGCCTGTCCTGCTCGTAAACAAAGTTTTTCACTGTACTTCAGTACATGTGACAATAAATAAATCAATCAATCAGTCAGTATGCCTAAATCTGTACCAAACATGCAGTTACAACATTTAAAAGACATTAGGAGTGACAGATGGAGTTTGATTGAGATAAATGTGAGGTGCTGCAGTTTGGAAAGCAAATTAGGACACTTCATGGTAAAGTCTTGGGGAGTGTTGCTGAACAAATACACTTTGGAGTGCAGGTTCATAGTGCCTTAAAAGTGGAGTTGCAGGTAGATAAGATAGTGAAGAAGGCATTTGATACGCTTTCCTTTATTGGTCAGAGCATTGAGTTGAGAAGTCATGTTGTGTCTGTACAGGACATTGGTTAGGCCACTTCTGGATTATTGCATGCAATTCTGGTCTCCCTCCTATTGAAAGCTTGAAAGGGTTCAGAAAAGATTTACAAGGATGTTGCCAGGGTTGGAAGGTATGAGCTATAGAGAGAGGCTGAATAGGTTGGGGCTATTTTCCCGTAGCATCGCAGGCTGAAGGGTGACCTTATAGAGGTTTATAAAATCAGGAGGGGCTTGGATAGGATAAATAGACAAAGTCTTTTCCCTGGGGTGGGAGAGCCCAGAACAAGAAGACATAGGTTTCAGGTGAGTGGGGAAAATTTAAAAGGAATCTTAGGGGCAATGTTTTCACGCAGAGGGTGGTGTGTGTATGGACTGAGCTGCCAGAGGAAGTAGTGGAGGCTGGTGCAATTACAACATGAATAGGAAGGATTTAGCCAAGGATATGGGCCAAGTGCTGGCAAATGGGACTAGATTAGGTTAGGATATCTGGTCAACATGAATGAGTTGAATGGAAGGGTCTGTATCTGTGCTGTACATCTTTATGACTCTATTTGGATAAGTACATGAATTTGAAAGGTTTGGAAGGATATGGGCCATATGCAGGCAAGTGGGACTAGTTTGGTTGGGGGACAAGGTCAGCATAGACTAGTTAGACCGAAAGGTCTGTTTCTATACCATATGACTCTGATTCAAGCACACCATCTGTAGAAGTTTAACATGACCTCCTTCCATTTAATATTTAGTGCTTTGTGACTGAAACCCATCATTTTCTTTGTCATTTTAAATGAATGTAACCTGCAGCTGAAGTTGCTTATTAATGCGTAATTTAAAAATTCTCAGCTTTTCTGATTGAGACACTAAGATTGAAACATCTGTTTTGTGTTTGTGTATTAAACTGACAGCTGCAAATCTAACAAATAATGCAGAGGTCCTGCCCTGAAATTCCTGAAGATTTGTACCGGAATAATTCGGTGTAAATGGTTGTCATGTTTTTTTAGCACAATAAATATTACCTCCACACACAATAAAATCCCCTGTATACTAATGTCCTTGTTTTAAAACTAATCACTACAAAGTAAGGTAGCAGGAACAAAACTTTGTGTTAAAAACATGGTTTCTTAAAATAGCTAACCTGCTGTGCGTAACCTGTCAATGATTTGTTGTTCTGTGGTCCTGACTGCCTTGTGGGTTTTGCAGCTGATATCCCAGCTCTCCGTCCAACTCTCTCACTGACCGTCTCACCAACCAGGAACTGATCCTGCCCAACTCACCCTTCCCACCAACCTTTCCACATTCCCCTCCAAGATGTCAATTCACCCACCACCAGCTCAGATTCTCCTTGCTTTCTGTCTCTCCTTCAGATCAGCAGTATCAAGCTCTCTCCTTGAAAACAAATTCCACTCCTTGCAAACTATTGTCCCATCTACATCTTTGTTTTTTTTTCCCCAAAGTCCTTGAATGTATTATTGTCACCCAAATCTCTGCCTATTTTACGTAAATTTCGTCAGGTTTCCACCCCATCACAGATCTCCAAAGGTTTCTTACCGAACTCACAAATTGCATCTCCTGTGATTGTAACAAAGATAAACTTGGTCACCTCCTCCTGCTCAAACTGTCTGCAGCTTCTAACACTACTCATCACACCATCATTCTCCTGTAGATCTCTAGTGTTGTCCAGATGGTTCCATTTCTACACTGATAATAGCTTCTCTTCTTGCACTGTATGTCTGGTGACTCCTAGGATCTAACCTTGCAACCAGCCCTCAGAAACATCACCTGAAACTTGATGTTTGTTTTCAATTCAACACTGACCTTTCCCAGCTCATCCTCACCACCATCCTCTCAAGGACTCCAATGTCCCTATATTATCAGACTGTTCATTTGACATCCAATACTGGATAAGGAGAACTGTCCTTTTATGAAAGGTTGAGAAAACTCTACTCCCTCATCTCCCTGGCAACTATCATGTGGAACCAGTCTTTTGTCACAACTCTCTGGGCTCTGAAAATCAAACCCACTGTTTCCAAAATGATCACAAATGTCAACATTTGATTAAACCACCAAATTGCACTAATCTACCTCACTGTCTGAAAGAATATGTACACCAGATTTTTCATTTAACAAGAAAATAACCATTTATTATAATCAAATTGATTTTAACCAACGGTAAAACGAAATATAAATTGCTAACTCACAACTCTATAATTTAAATTGTTCCCCCTTTTGAAATTTTCATACACATGCAGGTACAGATAGATGCACAAAAAAACGTGGAGAACTAACAAGAAAAATGTCAGTGAAACACAGTTTTGGCACAAGTACAAATCACAGACGGTGATGAGTTGTCTTCTTTAAGTTCCTTTAGACTCATTTTGACTCTGGTGGGAAATTGTGGATACATTGATTCTCGATCTTTCATGCATTGGTGCCCTGCAAGGCTGTGTACCCACTCCCGTATTGTAGTCCTTATATAATCATGACTGTGTGGCCAAAATTCAGCTCTCATTCCATTTACAAATCTGCTGATGACATCACAGTATTGGGTTGGATCGCAGACAACGATGAGACAGAGGAAAGAAAAGAGAGAGAGAGACAGCTTAGTGGCACGATGTAACTACAACATCTCTCCCACAATGTCCATAAGACCATAAGGCATAGGAGTGGAAGTAAGGCCATTCGGCCCATCGAGTCCACTCCGCCATTCAATCATGGCTGATGGGCATTTCAACTCCACTGACCCGCATCCTCCCCGTAGCCCTTAATTCCTTGTGACATCAAGAATTTATCAATCTCTGCCTTGAAGACATTTAGCGTCCCGGCCTCCACTGCACTCTGCGGCAATGAATTCCACAGGCCCACTACTCTCTGGCTGAAGAAATGTCTCTGCATTTCTGTTCTGAATTTACCCCCTCTAATTTGAAGGCTGTGTCCACGGGTCCTACTCTCCTCGCCTAACGGAAACAATTTCCTGGCGTCCATCCTTCAACAAAATGTCAACGAAATGAAGGAGCTGGTCATCAACTTCAGAAAGCAGAGTGGTGGCTCCACCCCTCTCTGTGTCATTGGTGGAGGTGGTCGAGAGCTTCAAGTTCCTTGGAGTAAATATCACCAGTGTGTCCTTGGCCATCCATGTCGACCTACAGTCAAGGAAGCACACCAAAACCTCTACTTCCTCAGAAGGCTAAGGAAATTCAGCATCTCCACAACGACTCTTCCCAACTTTTATAGATGCACCATAGAAAGCAACCTATCAGAATGCATCACAGCTTGGTATGGCAACTGTTATGCTCAAGACTGCAACAAATTACAGAGAATTATGAACACAGCCCAGGCCATCACAAAGAACAGCCTCTTTTCCAGTGACTCCGTCTACACTCCCCATTGCCTCTGGAAAACAGCCAACATAATCAAAGACCCTCCCACCCCAGTTACACTCTCTTCTAAAATCTTCCATCAGGCAAAAGTTTAAAAACACCAAGCACTGTTATCAGATTCATGAATAGACCTCTCATATTAGAGTTGATCTTTCTCTGTAGCTGCCTTCCAATCTGATGTACTTATGTAAGGTACGATTCGTCTGGACAGCACACAAAACAATACTTTTCACTGTATCTTGGTACATGTGACAATAACAAATCAAATCAAAAAAGATGTACCCTTTCAGTGTCTCTGAAGGTGTTTGTTTTTAATCACGTTTTTTTCTTTCAACAAGGACATGTACAGAGAGAGAACAGTTCACAGGGAAATATTGATGTGGAGGTGCTGGTGTTCGCCTGGGGTGGACAAAGTTAACAATCATACACCAGATTATAATCCAATAGGTTTATTTGGAAGTACAATGGTAATTGAGAACAGCTATCAGGAGATTTTCTGATCATTCTCCACACCAGAGGGGGAGAAAGAGTATATTTTCCTTCACAGGCTGAATAATTGTCCCATATTATCCAAACAAAGCAGAAGGAACCAATTGCAAAGTTATTACAATGGTGAACATTCTTGAACACACACACGCACAGACACACACAATTGTTCTGATCGAAAAACCAACAAAAGGACTGGCTCTAGGCAAAGCTACCCTGAACACAGAGCCAAGGTGTCTGGTAATGTCCTACAGTGCTTCAATAAAGACAATGTCTTAGATACAAGTCACAATGAACTTCGGTAACTCATTTTAAAAACTGCAACATTCCATCTTCCACATTTTCCTTGGTTTAAAGCAGTTACTATGTTTTAGAATAAAAGTGGTCTTTATACTTTTTGCCAATTTGGTATCTAATTTAACTCCAAGATGAACTACCAACCATTAAATTCTGCCGTTACTCGGACCAACTATTCCATTTCCGCAATAGAACCCAGTCCTCACCGCTTTCTCAACTGTCCTGTTGCTGAAATTACCGTCCCATCCTTCACTCAAAGATTCCTGGCTGGTCTGCCACATTCTGTTCTATAAACCTGAAGCCATCAAGCCTCCTGTTGTCTGTGTCACACTTACAGTCCTAACCCCTTGTGCTTGCTGATCTACATCGGCTTCCAGTTAAATAATGCTTTGATTTTAAAATTTTCGTCCTCAATTTCAATGAGAGGAGACGGTGAGGATGGTACCTAGGCTGGAGAGATGGGGATGGTACAAACTGGTTCTGCTATTGAAATGGAGGAGTTTATAATACCAGCACAGTTTTCTGAGTAGGTCATACTAGTTGACACCAGCAGTTTTTAGATTGGTTTTCACAAGCACAGAGTCTATGTCTAGGAAGGGATTTTAAGCTCCCGACTGGATGTTGGCCTAGTCTGAGCTCAGAACGTTGTGGGAGTGGGATTCCTGGCTCCTCACTGAGGCCTTGTTAAGCTGAGCCCATCCCAATTCAGACCTTGGGCCTGAGACTTGTAAATATATGGCTTCGTCCACACGGCATTCAGAAGCCTTTGATGATGAATCTGTTTCGCGCGCAAAAGGAGGTCACGTGGTGCTCTGTTTCGCGGGCAGAAGGAGGTCACATAGGGTTAGACATCCGGGAATGCGAGGGGGGCGGAGAGTGGAGTCAGATCAACAGCCAATCAGAAGACAATCCCACCTCAGTGATTGCATGACGTTCTGTACTACATAAAAGACTGGGTCGGGGACAGGAATGCGTCAGACTTCGTGAACTGACACACTGTGCTGTTTGTCAGAGACGGGAAGACCTAGACCCAGAGCTCTGTATACTTTATCCACTCACTGCTAAAATAAACTAAGAGTTTGAGACTGAATATCTTCTCCTATTGCTTCATTGAAAGAACACGCAGGACTCGGCTCACACATAGAGGAAAGTAAACTGGTGGATTGAGCCGAAGTCCAACAGACTACAGACTGCACAGCGTGAACCGCAATTATTACAGCTGAGAAGGAAGCTATTTGGCTCAATTACCCAGACCAGCCTCATTATCTAATGCAATCTCCTGCCTTTTCTGCATATCCCTGAGCACTTTAAATATCCAAAAAAAAATCCAATGCCTTTGAATCTTCACAATTGAAATTTGCTGCTGTTTCCTACTGAAAGAAGTGGTTACTTTAACCAATCATTCAATCCAGCATCCTGAAAGCCAGCAATGTATCTCCATATGAGTCAAACACATAAATCTGATCGTGGTTTACAATAATCTATATCTAAATTTAAATACTGAATGGTAATTGGATTAACCACTTTATTTTCAGTTTGATTTTGTGGTATTGAGTTCTTGCATTTTTGAGATTTCTGGTTGTTTGAATAACTAATTTGCAAAAGAAAATGGAAATAGCAAAGCAAGTGAAAATTGTGTTGTTTGTTGTAAAATGTAGTTCTGTTGCTTCCTATTTTGTTCATTGTGTTTCCACTGTTGAAGTCAAATTAATGACTGAGTGGCTTTCATGTTTATTAAATACCCTACAGCATGGAAACAAGCCCTTCGGCCCAACAGGTCCACTCTAACCCTCCGAAGAGTGACCCATCCAGACCCATTTCCCTCCCCTATATTTACCCCTGACTAGTGCACCTAACACTTTGGACAACTTAGCATGGCCAATTCACCTGGTCTGCATATCTTTGGATTGTGGGAGGAAACCCATGCAGACACAGGGAGAATGTGCAAACTCCACACAGATAGTCACCCGAGATGGGAATTGAACCTGGGCCCCTGGTGCTGTGAGGTAGTAATACTAACCACTCAGCCACCATGCCATCCTCAAAGCCATTACATACAAAATGCGGAAAGCCTTTTTTACTTTGTCATGGCAATACATGAAAAGGAGAAATTTGTTGGGCAATGGGGAAAAGAAGAGTGTTTGCAAAAGTTCATATCAAAGAATATCTCTTCACGCAGAGCTGAGTGACAGTATCTGTTAAATAAAATGGGCCTGAGGAGAAAGATTTGCTTTAAACCAAGGAGCAACAATAAATATGTAAATAATTGTTCAAGGGGGATACTATTGTGGCACAGTGAGAACTTGCAGAGTATCTGCTGCCCTTGTCCTTCTAGATGGAAGTGATTGTGGGTTTGGAAGGTGCTGTCTTAGGATCTTCGGTGAATTTCCCAGCGCTCCTTGTAGATGGTACCCACTACCACTATAGAGAGACAGTGATGGAGAGTGTGGATGTTTGTGGATGTGCCAATCCAGTGGGCTGCCGAGTCCAGGATGGTGCTTAAATTCTTGAGTGTTGTTAGAGCTGCATCTACCCAGGTGAAAGGGAGGATCTACCATCACATTCCTGACTTGGGCCTTGTAGATGGTGGACAGGCTTTGAGGAGTCATAAGGTGAGTCACTTGCTGCAGGACTCCTAGCCTCTGGCCTGCTTTTGTGTTTATATAAATGGTCCAGTACAGTGTCTGGTCAGTGCCAACCCCACAATTTTGATAACGGGAGATTCAATGATGGGAATGCTGATGAATGTCATGTTATGGTACTGAGCTGAAGTGATATGGGGAAATGTGTTCCAGCAGTGAGTGATTCAGGTCTGGAATGCACTATCTGAGAGCATGGTGATGGAAAGGAATGAGACTATTACATGAATGTACAAATTAGGAGTTAGAGTAGACAGGTCAGTTCCTTTAGCCTGTTCCACCATTTTAATATGACCACGGTTAGTTTCACCCCCTCGCTTGTCAAGAATCAACATCTGCCTTAAAAATATTCAACGACTCTGCCTCCACCAAGTATTGAAGAAGAGACTGTCAAAGACATTTCTCCTTTCATTTTTGATCTTTGGTCTTTGAACTTAAATGACCAGATGTTTGTGTTGACACGATGACCTCTAGTTCCAGATCTTCCCTGAAGAAGAAAAATCCTTTACACACGTGCGTTGTGAAGATCTCTCAGGATCTTATAGGTTATTCTCATTTTTCTCAACTCTGGTGGATACAAACTCGGGCAGAAGTGGGTACTACAGGTGCTGGAGTAAATCAAGATGACAGTGGTGCTGGAAAAGCACAGCAGGGTCAAGATTAGAGAATGAAGGGCTGATGAAGGGCTTTTGCCTGAAATGTCGATTCTCCTGCTCCCCAGATGCTGCCTGGCCTGCTGTGCTTTTCCAGCACCACTCTAATCTGGATATAAGCCCCGCCTTTCCAACCTCATAAATCAATCATACATCTCAGGTATAGCCTAGTAAACCTCTCAAGCACAGTTACAGCTCTCCTCAAATAAATTGATCTATACAGTACACAATACTCCACATGTGGTCTAATCAATGTCCCGTTTAACTGAAGCAGAACGGAACCACTTGTATGCCCTTCCCTAATGACAAAAAGCGAAACATCTTACGTAAGATCATGGTGGAGTAGGGCTTCCCAATCCAAGGCTCATCTGCTCCATTTTCTTTTCTTTCATTTATTATCATTTTTCCCTCCCTTCTCATTTGTTTTTCTCTTCTATTTTATTTTACTTACCTCTTGGTGAAGAGCTCAGTTGCAGGAATGGCATTGGCATTCGCATTGGCAAGTGGACCTAACAGCGTAGATTCCCGTTGGCCCAGCAGCATGGAGTCCAGTGGGCCCAGCGGGTTCACTCGAGTGGTCCAGGGAGCTTTCACTCCAATGGGCCCAGCAGTGTTCACTCAAGTGGGCACAGCAGCATAGACTCCAGTGGGCCCAGCAGCTTTCAGTCCAGTGGGCCCAGCAGTGTTCACTCCAATGGACCCAGCAGCTTTCACTCCAACGGGGTCCAGCAGTGTTCACTCCAGTGGGCACAGCAGCATAGACTCCAGTGGGCCCAGCAGTGTTCACTCCAGTGGGCCCAGCAGCTTTCAGTCCAGTGGGCCCAGCAGCATTCACTGCAATGGACGCAGCAGTGTTCACTCCAGTGGGCCCAGCAGTGTTCACTCCAATGGGCCCAGCAGCTTTCACTCCAGATGTCCCAGCAGTGTTCACTCCAGTGGGCCCAGCAGCTTTCACTCCAATGGGCCCAGCAGCTTTCACTCCAATGGACCCAACAGTGTTCACTCCAATGGGCCCAGCAGCTTTCACTCAAATGGACCCAGCAGTGTTCACTCCAATGGGCCCAGCAGCATTCACTCCAATGGGCCCAGCAGATTTCACTCCAATGGACCAAGCACTGTTCACTCCAGTGGGCCCAGCAGTGTTCACTCCAGTGGGCCCAGCAGCATTCACTCCAATGGGCCCAGCAGCTTTCACTCCAATGGGCCCAACAGTGTTCATTCCAATGGGCCCAGCAGTATACACTCCTGTGGGCCCAGCAGCATTCACTCTAATGGGCCCAGCAGTGTTCACTTAAATGGGCCCAGCAGCTGTCACTCCATTGGGCCCAGCATTGTTTACTCCAATGGGCCCAGCAGCTCTGACTCCAATGGGCCCATCAGCTTTCACTCCAGTGGACCCAGCAGCATTCACTACAATGGACCCAGCAGCATAGACTCCAGTAGACCCTGCAGCATCCACTCCAGTGCGCCCAACAGTGTTCACTCCTGTGGGCCCAGCAGCAATCACTCCATTGGACCCAGCTGTATTCACTCCAATGGGCCCAACAGCGTTCACTGCAATGGACCCAGCAGCTTTCACTCCAGTGGTCCCAGGAGCTTTCACTCCAATGGGCCCAGCAGTGTTCACTCCAATGGGCCCAGCAGCTTTCACTCCAATAGGTCCAGCAGTGTTCACTCCAATGGGCCCAGCAGCTTTCACTCCAACGGGTCCAGCAGTGTTCACTCCAATGAACCCAGCAGCTTTCACTCCAATGGGTCCAGCAGTGTTCACTCCAATGGGTCCAGCAGCATTCACTCCAATGGACCCAGCAGTGTTCCCTCAAGTGGTCACAGCAGTGTTCACTCCAATGGACCCAGCAGTGTTCCCTCAAGTGGTCACAGCAGTGTTCACTCCAGTGGGCCCAGCAACTTTCACTCCAGTTGTCCCAGCAGAGTTCACTCCAGTGGGCCCAGCGGTTTTCACTCCAATGGACCCAACAGTGTTCACTCCAATAGGCCAAGCAGCTTTCACTCAAATGGACCCAGCAGTGTTCACTCCAATGGGCCCAGCAGCATTCACTCCAATGGGCTCAGCAGATTTCACTCCAATGGACCCAGCAGTGTTTACTCCAGTGGGCCCAGCAGTGTTCACTCCAGTGGTCCCAGCAGCATTCACTCCCAGGGGCCCAGCACCTTTCGCTCCAATGGGCCAAACAGTGCTTATTCCAATGGGCCCAGCAGTATACACTCCTGTGGGCCCAGCAGCATTCACTCCAATGGGCCCAGCAGTGTTCACTCCAATGGGCCCAGCAGCTTTTACTCCAACGGACCCAACAGTGCTCATTCCAATGGGCCCAGCAGTGTTCACTCCAATGGACCGAGATGCTTTCACTCCAGTGGGCCCAGCAGTGTTCTCTCCAGTGGGCCCAGCAGCTTTCACTCCAATGGGCCCAGGGTTTTACTCCAGTGGGCTCAGCAGCATTCACTCCAGTGGGCTCAGCAGCATTCACTCCAGTGGGCCCAGCAGCTTTCACTCCAGTGGGCTCAGCAGCGTTCACTCCAGTGGGCTCAGCAGCATTCATTCCAGTTGTCCCAGCAGCATTCACTCCAGTTGTCCCAGCAGCATTCACTCCAATGGGCCCAGCAGCTTTCACTCCAATGGGCCCAGCAGCATATACTGCAGTGGGCCCAGCTGTGTTCACTCCAGTGGGTCCAGCAGCATTCACTTCAATGGGCCCAGCAGCTTTCACTCCAATGGGCCCAACAGCGTTCACTCCAATGGGCCCAGTAGCTTTCACTCCATTGCGCCCAGCAGCTATCACTCCAGTGGTCCCAGCAGCATTCACTCCAATGGCCCCAGCAGCTTTCACTCCAATGGGTCCAGCAGTGTTCACTCCAATGGCCCCAGCAGTATTCACTCCAATGGGCCCAGCAGCTTTCACTCCAACGGGTCCAGCAGTGTTCACTCCAATAGGCTCAGCAGCTTTCACTCCAATGGCCCCAGCAGTGTTCACTCCAATGGCCCCAGCAGCTTTCACTCCAATGGGTCCAGCAGTGTTCACTCCAATGGGCCCAGCAGCTTTCACTCCCACGGGTCCAGCAGTGTTCACTCCAATGGGCCCAACAGCTTTCACACCAATGGACCCAGCAGTGTTCACTCCAGTGGGCCCAGCAGTGTTTACTCCAGTAGGCCCAGCAGCAGTGTTCACTCCAGTGGGCCCAGCAGTGTTCATTATATTCGGCCCAGCAGCTTTCACTCCAGTGTGCCCAGCAGGGTTCACTCCAATAGGCCCAGCAGCATTCACTCCAATGGGCCTAGCAGCTTTCACTCCAATGGGCCCAGCAGCTTTCACTCCAACGGGTCCAGCAGTGTTCACTTCAGTGGGCACAGCAGCTTTCACTCCAGTGGGCCCAGCAGCGTTCACTCCAATGGGTCCAGCAGCTTTCATTCCAATGGGTCCAGCAGCTTTCACTCCAATGGGCCCAGCAGCTTTCACTCCAATGGGCCCAGCAGTGTTCACTCCAATGGACCCAACACTGTTCAGTCCAATGGGCCCAGCAGATTTCACTCCAGTTGTCCCAGCAGTGTACACTCCAGTGGGCCCAGCTGTATTCACTCCAATGGGCCCTGCTGCTTTCACTCCAATGGGTCTAGCAGTATTCTCTCCAATGGGCCCAGCAGTGTTCATCCAATGGGTCCAGCAGTGTTCACTCCACTTGGCCCAGAAGCTTTCACTCCAGTGGGCCAAGCAGCTTTCACTGCAATGGGCCCAGCAGAGTTCACTCCAATGGGCCCAGCAGCTTTCACTCCAATGGGCCCAGCAGCTTTCACTCCAATGGGTCCAGCTGTGTTCACTCCAACGGGTCCAGCAGCTTTCACTCCAATGGGCCCAGCAGCTTTCACTCCAACGGGTCCAGCAGTGTTCATTTCAGTGGGCACAGCAGCTTTCACTCCAGTGGGCCCAGCAGCTTTCACTCCAATGGGTCCAGCAGCTTTCATTCCAATGGATCCAGCAGCTTTCACTCCAATGGGCCCAGCAGCTTTCACTCCAATGGGCCCAGCAGTGTTGACTCCAATGGACCCAACACTGTTCAGTCCAATGGGCCCAGCAGCTTTCACTCCAATGGGTCTAGCAGTATTCTCTCCAATGGGCCCAGCAGTGTTCATCCAATGGGTCCAGCAGTGTTCACTCCACTTGGCCCAGAAGCTTTCACTCCAGTGGGCCCAGCAGCTTTCACTCCAATGGGCCCAGCAGTGTTCACTCCAATTGGCCCAGAAGCTTTCACTCCAGTGGGCCAAGCAGCTTTCACTGCAATGGGCCCAGCAGAGTTCACTCCAATGGACCCAGCAGCTTTCACTCCAACGGGTCCAGCTGCTTTCACTCCAATGGGCCCAGCAGTGTTCATCCTTTGGGCCCAGCAGCTTTCACTCCAATGGGCCCAACAGCGTTCACTCCAGTGGGCCCAGCAGCTTTCACTCCAGTGGGTCAAGCAGTGTTCACTCCAGTGGGCCCAGCAGTGTTCGCTCCAGTGGGTCAAGCAGAGTTCACTCCAATAGACCCAGCAGCTTTCACTCCAATGGACCCAGCAGTGTTCACTCCAACGGGTCCAGCAGTGTTCATTTCAGTGGGCACAGCAGCTTTCACTCCAGTGGGCCCAGCAGCTTTCACTCCAATGGGTCCAGCAGCTTTCATTCCAATGGATCCAGCAGCTTTCACTCCAATGGGCCCAGCAGCTTTCACTCCAATGGGCCCAGCAGTGTTGACTCCAATGGACCCAACACTGTTCAGTCCAATGGGCCCAGCAGCTTTCACTCCAATGGGTCTAGCAGTATTCTCTCCAATGGGCCCAGCAGTGTTCATCCAATGGGTCCAGCAGTGTTCACTCCACTTGGCCCAGAAGCTTTCACTCCAGTGGGCCCAGCAGCTTTCACTCCAATGGGCCCAGCAGTGTTCACTCCAATTGGCCCAGAAGCTTTCACTCCAGTGGGCCAAGCAGCTTTCACTGCAATGGGCCCAGCAGAGTTCACTCCAAAGGACCCAGCAGCTTTCACTCCAACGGGTCCAGCTGCTTTCACTCCAATGGGCCCAGCAGTGTTCATCCTTTGGGCCCAGCAGCTTTCACTCCAATGGGCCCAACAGCGTTCACTCCAGTGGGCCCAGCAGCTTTCACTCCAGTGGGTCAAGCAGTGTTCACTCCAGTGGGCCCAGCAGTGTTCGCTCCAGTGGGTCAAGCAGAGTTCACTCCAATAGACCCAGCAGCTTTCACTCCAATGGACCCAGCAGTGTTCACTCCAGTGGGCCCAGCAGTGTTCACTCCAGTGCTCCCAGCAGCATTCACTCCAATGGGCCCAGCAGCTTTCACTCCAATGGGCCCAACAGTGCTCATTCCAATGGGCCCAGCAGTGTTCACTCCAATGGGCCCAGCAGCTTTTACTCCAATAGACCCAACAGTGTTCACTCTAGTGGGCCCAGCAGTGTTCACTCCAATGGGCCCAGCAGCTCTGACCCCAATGGGCCCATCAGCTTTCACTCCAGTGGACACAGCAGCATTCACTACAATGGACCCAGCAGCGTTCACTCCAATCGACCCAGCAATATTCACTCCAGTGAGCCCAGCATTGTTTACTCCAGTGGACCCAGATGCTTTCACTCCAGTGGGCCCAGCAGTGTTCTCTCCAGTGGGCCCAGCAGCTTTCACTCCAGTGGGCCCAGCTGGTTTCAGTCCAGTGGGCTCAGCAGCATTCACTCCAGGGGGTTCAGCAGCATTCACTCCAGTTGTCCCCGCAGCATTCACTCCAATGGGCCCAGCAGCTTTCACTCCAATGGGCCCAACAGCGTTCACTCCATTGGGCCGAGCAGCATATACACCAGTGGGCCCAGCTGTGTTCACTCCAGTTGTCCCAGCAGTGTTTACTCCAATGGGCCCAGAAGCTTTCACTCCAACGGGTCCAGCAGTGTTCACTCTAGTGGGCCCAGCAGTGTTCACTCCAACGGGTCCAGCAGCTTGCACTCCAATGGGCCCAGCAGCTTTCACTCCAGTGGGCCCAGCTGGTTTCACTCCAATGAGCCCAGCAGCATTCACTCCAGTGGGCCCAGCAGCATAGACTCCAGTGGGCTCAGCAGCTTTCACTCCAGTGGGCCTAGCAGCATTCACTCCAATGGGCCCAGCAGCTTTCACTCCAACGGGTCCAGCAGTGTTCACTCCAGTGGGCCCAGCAGCTTTGACTCCAATGGGCCCAGCAGCTTTCACTCCAGTGGTCCCAGCAGCTTTCACTCCAATGTCCCCAGCAGCATTCATTCCAATGGCACCCAGCAGTGATCACTCCAATGGGCCCAACAGTGTTCACTCCAATGGGTCCAGCAGCTTTCACTCCAGTGGGCCCAGCAGCTTTCGCTCCAATGAACCCAGCAGTGTTCACTCCAGTGGGCCCAGCAGCATTCATTCCAATGGCACCCAGCAGTGTTCACTCCAGTGGGCCCAACAGTGTTCACCTAAGTGGGCCGAGCAGCATTCACTCCAATGGCACCCAGCAGTGTTCACTCCATGTGGGCCCAACAGTGTTCACTTCAGTTTGCCCAGCAGCATTCACTCCAATGGACCCAGCAGTGTTCATCCAAAGGGCCCAGCTGCTTTAACTCCAATGGGCCCAACAGTGTTCACTCCAGTGGCCCCCAGCAGCTTTCACTCCAGTGGGCCCAACAGCGTTCACTCCAGTGGGCCCAGCTGTGTTCACTCCATTGGGCCCAGCAGCTTTCACTCCAATGGGCCCAGCAGCATTCACTCCAGTGGGCCCAGCAGTGTTCACTCCAGTGGTCCCAGTAGCTTTCACTTCAATGTACCCAGCAGCTTTCACTCCAATGGGCCCATCAGTTTTCACTCAAGTGGGCCCTGCAGCCTAGTCTCCAGCGGGTCCAACAGCTTTCACTCCGGTGGACCCAGCAGCATTTACTCCAATGGGCCCAGCAGCTTTCACTCCAGTGGGCCCAGCAGTTTTCAATCCAGTGGGCCCAGCTGTGTTCACTCCATTGGGCCAGCAGTGTTCACTCCTGTGGGCCCAGCTGCTTTCACTCCAGTGGACCCTGCAGCATTCACTCCAGTGGGCCAGCAGTGTTCACTCAAGTGGGCCCAGCAGCATTCATTCCAGTGGGCCTAGCAGTGTTCACTCTAGTGGGCCCTGCAAGTTTTCACTCCCGTGGACCCAGGAGCATTCACTCCAATATACCCAGCAGCTTTCACTCCAATGGACCCAGCAGTGTTCACTCCAATGGGCCCAACAGTGTTCACTTCAGTTTGCCCAGCAGCATTCACTCCAATGGACCCAGCAGTGTTCATCCAAAGGGCCCAGCAGCTTTCACTCCAGTGGGCCCAACAGCGTTCACTCCAGTGGGCCCAGCTGTGTTCACTCCATTGGGCCCTGCAGCTTTCACTCCAATGGGCCCAGCAGCTTTCACTCCAGTGGGCCCAGCACCTTTCACTCCAATGGACCCAGCAGTGTTCACTCCAATGGACCCAGCAGTGTTCTCTCCAGTGGGCCCAGCAGTGTTCACTCCAATGGGCCCAGCAGCTTTCACTCCAATGGCACCCAGCAGTGTTCACTCCAGTGGGCCCAACAGTGTTGGAGACTATGCTGCAGGGCCGACTTGAGTGAAAACTGATGGGCCCATTGGAGTGAAAGCTGCTGGGTACATTGAAGTGAAAGCTACTGGGACCACTGGAGTGAACACTGCTGGGCCCACTGGAGTGAAAGCTGCTGGGCCCATTGGAGTGAAAGCTGCAGGGCCCAATGGAGTGAACACAGCTGGGCCCACTGGAGTGAACGCTGTTGGGCCCACTGGAGTGAAAGCTGATGGGGCCACTGGAGTGAACACTGTTGGGCCCATTGGAGTTAAAGTGTTCACTCCAGTGGGCCCAGCAGCTTTCACTCCAATGGGCCCAGCAGTGCTCACTCCAATGGGCCCAGCAGTGTTCACTCAATGTGCCCAGCAGCATTCACTCCAATGGAACCAGCAGTGTTCACTCCAGTGGGCTCAGCAGCATTCACTCCAATGGGCCCAGCAGTGTTCACTCCAATGGTCCCAGAAGCTTTCACTCCAGTGGGCCCAGCAGTGTTCACTCCAAGGTGCCCAGCAGCATTCACTCCAATGGCACCCAGCAGTGTTCACTCCAGTGGGCCCAACAGTGTTCACTCCAATGAGCCCATCAGTTTTCACTCCCATGGCCGCAACAATGACCATTCCAATGGGCCCGGCAGTGTTCACTCCAATGGGCCTAGCAGCATTCACTCCAATGGCACTCAGCAGTGTTCACTCCAGTGGGCCCAACAGTGTTCACTCCAATGGGCCCATCAGCTTTCACTCCAATGGACCCAACAATGACCATTCCAATAGGCCCGGCAGTGTTCATTCCAATGGTCCCAGAAACATTCACTCCACTGGGCCCAGCAGTGTTCACTCCAATGGGCCTAGCAGCTTTCACTCCAATGGACCCAGCAGAGTTCACTCCAATGGGCCCAGCAGCTTTCACTCCAATGCACCCAACAATGATCATTCCAATGTGCCCCACAATGTTCGCTCCAGTGGGCCCAGCAGTGTTCACTCCAATGGGCCCAGCAGCTTTCACTCCAATGGATCCAACAGTGTTCACTCCAATGTGCCAAGCAGCGTTCACTCCAGTGGGCCCAGCAGCATTCAATCCAACGGACACAGCAGTGTTCACTCCAATGGTCCCAGCAGTGTTCACTCCAATGGGCCCAGCGGTGTTTACTGCAGTGAACCCAGCAATGTTCAATCCAATGGGCCCATCAGCTTTCACTCCAGTGGGCTCAGCAGTGTTCACTCCAATGTGCCCAGCAGTGTTCACTCCAGTGGTTCCAGCAGTGTTCGCTCCAGTGGGCCCAGCAGTGTTCACTCCAATGGGACCAGCAGTGTTCTCTCCAATGGGCACGGCAGTGTTCACTCCAGTGTGCCCAGCAGTGTTCCTTCCAGTGGGCCCAGCAGTGTCCACTCCAATGGGCCCAACAGTGTTCACTACAGTGGGCCCAGCAGTGTTCACTCCAATGGGCCCAGCAGTGTTCACTCCAATGTGCCCAGCAGCATTCATTCCAATGGACCCAGCAGTGTTCACTCCAATGGGCCAAGATGCTTTCACTCCAGTGGGCCCAGCAGCGTATACGCCAGTGGGCCCAGCAATGTTCAGTCCAGTGGGCCCAGCAGCATTCATTCCAATGGGCCCAGCAGCTTTCACTCCAATGGGCCCAGCAGTGTTCACTCCAATGGGCCGAGCAGCTTTCACTCCAGTGGGCCCAGCAGCATTCACTCCAATGGGCCCAGCAGCTTTCACTCCAATGGACCCAACAGTGTTCATTCCAATATGCCCAGCAGTGTTCACTCCAATGGGCCCAGCAGATTTCACTCCAATGGACCCAGCAGTGTTCACTCCAATGGACACAACAGTGTTCATTCCAATGGGCCCAGCAGTGTTCACTCCAATGAGCTAAGAAGCTTTCACTCCAGTGGGCCCAGCAGCATAGACTCCAGTGGGCCCAACAGTGTTCACCCCCGTGGGCCCAGCAGCATTCACTCTAGTGGGCCAGCAGTGTTCACTCGAGTTGTCCCAGCAGTGTTCACTCCAGTGTGCCCAGCTGCATAGATTCCAGTGGGCTCAGCAGCTTTCACCCCAATGGACCCAACAGTGTTCATTCCAATGGACCCAGCAGTGTTCACTCCAATGGGACCAGCAGTGTTCTCTCCAATGGCACTGGGCCCTCCAGTGGGCCCAGCAGCATAGACTCCAGTCGGCCAACAGTGTTCGGTCCAGTGGGCCCAGCAGCTTTCACTCCAGTGGGCCCAACAGCATTCACTCCAGTGGGTCTAGCAATGTTCACGCAAGTGGGCCCAGCAGTATTCACTCCAGTGGGCCCAGCAGCTTTCACTCCAGTGGTCCCAGCAGCTTTCACTCCAATGTGTCCAGCATTGTACACCCCAGGGGGCCCAGCAGTGTTCACTCCAATGGGCCCAGCAGCTTTCGCTCCAATGGCACCCAGCAATGTTCACTCCAGTCGGCCCAGCAGCATTCACTCCAATGGGGCCATCAGCTTTCACTCCAATGGACCCAACAATGATCATTCCAATGGGCCCGGCAGTGTTCGCTCCAGTGGGCCCAGCAGTGATCACTCCAATGGTCCCAGAAACATTCACTCCACTGGGCCCAGCAGTGTTCACTCCAATGTGCCCAGCAGCTTTCACTCCAATGGACCCAGCAGAGTTCTCTCCAATGGGCCCAGCAGCTTTCACTCCAATGCACCCAACAATGATCATTCCAATGTGCCCCACAGTGTTCGCTCCAGTGGGCCCAGCAGTGTTCACTCCAATGGGCCCAGCAGCTTTCACTCCAATGGATCCAACAGTGTTCACTCCAATGTGCCCAGCAGCGTTCACTCCAGTGGGCCCAGCAGCATTCAATCCAACAGACACAGCAGTGTTCACTCCAATGGGCCGAAAAGTGTTCACTCCAGTGGGCCCAGCAGTGTTCACTCCAATGGGCCCAGCGGTGTTTACTGCAGTGAACCCAGCAGTTGTTCACTCCAATGGGCCCATCAGCTTTCACTCCAGTGAACCCAGCAGTGTTCACTCCAATGGGCCCATCAGCTTTCACTCCAGTGGGCCCAGCAGCATTCAATCCAACGGACACAGCAGTGTTCACTCCAATGGGCCCAGCAGTGTTCACTCCAGTGGTTCCGGCAGTGTTCGCTCCAGTGGGCCCAGCAGTGTTCTCTCCAATGGCACGGCAGTGTTCATTCCCGTGTGCCCAGCAGTGTTCCTTCCAGTGGGCCCAGCAGTGTTCACTTAAATGGGCCCAACAGTGTTCACTACAGTGGGCCCAGCAGTGTTCACTCCAATGGGCCCAGCAGTGTTCACTCCAATGTGCCCAGCAGCATTCATTCCAATGGACCCAGCAGTGTTCACTCCAATGGGCCAAGATGCTTTCACTCCAGTGGGCCCAGCAGCATATACGCCAGTGGGCCCAGCAATGTTCAGTCCAGTGGGCCCAGCAGCATTCATTCCAATGGGCCCAGCAGCATTCACTCCAATGGGCCCAGCAGTGTTCACTCCAATGGGCCGAGCAGCTTTCACTCCAGTGGGCCCAGCAGCATTCACTCCAATGGGCCCAGCAGCTTTCACTCCAATGGACCTAGCAGCTTTCACTCCAATGGACCCAATAGTGTTCATTCCAAGGGGCCCAGCAGTGTTCACTCCAATGAGCCAAGAAGCTTTCACTCCAGTGGGCCCAGCAGCATAGACTCCAGTGGGCCCAACAGTGTTCACTCCCGTGGGCCCAGCAGCATTCTCTCCAGTGGGACAGCAGTGTTCACTCGAGTTGTCCCAGCAGTGTTCACTCCAGTGGGCCCAGCTGCATAGACTCCAGTGTGCTCAGCAGCTTTCACCCCAATGGACCCAACAGTGTTCATTCCAATGGACCCAGCAGTGTTCACTCCAATGGACACAACAGTGTTCATTCCAATGGGCCCAGCAGTGTTCACTCCAATGAGCTAAGAAGCTTTCACTCCAGTGGGCCCAGCAGCATAGACTCCCGTGGGCCCAACAGTGTTCACTCCAGTGGGCCCAGCAGCATTCACTCCAGTGGGCCAGCAGTGTTCACTCGAGTTGTCCCAGCAGTGTTCACTCCAGTGTGCCCAGCTGCATAGACTCCAGTGGGCTCAGCAGCTTTCACCCCAATGGACCCAACAGTGTTCATTCCAATGGACCCAGCAGTGTTCACTCCAATGATCCAAAGCATTCCCTCCAGTGGGCCCAGCAGCATAGACTCCAGTCGGCCAACAGTGTTCGGTCCAGTGGGCCCAGCAGCTTTCACTCCAGTGGGCCCAACAGCATTCACTCCAGTGGGTCTAGCAATGTTCACGCAAGTGGGCCCGGCAGTATTCACTCCAGTGGGCCCAGCAGCTTTCACTCCAGTGGTCCCAGCAGCTTTCACTCCAATGTGTCCAGCATTGTTCACCCCAGTGGGCCCAGCAGTGTTCACTGCAATGGGCCCAGCAGCTTTCACTCCAACGGGTCCAGCAGTGTTCACTCCAGTGGGCCCAGAAGTGTTCACTGCAATGGGCCCAACAGCTTTCACTCCAACAGGTCCAGCAGTGTTCACTCCGGTGGGCAAAGCAGTGTTCACTTCAATGTGCCCAGCAGTGTTCACTCCAATGGGACCAGCAGTGTTCACTCCAGTCGGCCCAGCTGTATTCAATCCAATGGGCCCAACAGCTTTCACTCCAATGGGACCAGCAGCGTTCACTCCAGTGGACCCAGCAGTGTTTGCTCCAATGGACCCAGCAGCTTTCACTCCAATGGGTCCAGCAGTGTTCACTTCAATGGGCCCAGCAGATTTCACTCCAACGGGCCCAACAGCGTTCACTCCAGTGGTCCCAGCAGCTTTCACTGCAGTGGGCCCAGCAGCATAGACTCCAGTGGGCTCAGCATCATTCACTCCAGTGGGCCCAGCAGCGTTCCCTGCAGTTGTCCCAGCAGTGTTCACTCCAGTGGTTCAAGCAGTGTTCGCTCCAGTGGGCCCAACAGTGTTTACTCCAATGGGCCCAGCAGCGCACACTCCATCTGGTCCAGCAGTGTTCACTCCAATGGGCCCAGCAGTGTTCACTCCAATGGGCCCCGCAGCTTTAACTCCAATGGGTCCAGCAGTGTTCACTCCATCTGCTCCAGCAGTGTTCTCTTCAATGGGCCCAACAGTGTTTACTCCAATGGGCCCAGCAGCGTTCACTCCAACTGGTCTAGCAGTGTTCTCTTCAATGGGCCCAGCAGTGTTCACTCCAATGGGCCCAGAGGCTTTCACTCTAACAGGTCCAGCAGTGTTCACTCCAGTGTGCCCAGCACTGTCACCCCAATGGGCCCAGCAGCTTTCACTCCAGTGGGCCCAGCAGTGTTCACTCCAGTGGGCCCAGCAGTTTTCACTCCAATGGGCCCAGCAGCTTTCACTCCAATGGGTCCAGCAGTGTTCACTTCAATGGCCAAGCAGTGTTCACTCCAATGGGCCCAGCAGGCTTCACTCCAAAGGGTGCAGCAGTGTTCACTCCAGTCGGCCCAGCTGTGTTCAATCCAATGGGCCCAACAGCTTTCACTCCAATGGGACCAGCAGTGTTCACTCCAGTGGGCCCAGCAGTGTTTGCTCCAATTGACCCATCAGCTTTCACTCCAATAGGTCCAGCAGTGTTCACTTCAATGGGCCCAGCAGGTTTCACTCCAACGGGGCCAGCAGTGATCACTCCAGTGGGCCCAGCAGTGTTCACTCCAGTGCGCCCAGCAGGTTTCACTCCAATGGGTCCAGCAGAGTTCAATTCAATTGGCCCACCAGTATTCAGTCCAATGGGCCCAGCAGCTTTCACTCCAACGGGTCCAGCAGTGTTCACTCCAATGGGCCCAGCAGCTTTCACTCCAGTGGGCCCAGCAGTGTTCACTCCAATGGGCCCAGCAGCTTTCGCTCCAATGGACCCAACACTGTTCATTCCAATGGACCCAGTAGTGTTCACTCCAATGTGCCCAGCAGCATTCACTCTCATGGGCCCAGCAGTGTTCACTCCAATGGTCCCAGAAGCTTTCACTCCAGTGGGCCCAGCAGTGTTCACTCCAAGGTGCCCAGCAGCATTCAATCCAATGGCAAACCGCAGTGTTCACTCCAGTGGGCCCAACAATGTTCACTCCAGTGTGCCCAGCAGCATTCACTACAATGGGCCCATCAGCTTTCAGTCCAATGTACCCAACACTGTTCATTCCAATGGACCCAGTAGTGTTCACTCCAATGTGCCCAGCAGCATTCACTCCCATGGGCCCAGCAGTGTTCACTCCAATGGTCCCAGAAGCTTTCACTCCAGTGGGCCCAGCAGTGTTCACTCCCATGGGCTCAGCAGCTTTCACTCCAGTGGGCCCAGCAGCATTCACTCCAGTGGACCCAACAATGTTCACTCCAATGGGCCCAGCAGCTTTCACTCCAGTTGTCCCAGTAGCGTTCACTGCAATGGGCCCAGCAGTGTTCAGTCCAGTGGGCCCAGCAGTGTTTGCTCCAGTGGGCCCAGCAGTGTTCACTCCAATGGGCCCAGCAGCTTTCACTCCAATGGACCCAGCAGCTTTCACTCCAATGGGTCCAGCAGTGTTCACTTCCATGGGCCCAACAGTGTTCACTGCAATGGGCCCAGCAGGTTTCACTCCAACGGGTCCAGCAGTGTTCACTCCAGTGGGCCCAGCAGTGTTCACTCCAAGGTGCCCAGCAGCATTCACTCCAATGGCACCCAGCAGTGTTCACTCCAGTGGGCCCAGCAGCATTCACTCCAATGGGCCCAGCAGCCTTCACTCCAATGGACCCAACACTGTTCATTCCAATGGACCCAGTAGTGTTCACTCCAATGTGCCCAGCAGCATTCACTCCCATGGGCCCAGCAGTGTTCACTCCAATGGTCCCAGAAGCTTTCACTCCAGTGGGCCCAGCAGTGTTCACTCCAAGGTGCCCAGCAGCATTCACTCCAATGGCACACCGCAGTGTTCACTCCAGTGGGCCCAACAGTGTTCACTCCAGTGGGCCCAGCAGCATTCACTCCAATGGGCCCAGCAGCTTTCACTCCAATGGACCCAACACTGTTCATTCCAATGGACCCAGCCTGACCTGCTGCGCTTTTCCAGCAACACATTTTCAGCATTCGTGAAGAAGGGCTTATGCCCGAAACGTCGATTCTCCTGTTCCCTGGATGCTGCCTGACCTGCTGCGCTTTTCCAGCAACACATTTCCAGCTCTGATCTCCAGCATCTGCAGACCTCACTTTCTCCGCCAGCAGTGTTCACTCCAATGGTCCCAGAAGCTTTCACTGCAGTGGGCCCAGCAGTGTTCACTCCAAGGTGCCCAGCAGCATTCACTCCAATGGCACACCGCAGTGTTCACTCCAGTGGGCCCAGCAGTGTTCACTCCAAGGTGCCCAGCAGCATTCACTCCAATGGCACCCAGCAGTGTTCACTCCAGTGGGCCCAGCAGCATTCACTCCAATGGGCCCAGCAGCCTTCACTCCAATGGACCCAACAGTGTTCATTCCAATGGACCCAGTAGTGTTCACTCCAATGTGCCCAGCAGCATTCACTCCCATGGGCCCAGCAGTGTTCACTCCAATGGTCCCAGAAGCTTTCACTCCAGTGGGCCCAGCAGTGTTCACTCCCAGGTGCCCAGCAGCATTCACTCCAATGGCACACCGCAGTGTTCACTCCAGTGGGCCCAACAGTGTTCACTCCAGTGGGCCCAGCAGCATTCACTCCAATGGGCCCAGCAGCTTTCACTCCAATGGACCCAACACTGTTCATTCCAATGGACCCAGTAGTGTTCACTCCAATGTGCCCAGCAGCATTCACTCCCATGGGCCCAGCAGTGTTCACTCCAATGGTCCCAGAAGCTTTCACTCCAGTGGGCCCAGCAGTGTTCACTCCAAGGTGCCCAGCAGCATTCACTCCAATGGCACACAGCAGTGTTCACTCCAGTGGGCCCAACAGTGTTCACTCCAGTGGGCCCAGCAGCATTCACTCCAATGGGCCCGACAGTTTTCACTCCAATGGGCCTAGCAGCTTTCACTCCAATGGCACCCAGCAATGATCACTCCAATGGGCCCTGCAGCTTTCACTCCAATGCACCCAACAATGATCATTCCAATGTGCCCCACAGTGTTCGCTCCAGTTGGTCCAGCAGTGTTCACTCCAATGTGCCCAGCAGCTTTCACTCCAATGGACCCAGCACTGTTCACTCCAATGGGCCAAGTTCCTTTCACTCCAGTGGACCCAGCAACATAGACTCCAATGGGCCAGGCAGTGTTCAGTCCAGTGGGCCCAGCAGTGTTCACTCCCGTGGGCTCAGCAGCTTTCACTCCAGTGTGCCCAGCAGCATTCACTCCAGCGGGTCCAGCAGTGTTCACTCCAGTGGACCCAGCAGAGTTCACTGCAATGGGTCCAGCAGCTTTCACTGCAATGGGCCCAGCAGCTTTCACTCCAACGGGTCCAGCAGTGTTCACTCCAGTGAGCCCAGAAGTGTTCACTGCAATGGGCCCAACAGCTTTCACTCCAATGGGACCAGCAGTGTTCACTCCAGTGAGCCCAGCAGTGTTTGCTCCAATGGACCCAGCAGCTTTCACTCCAATGGGTCCAGCAGTGTTCACTTTAATGGGCCCAGCAGGTTTCACTCCAACGGGCCCAACAGCGTTCACTCCAGTGGTCCCAGCAGCTTTCACTCCAGTGGGCCCAGCAGCGTTCACTGCAGTTGTTCCAGCAGTGTTCGCTCCAGTGGTTCAAGCAGTGTTCGCTCCAGTGGGCCCAACAGTGTTTACTCCAATGGGCCCAGCAGCGTTCACTCCATCTGGTCCAGCAGTGTTCACTCCAATGGGCCCAGCAGTGTTCACTCCAATGGGCCCCACAGCTTTAACTCCAATGGGTCCAGCAGTGTTCACTCCATCTGCTCCAGCAGTGTTCTCTTCAATGGGCCCAACAGTGTTTACTCCAATGGGCCCAGCAGCGTTCACTCCATCTGGTCCAGCAGTGTTCTCTTCAATGGGCCCAGCAGTGTTCACTCCAATGGGCCCAGAGGCTTTCACTCTAACAGGTCCAGCAGTGTTCACTCCAGTGTGCCCAGCACTATCACCCCAATGGGCCCAGAAGCTTTCACTCCAGTGGGCCCAGCAGTGTTCACTCCAGTGGGCCCAGCAGTTTTCACTCCAATGGGCCCAGCAGCTTTCACTCCAATGGGTCCAGCAGTGTTCACTTCAATGGCCAAGCAGTGTTCACTCCAATGGGCCCAGCAGGCTTCACTCCAAAGGGTGCAGCAGTGTTCACTCCAGTCGGCCCAGCTGTGTTCAATCCAATGGGCCCAACAGCTTTCACTCCAATGGGACCAGCAGTGTTCACTCCAGTGGGCCCAGCAGTGTTTGCTCCAATTGACCCATCAGCTTTCACTCCAATAGGTCCAGCAGTGTTCACTTCAATGGGCCCAGCAGGTTTCACTCCAACGGGGCCAGCAGTGATCACTCCAGTGGGCCCAGCAGTGTTCACTCCAGTGCGCCCAGCAGGTTTCACTCCAATGGGTCCAGCAGAGTTCAATTCAATTGGCCCACCAGTATTCAGTCCAATGGGCCCAGCAGCTTTCACTCCAACGGGTCCAGCAGTGTTCACTCCAATGGGCCCAGCAGCTTTCACTCCAGTGGGCCCAGCAGTGTTCACTCCAAGGTGCCCAGCAGCATTCACTCCAATGGCACCCAGCAGTTTTCACTCCAGTGGGCCCAACAGTGTTCACTCCAGTGGGCCCAGCAGCTTTCACTCCAATGGGCCCAGCAGTGTTCACTGCTGGAAATGTGTTGCTGGAAAAGCGTAGCAGGTCAGGCAGCAGCTGAAAATGTGTTGCTGGAAAAGCGCAGCAGGTCAGGCAGCAGCTGAAAATGTGTTGCTGGAAAAGCGCAGCAAGTCCTGTTAGTGTTCTCTTCAATGGGCCCAGCAGTGTTCACTCCAATGGGCCCAGAGGCTTTCACTCTAACAGGTCCAGCAGTGTTCACTCCAGTGTGCCCAGCACTATCACCCCAATGGGCCCAGAAGCTTTCACTCCAGTGGGCCCAGCAGTGTTCACTCCAGTGGGCCCAGCAGTTTTCACTCCAATGGGCCCAGCAGCTTTCACTCCAATGTGTCCAGCAGCATTCACTCCAATAGACCCAGCAGTGTTCACTCCAATGGGCCAAGATGCTTTCACTCCAGTGGACCCAGCAGTATAGACGCCAGTGGGCCGAGCATGTTCAGTCCAGTGGGCCCAGCAGCATTCATTCCAATGGGCCCAGCAGCTTTCACTCCAATAGGCCCAGCAGTGTTCACCCCAGTGGGCCCAGCAGTGTTCACTCCCGTGGGCTCAGCAGCTTTCACTCCAGTGGGCCCAGCAGCGTTCACTCCAGTGGACCCAACAGTGTTCACTCCAATGGGCCCAGCAGCTTTCACTCCAGTTGTCCCAGTAGCATTCACTCCAGTGGGCCCAGCAATGTTTGCTCCAGTGGGCCCAGCAGTGTTCACTCCATGGGCCCAGCAGCTTTCACTCCAATGGACCCAGCAGCTTTCACTCCAATGGGTCCAGCAGTGTTCACTTCAATGGGACCAACAGTGTTCACTGCAATGGGCCCAGAAGGTTTCACTCCAAAGTATCCAGCAGTGTTCACTCCAGTGGGCCCAGCAGTGTTCACTCCAAGGTGCCCAGCAGCATTCACTCCAATGGCACCCAGCAGTGTTCACTCCAGTGGGCCCAGCAGCATTCACTCCAATGGGCCCAGCAGCCTTCACTCCAATGGACCCAACAGTGTTCATTCCAATGGACCCAGTAGTGTTCACTCCAAGGTGCCCAGCAGCATTCACTCCAATGGCACCCAGCAGTGTTCACTCCAGTGGGCCCAGCAGTGTTCACTCCAAGGTGCCCAGCAGCATTCACTCCAATGGCACCCAGCAGTGTTCACTCCAGTGGGCCCAGCAGCATTCACTCCAATGGGCCCAGCAGCCTTCACTCCAATGGACCCAACACTGTTCATTCCAATGGACCCAGTAGTGTTCACTCCAATGTGCCCAGCAGCATTCACTCCAATGGACCCAACACTGTTCATTCCAATGGACCCAGTAGTGTTCACTCCAATGTGCCCAGCAGCATTCACTCCAATGTCACACCGCAGTGTTCACTCCAGTGGGCCCAACAGTGTTCACTCCAGTGGGCCGAGCAGTGGTCACTCCAAGGTGCCCAGCAGCATTCACTCCAATGGCACCCAGCAGTGTTCACTCCAGTGGGCCCAGCAGCATTCACTCCAATGGGCCCAGCAGCCTTCACTCCAATGGACCCAACACTGTTCATTCCAATGGACCCAGTAGTGTTCACTCCAATGGGCACAGCAGCTTTCGCTCCAATGGCACCCAGCAATGTTCACTCCAGTCGGCCCAGCAGCATTCACTCCAATGGGGCCATCAGCTTTCACTCCAATGGACCCAACAATGATCATTCCAATGGGCCCGGCAGTGTTCACTCCAGTGGGCCCAACAGTGTTCACTCCAGTGGGCCCAGCAGCATTCACTCCAATGGGCCCAGCAGCTTTCACTCCAATGGACCCAGCAGCTTTCACTCCAATGGGTCCAGCAGTGTTCACTTCCATGGGCCCAACAGTGTTCACTGCAATGGGCCCAGCAGGTTTCACTCCAACGGGTCCAGCAGTGTTCACTCCAGTGGGCCCAGCAGTGTTCACTCCAAGGTGCCCAGCAGCATTCACTCCAATGGCACCCAGCAGTGTTCACTCCAGTGGGCCCAGCAGCATTCACTCCAATGGGCCCAGCAGCCTTCACTCCAATGGACCCAACACTGTTCATTCCAATGGACCCAGTAGTGTTCACTCCAATGGGCCCAGCAGCTTTCGCTCCAATGGCACCCAGCAATGTTCACTCCAGTCGGCCCAGCAGCATTCACTCCAATGGGGCCATCAGCTTTCACTCCAATGGACCCAACAATGATCATTCCAATGGGCCCGGCAGTGTTCGCTCCAGTGGGCCCAGCAGTGATCACTCCAATGGTCCCAGAAACATTCACTCCACTGGGCCCAGCAGTGTTCACTCCAATGTGCCCAGCAGCTTTCACTCCAATGGACCCAGCAGAGTTCACTCCAATGGGCCCAGCAGCTTTCACTCCAATGCACCCAACAATGATCATTCCAATGTGCCCCACAGTGTTCGCTCCAGTGGGCCCAGCAGTGTTCACTCCAATGGGCCCAGCAGCTTTCACTCCAATGGATCCAACAGTGTTCACTCCAATGTGCCCAGCAGCGTTCATTCCAGTGGGCCCAGCAGCATTCAATCCAACCGACACAGCAGTGTTCACTCCAATGGGCCGAAAAGTGTTCACTCCAGTGGGCCCAGCAGTGTTCACTCCAATGGGCCCAGCGGTGTTTACTGCAGTGAACCCAGCAGTGTTCACTCCAATGGGCCCATCAGCTTTCACTCCAGTGAACCCAGCAGTGTTCACTCCAATGGGCCCATCAGCTTTCACTCCAGTGGGCCCAGCAGCATTCAATCCAACGGACACAGCAGTGTTCACTCCAATGGGCCCAGCAGTGTTCACTCCAGTGGTTCCGGCAGTGTTCGCTCCAGTGGGCCCAGCAGTGTTCACTCCAATGCGACCAGCAATGTTCTCTCCAATGGCACGGCAGTGTTCACTCCCGTGTGCCCAGCAGTGTTCCTTCCAGTGGGCCCAGCAGTGTTCACTTAAATGGGCCCAACAGTGTTCACTACAGTGGGCCCAGCAGTGTTCACTCCAATGGGCCCAGCAGTGTTCACTCCAATGTGCCCAGCAGCATTCATTCCAATGGACCCAGCAGTGTTCACTCCAATGGGCCAAGATGCTTTCACTCCAGTGGGCCCAGCAGCATATACGCCAGTGGGCCCAGCAATGTTCAGTCCAGTGGGCCCAGCAGCATTCATTCCAATGGGCCCAGCAGCATTCACTGCAATGGGCCCAGAAGTGTTCACTCCAATGGGCCGAGCAGCTTTCACTCCAGTGGGCCCAGCAGCATTCACTCCAATGGGCCCAGCAGCTTTCACTCCAATGGACCTAGCAGCTTTCACTCCAATGGACCCAACAGTGTTCATTCCAATGGGCCCAGCAGTGTTCACTCCAATGAGCCAAGAAGCTTTCACTCCAGTGGGCCCAGCAGCATAGACTCCAGTGGGCCCAACAGTGTTCACTCCCGTGGGCCCAGCAGCATTCTCTCCAGTGGGACAGCAGTGTTCACTCGAGTTGTCCCAGCAGTGTTCACTCCAGTGGGCCCAGCTGCATAGACTCCAGTGTGCTCAGCAGCTTTCACCCCAATGGACCCAACAGTGTTCATTCCAATGGACCCAGCAGTGTTCACTCCAATGGACACAACAGTGTTCATTCCAATGGGCCCAGCAGTGTTCACTCCAATGAGCTAAGAAGCTTTCACTCCAGTGGGCCCAGCAGCATAGACTCCAGTCGGCCAACAGTGTTCGGTCCAGTGGGCCCAGCAGCTTTCACTCCAGTGGGCCCAACAGCATTCACTCCAGTGGGTCTAGCAATGTTCACGCAAGTGGGCCCGGCAGTATTCACTCCAGTGGGCCCAGCAGCTTTCACTCCAATGTGTCCAGCATTGTTCACCCCAGTGGGCCCAGCAGTGTTCACTGCAATGGGCCCAGCAGCTTTCACTCCAACGGGTCCAGCAGTGTTCACTCCAGTGAGCCCAGAAGTGTTCACTGCAATGGGCCCAACAGCTTTCACTCCAACGGGTCCAGCAGTGTTCACTCCGGTGGGCAAAGCAGTGTTCACTTCAATGTGCCCAGCAGTGTTCACTCCAATGGGACCAGCAGTGTTCACTCCAGTCGGCCCAGCTGTGTTCAATCCAATGGGCCCAACAGCTTTCACTCCAATGGGACCAGCAGCGTTCACTCCAGTGGGCCCAGCAGTGTTTGCTCCAATGGACCCAGCAGCTTTCACTCCAATGGGTCCAGCAGTGTTCACTTCAATGGGCCCAGCAGATTTCACTCCAACGGGCCCAACAGCGTTCACTCCAGTGGTCCCAGCAGCTTTCACTGCAGTGGGCCCAGCAGCATAGACTCCAGTGGGCTCAGCATCATTCACTCCAGTGGGCCCAGCAGCGTTCCCTGCAGTTGTCCCAGCAGTGTTCACTCCAATGGGTCCAGCAGTGTTCACTCCATCTGCTCCAGCAGTGTTCTCTTCAATGGGCCCAACAGTGTTTACTCCAATGGGCCCAGCAGCGTTCACTCCATCTGGTCCAGCAGTGTTCTCTTCAATGGGCCCAGCAGTGTTCACTCCAATGGGCCCAGAGGCTTTCACTCTAACAGGTCCAGCAGTGTTCACTCCAGTGTGCCCAGCACTGTCACCCCAATGGTCCCAGAAGCTTTCACTCCAGTGGGCCCAGCAGTGTTCACTCCAGTGGGCCCAGCAGTTTTCACTCCAATGGGCCCAGCAGCTTTCACTCCAATGGGTCCAGCAGTGTTCACTTCAATGGCCAAGCAGTGTTCACTCCAATGGGCCCAGCAGGCTTCACTCCAAAGGGTGCAGCAGTGTTCACTCCAGTCGGCCCAGCTGTGTTCATTCCAATGGGCCCAACAGCTTTCACTCCAATGGGACCAGCAGTGTTCACTCCAGTGGGCCCAGCAGTGTTTGCTCCAATTGACCCATCAACTTTCACTCCAATAGGTCCAGCAGCGTTCACTTCAATGGGCCCAGCAGGTTTCACTCCAACGGGGCCAGCAGTGATCACTCCAGTGGGCCCAGCAGTGTTCACTCCAGTGCGCCCAGCAGGTTTCACTCCAATGGGTCCAGCAGAGTTCAATTCAATTGGCCCACCAGTATTCAGTCCAATGGGCCCAGCAGCTTTCACTCCAATGGGTCCAGCAGTGTTCACTCCAATGGGCCCAGCAGCTTTCACTCCAGTGGGCCCAGCAGTGTTCACTCCAATGGGCCCAGCAGCTTTCGCTCCAATGGACCCAACACTGTTCATTCCAATGGACCCAGTAGTGTTCACTGCAATGTGCCCAGCAGCATTCACTCTCATGGGCCCAGCAGTGTTCACTCCAATGGTCCCAGAAGCTTTCACTCCAGTGGGCCCAGCAGTGTTCACTCCAAGGTGCCCAGCAGCATTCACTCCAATGGCAAACCGCAGTGTTCACTCCAGTGGGCCCAACAATGTTCACTCCAATGTGCCCAGCAGCATTCACTCCCATGGGCCCAGCAGTGTTCACTCCAATGGCCCCAGAAGCTTTCACTCCAGTGGGCCCAGCAGTGTTCACTCCAAGGTGCCCAGCAGCATTCACTCCAATGGCACACAGCAGTGTTCACTCCAGTGGGCCCAACAGTGTTCACTCCAGTGGGCCCAGCAGCATTCACTCCAATGGGCCCGACAGTTTTCACTCCAATGGGCCTAGCAGCTTTCACTCCAATGGGCCCTGCAGCTTTCACTCCAATGCACCCAACAATGATCATTCCAATGTGCCCCACAGTGTTCGCTCCAGTTGGTCCAGCAGTGTTCACTCCAATGTGCCCAGCAGCTTTCACTCCAATGGACCCAGCACTGTTCACTCCAATGGGCCAAGTTCCTTTCACTCCAGTGGACCCAGCAACATAGACTCCAATGGGCCAGGCAGTGTTCAGTCCAGTGGGCCCAGCAGTGTTCACTCCAGTGGGCCCAGCAGTGTTCACTCCCGTGGGCTCAGCAGCTTTCACTCCAGTGTGCCCAGCAGCATTCACTCCAGCGGGTCCAGCAGTGTTCACTCCAGTGGTCCCAGCAGAGTTCACTGCAATGGGTCCAGCAGCTTTCACTGCAATGGGCCCAGCAGCTTTCACTCCAACGGGTCCAGCAGTGTTCACTCCAGTGGGCCCAGAAGTGTTCACTGCAATGGGCCCAACAGCTTTCACTCCAATGGGACCAGCAGTGTTCACTCCAGTGGGCCCAGCAGTGTTTGCTCCAATGGACCCAGCAGCTTTCACTCCAATGGGTCCAGCAGTGTTCACTTTAATGGGCCCAGCAGGTTTCACTCCAACGGGCCCAACAGCGTTCACTCCAGTGGTCCCAGCAGCTTTCACACCAGTGGGCCCAGCAGCATAGACTCCAGTGGGCTCAGCATCATTCACTCCAGTGGGCCCAGCAGCGTTCACTGCAGTTGTTCCAGCAGTGTTCGCTCCAGTGGTTCAAGCAGTGTTCGCTCCAGTGGGCCCAACAGTGTTTACTCCAATGGGCCCAGCAGCGTTCACTCCATCTGGTCCAGCAGTGTTCACTCCAATGGGCCCAGCAGTGTTCACTCCAATGGGCCCGCAGCTTTAACTCCAATGGGTCCAGCAGTGTTCACTCCATCTGCTCCAGCAGTGTTCTCTTCAATGGGCCCAACAGTGTTTACTCCAATGGGCCCAGCAGCGTTCACTCCATCTGGTCCAGCAGTGTTCTCTTCAATGGGCCCAGCAGTGTTCACTCCAATGGGCCCAGAGGCTTTCACTCTAACAGGTCCAGCAGTGTTCACTCCAGTGTGCCCAGCACTGTCACCCCAATGGGCCCAGAAGCTTTCACTCCAGTGGGCCCAGCAGTGTTCACTTCAGTGGGCCCAGCAGTTTTCACTCCAATGGGCCCAGCAGCTTTCACTCCAATGGGTCCAGCAGTGTTCACTTCAATGACCAAGCAGTGTTCACTCCAATGGGCCCAGCAGGCTTCACTCCAAAGGGTGCAGCAGTGTTCACTCCAGTCGGCCCAGCTGTGTTCAATCCAATGGGCCCAACAGCTTTCACTCCAATGGGACCAGCAGTGTTCACTCCAGTGGGCCCAGCAGTGTTTGCTCCAATTGACCCATCAGCTTTCACTCCAATAGGTCCAGCAGTGTTCACTTCAATGGGCCCAGCAGGTTTCACTCCAACGGGGCCAGCAGTGATCACTCCAGTGGGCCCAGCAGTGTTCACTCCAGTGCGCCCAGCAGGTTTCACTCCAATGGGTCCAGCAGAGTTCAATTCAATTGGCCCACCAGTATTCAGTCCAATGGGCCCAGCAGCTTTCACTCCAGTGGGCCCAGCAGTGTTCACTCCAAGGTGCCCAGCAGCATTCACTCCAATGGCACCCAGCAGTGTTCACTCCAGTGGGCCCAACAGTGTTCACTCCAGTGGGCCCAGCAGCTTTCACTCCAATGGGCCCAGCAGTGTTCACTGCTGGAAATGTGTTGCTGGAAAAGCGCAGCAAGTCCTGCTGCGCTTTTCCAGCAACACATTTTCAGCTGCTGCCTGACCTGCTGTGCTTTTCCAGCAACACATTTTCAGCTGCTGCCTGACCTGCTGCGCTTTTCCAGCAACACATTTTCAGCATTCGTGAAGAAGGGCTTATGCCCGAAACATCGATTCTCCTGTTCCCTGGATGCTGCCTGACCTGCTGCGCTTTTCCAGCAACACATTTCCAGCTCTGATCTCCAGCATCTGCAGACCTCACTTTCTCCTCCAGCAGGGTTCACTCCAATGGTCCCAGCCGCTTTCACTCCAATGGGTCCTGCAGTGTTCACTCCAATGTGTCCAGCAGCATTCACTCCAATAGACCCAGCAGTGTTCACTCCAATGGACCAAGATGCTTTCACTCCAGTGGACCCAGCAGTATAGACGCCAGTGGGCCGAGCAATGTTCAGTCCAGTGGGCCCAGCAGCATTCATTCCAATGGGCCCAGCAGCTTTCACTCCAATAGGCCCAGCAGTGTTCACCCCAGTGGGCCCAGCAGTGTTCACTCCCGTGGGCTCAGCAGCTTTCACTCCAGTGGGCCCAGCAGCATTCACTCCAGTGGACCCAACAGTGTTCACTCCAATGGGCCCAGCAGCTTTCACTCCAGTTGTCCCAGTAGCATTCACTCCAGTGGGCCCAGCAATGTTTGCTCCAGTGGGCCCAGCAGTGTTCACTCCAATGGGCCCAGCAGCTTTCACTCCAATGGACCCAGCAGCTTTCACTCCAATGGGTCCAGCAGTGTTCACTTCAATGGGCCCAACAGTGTTCACTGCAATGGGCCCAGCAGGTTTCACTCCAAAGTATCCAGCAGTGTTCACTCCAGTGGGCCCAGCAGTGTTCACTCCAAGGTGCCCAGCAGCATTCACTCCAATGGCACCCAGCAGTGTTCACTCCAGTGGGCCCAGCAGCATTCACTCCAATGGGCCCAGCAGCCTTCACTCCAATGGACCCAACAGTGTTCATTCCAATGGACCCAGTAGTGTTCACTCCAATGTGCCCAGCAGCATTCACTCCAATGGACCCAACACTGTTCATTCCAATGGACCCAGTAGTGTTCACTCCAATGTGCCCAGCAGCATTCACTCCAATGGCACACCGCAGTGTTCACTCCAGTGGGCCCAACAGTGTTCACTCCAGTGGGCCGAGCAGTGGTCACTCCAAGGTGCCCAGCAGCATTCACTCCAATGGCACACCGCAGTGTTCACTCCAGTGGGCCCAACAGTGTTCACTCCAGTGGGCCCAGCAGCATTCACTCCAATGGGCCCAGCAGCTTTCACTCCAATGGACCCAGCAGCTTTCACTCCAATGGGTCCAGCAGTGTTCACTTCCATGGGCCCAACAGTGTTCACTGCAATGGGCCCAGCAGGTTTCACTCCAACGGGTCCAGCAGTGTTCACTCCAGTGGGCCCAGCAGTGTTCACTCCAAGGTGCCCAGCAGCATTCACTCCAATGGCACCCAGCAGTGTTCACTCCAGTGGGCCCAGCAGCATTCACTCCAATGGGCCCAGCAGCCTTCACTCCAATGGACCCAACACTGTTCATTCCAATGGACCCAGTAGTGTTCACTCCAATGTGCCCAGCAGCATTCACTCCCATGGGCCCAGCAGTGTTCACTCCAATGGTCCCAGAAGCTTTCACTCCAGTGGGCCCAGCAGTGTTCACTCCAAGGTGCCCAGCAGCATTCACTCCAATGGCACACCGCAGTGTTCACTCCAGTGGGCCCAACAGTGTTCACTCCAGTGGGCCCAGCAGCATTCACTCCAATGGGCCCAACAGCTTTCACTCCAATGGACCCAACACTGTTCATTCCAATGGACCCAGTAGTGTTCACTCCAATGTGCACAGCAGCATTCACTCCCATGGGCCCAGCAGTGTTCACTCCAATGGTCCCAGAAGCTTTCACTCCAGTGGGCCCAGCAGTGTTCACTCCAAGGTGCCCAGCAGCATTCACTCCAATGGCACACAGCAGTGTTCACTCCAGTGGGCCCAACAGTGTTCACTCCAGTGGGCCCAGCAGCATTCACTCCAATGTGCCCGGCAGTTTTCACTCCAATGGGCCTAGCAGCTTTCACTCCAATGGCACCCAGCAATGTTCACTCCAATGGGCCCTGCAGCTTTCACTTCAATGGACCCAGCACTGTTCACTCCAATGGGCCAAGTTCCTTTCACTCCAGTGGACCCAGCAACATAGACCCCAGTGGGCCGAGCAGTGTTCAGTCCAGTGGGCCCAGCAGTGTTCACTCCAGTGGACCCAGCAGTGTTCACTTCAATGGGCCCAACAGTGTTCACTCCAATGGGCCCAGCAGGTTTCACTCCAAAGGGTCCAGCAGTGTTCACTCCAGTGGACCGAGCAGTGTTCACTCTAATGCGCCCAGCAGGTTTCACTCCAATGGGTCCAGCAGAGTTCAATTCAATTGGCCCACTAGTATTCAGTCCAATGGGCCCAGCAGCTTTCACCATAACGGGTCCAGCAGTGTTCACTCCAATGGTCCCAGAAGCTTTCACTCCACTGGGCCCAGCAGTGTTCACTCCAAGGTGCCCAGCAGCATTCAATCCAATGGGCCTAGCAGCTTTCACTCCTGTGGACCCAGCAGCTTAGACCCCAGTGGGCCGATCAGTGTTCAGTCCAGTGGGCCCAGCAGCATTCATTCCAATGGGCCCAACAGCGTTCACTCCAGTGTGCCCAGCAGTGTTCACTCCAGTGGGCCCAGCAGTGTTCACTCCCGTGGGCTCAGCAGCTTTCACTCCAGTGGGCCCAGCAGCATTCACTCCAGTGGACCCAAAAGTGTTCACTTCAATGGGCCCAGCAGCTTTCACTCCAGTTGTCCCAGTAGCGTTCACTCCAATGGGCCCAGCAGTGTTCACTCCAGTGAACCCAGCAGTGTTCACTCCAGTAGGCCCAGCAGCTTTCACTCCAATGTGTCCAGCATTGTTCACTCCAGTGGGCCCAGCAGTGTTCACTCCAGTGGTTCCAGCAGTGTTCACTCCAGTGGGCCCAGCAGTGCTCACTGCAATGGGCCCAGCAGCTTTCACTCCAATGGGCCCAGCAGTGTTCACTCCAGTGGACCCAGCAGTGTTCACTTCAATGGACCCAACAGTGTTCACTCCAATGGGCCCAGCAGGTTTCACTCCAAAGGGTCCAGCAGTGTTCACTCCAATGGGACCAGCAGTGTTCACTCCAATGCGCCCAGCAGGTTTCACTCCAATGGGTCCAGCAGAGTTCAATTCAATTGGCCCACCAGTATTCAGTCCAATGGGCCCAGCAGCTTTCACCATAACGGGTCCAGCAGTGTTCACTCCAATGGGCCCAGCAGCTTTCACTCCAGTGGGCCCAGCAGTGTTCACTCCAGTGGGCTCAGCAGCTTTCACTCCAGTGGGCCCAGCAGCATAGACACCAGTCGGCCCAACAGTGTTCACTCCCGTGGGCCCAGCAGCATTCACTTCAGTGGGCCAGCAGTGTTCACTCCAGTTGTCCCAGCAGTGTTCACTCCAGTGGGCCCAGCAGCATAGACTCCAGTGGGCCCAGCAGCTTTCACCCCAATGGACCCAACAGTAATCATTCCAATAGACCCAGCTGTGTTCACTCCAATGATCCAAGAAGCATTCCCTCCAGTGGGCCCAGCAGCATAGACTCCAGTCGGCCAACAGTGTTCACTCCAGTGGACCCAGAAGCTTTCACCCCAGTGGCCTAAAAGCATTCACTCCAGTTGGCCCCGCAGTGTTCACTCAAGTGCGCCCAGCAGCATTCACTCCAGTGGGACCAGCAGCTTTCACTCCAATGGTCCCAGCAGCTTTCACTCCAATGTGTCTAGCATTGTTCACTCCAGTAGGCCCAGCAGTGTTCACTCCAATGGGTCCAGCAGTGTTCACTCCAGTAGGCCCAGCAATGTTCACTCCAATGGGCCCAGCAGCTTTCACTCCAATGGGCTCAGCAGTGTTCACTCCAGTGGTCCCAGCAGTGTTCGCTCGAGTTGGTCCAACAGCTTTCACTCCAATGGCACCCAGCAGTGTTCACACCAGTGGGCCCAGCAGCATTCAATCCAATGGGCCTAGCAGCTTTCACTCCTGTGGACCCAGCAGCTTAGACCCCAGTGGGCCGATCAGTGTTCAGTCCAGTGGGCCCAGCAGCATTCATTCCAATGGGCCCAACAGCGTTCACTCCAGTGTGCCCAGCAGTGTTCACTCCAGTGGGCCCAGCAGTGTTCACTCCCGTGGGCTCAGCAGCTTTCACTCCAGTGGGCCCAGCAGCATTCACTCCAGTGGACCCAAAAGTGTTCACTTCAATGGGCCCAGCAGCTTTCACTCCAGTTGTCCCAGTAGCGTTCACTCCAATGGGCCCAGCAGTGTTCACTCCAGTGAACCCAGCAGTGTTCACTCCAGTAGGCCCAGCAGCTTTCACTCCAATGTGTCCAGCATTGTTCACTCCAGTGGGCCCAGCAGTGTTCACTCCAGTGGTTCCAGCAGTGTTCACTCCAGTGGGCCCAGCAGTGCTCACTGCAATGGGCCCAGCAGCTTTCACTCCAATGGGCCCAGCAGTGTTCACTCCAGTGGACCCAGCAGTGTTCACTTCAATGGACCCAACAGTGTTCACTCCAATGGGCCCAGCAGGTTTCACTCCAAAGGGTCCAGCAGTGTTCACTCCAATGGGACCAGCAGTGTTCACTCCAATGCGCCCAGCAGGTTTCACTCCAATGGGTCCAGCAGAGTTCAATTCAATTGGCCCACCAGTATTCAGTCCAATGGGCCCAGCAGCTTTCACCATAACGGGTCCAGCAGTGTTCACTCCAATGGGCCCAGCAGCTTTCACTCCAGTGGGCCCAGCAGTGTTCACTCCAATGGTCCCAGAAGCTTTCACTCCAGTGGGCCCAGCAGTGTTCACTCCAAGGTGCCCAGCAGCATTCATTCCAATGGCACCCAACAGTGTTCACTCCAATGGGCCCAGCAGCTTTCACTCCAGTTGTGCCAGTAGCGTTCACTCCAATGGGCCCAGCAGTGTTCACTCCAGTGGGCCCAGCAGTGTTTGCTCCAGTGGGCCCAGCAGTGTTCACTCCAATGGGCCCAGCAGCTTTCACTCCAATGGGTCCAGCAGTGTTCACTCCAATGGACTCAACAGCTGTCACTCCAATGGGTCCAGCAGTGTTCACTTCAATGGGCCCAGCAGCATTCACTCCAATGGGCCCAGCAGGTTTCACTCCAACGGGTCCAGCAGTGTTCACTCCAGTGGGCCCAGCAGTGTTCACTCCAAGGTGCCCAGCAGTGTTCACTCCAATGGCACCCAGCAGTGTTCACTCCAGTGGGCCTAGCAGCATTCACTCCAATGGGCCCAGCAGCTTTCACTCCAATGGACCCAACACTGTTCATTCCAATGGACCCAGCAGCATTCATTCCAATGGGCCCAACAGCATTGACTCCAGTGGGCCCAGCAGCATTCACTCCAATGGCACCCAGCAGTGTTCATTCCTGTGGGCCAAACAATGTTCACTCCAGTGTGCTCAGCAGCATTCACTCCAATGGACTCAGCAGCTTTCACTCCAATAGACCCAACACTGCTCATTCCAATGGGCCCAGCAGTGTTCACTCCAATGTGCCCAGCAGCATTCACTCCAATGGAACCAACAGTGTTTACTCCAATGGGCCAAGATGCTTTCACTCCAGTGGGCCCAGCAGCATAGACTCCAGTGGGCCCAACAATGTTCAGTCCAGTGGGCCCAGCAGCATTCATTCCAATGGGCCCAGCAGCTTTCACTCCAATGGGCCCAGCAGTGTTCACTCCAGTGGGCTCAGCAGCTTTCACTCCAGTGGGCCCAGCAGCATAGACACCAGTCGGCCCAACAGTGTTCACTCCCGTGGGCCCAGCAGCATTCACTTCAGTGGGCCAGCAGTGTTCACTCCAGTTGTCCCAGCAGTGTTCACTCCAGTGGGCCCAGCAGCATAGACTCCAGTGGGCCCAGCAGCTTTCACCCCAATGGACCCAACAGTAATCATTCCAATAGACCCAGCTGTGTTCACTCCAATGATCCAAGAAGCATTCCCTCCAGTGGGCCCAGCAGCATAGACTCCAGTCGGCCAACAGTGTTCACTCCAGTGGACCCAGAAGCTTTCACCCCAGTGGCCTAAAAGCATTCACTCCAGTTGGCCCCGCAGTGTTCACTCAAGTGCGCCCAGCAGCATTCACTCCAGTGGGACCAGCAGCTTTCACTCCAATGGTCCCAGCAGCTTTCACTCCAATGTGTCTAGCATTGTTCACTCCAGTAGGCCCAGCAGTGTTCACTCCAATGGGTCCAGCAGTGTTCACTCCAGTAGGCCCAGCAATGTTCACTCCAATGGGCCCAGCAGCTTTCACTCCAATGGGCTCAGCAGTGTTCACTCCAGTGGTCCCAGCAGTGTTCGCTCGAGTTGGTCCAACAGCTTTCACTCCAATGGCACCCAGCAGTGTTCACACCAGTGGGCCCAGCAGCATTCAATCCAATGGGCCTAGCAGCTTTCACTCCTGTGGACCCAGCAGCTTAGACCCCAGTGGGCCGATCAGTGTTCAGTCCAGTGGGCCCAGCAGCATTCATTCCAATGGGCCCAACAGCGTTCACTCCAGTGTGCCCAGCAGTGTTCACTCCAGTGGGCCCAGCAGTGTTCACTCCCGTGGGCTCAGCAGCTTTCACTCCAGTGGGCCCAGCAGCATTCACTCCAGTGGACCCAAAAGTGTTCACTTCAATGGGCCCAGCAGCTTTCACTCCAGTTGTCCCAGTAGCGTTCACTCCAATGGGCCCAGCAGTGTTCACTCCAGTGAACCCAGCAGTGTTCACTCCAGTAGGCCCAGCAGCTTTCACTCCAATGTGTCCAGCATTGTTCACTCCAGTGGGCCCAGCAGTGTTCACTCCAGTGGTTCCAGCAGTGTTCACTCCAGTGGGCCCAGCAGTGTTCACTGCAATGGGCCCAGCAGCTTTCACTCCAATGGGCCCAGCAGTGTTCACTCCAGTGGACCCAGCAGTGTTCACTTCAATGGACCCAACAGTGTTCACTCCAATGGGCCCAGCAGGTTTCACTCCAAAGGGTCCAGCAGTGTTCACTCCAATGGGACCAGCAGTGTTCACTCCAATGCGCCCAGCAGGTTTCACTCCAATGGGTCCAGCAGAGTTCAATTCAATTGGCCCACCAGTATTCAGTCCAATGGGCCCAGCAGCTTTCACCATAACGGGTCCAGCAGTGTTCACTCCAATGGGCCCAGCAGCTTTCACTCCAGTGGGCCCAGCAGTGTTCACTCCAATGGTCCCAGAAGCTTTCACTCCAGTGGGCCCAGCAGTGTTCACTCCAAGGTGCCCAGCAGCATTCATTCCAATGGCACCCAACAGTGTTCACTCCAATGGGCCCAGCAGCTTTCACTCCAGTTGTGCCAGTAGCGTTCACTCCAATGGGCCCAGCAGTGTTCACTCCAGTGGGCCCAGCAGTGTTTGCTCCAGTGGGCCCAGCAGTGTTCACTCCAATGGGCCCAGCAGCTTTCACTCCAATGGGTCCAGCAGTGTTCACTCCAATGGGCTCAACAGCTGTCACTCCAATGGGTCCAGCAGTGTTCACTTCAATGGGCCCAGCAGCATTCACTCCAATGGGCCCAGCAGGTTTCACTCCAACGGGTCCAGCAGTGTTCACTCCAGTGGGCCCAGCAGTGTTCACTCCAAGGTGCCCAGCAGTGTTCACTCCAATGGCACCCAGCAGTGTTCACTCCAGTGGGCCTAGCAGCATTCACTCCAATGGGCCCAGCAGCTTTCACTCCAATGGACCCAACACTGTTCATTCCAATGGACCCAGCAGCATTCATTCCAATGGGCCCAACAGCATTGACTCCAGTGGGCCCAGCAGCATTCACTCCAATGGCACCCAGCAGTGTTCATTCCTGTGGGCCAAACAATGTTCACTCCAGTGTGCTCAGCAGCATTCACTCCAATGGACTCAGCAGCTTTCACTCCAATAGACCCAACACTGCTCATTCCAATGGGCCCAGCAGTGTTCACTCCAATGTGCCCAGCAGCATTCACTCCAATGGAACCAACAGTGTTTACTCCAATGGGCCAAGATGCTTTCACTCCAGTGGGCCCAGCAGCATAGACTCCAGTGGGCCCAACAATGTTCAGTCCAGTGGGCCCAGCAGCATTCATTCCAATGGGCCCAGCAGCTTTCACTCCAATGGGCCCAGCAGTGTTCACTCCAGTGGGCTCAGCAGCTTTCACTCCAGTGGGCCCAGCAGCATAGACACCAGTCGGCCCAACAGTGTTCACTCCCGTGGGCCCAGCAGCAGTCACTTCAGTGGGCCAGCAGTGTTCACTCCAGTTGTCCCAGCAGTGTTCACTCCAGTGGGCCCAGCAGCATAGACTCCAGTGGGCCCAGCAGCTTTCACCCCAATGGACCCAACAGTAATCATTCCAATAGACCCAGCTGTGTTCACTCCAATGATCCAAGAAGCATTCCCTCCAGTGGGCCCAGCAGCATAGACTCCAGTCGGCCAACAGTGTTCACTCCAGTGGACCCAGAAGCTTTCACCCCAGTGGGCCTAAAAGCATTCACTCCAGTTGGCCCCGCAGTGTTCACTCAAGTGCGCCCAGCAGCATTCACTCCAGTGGGACCAGCAGCTTTCACTCCAATGGTCCCAGCAGCTTTCACTCCAATGTGTCTAGCATTGTTCACTCCAGTAGGCCCAGCAGTGTTCACTCCAATGGGTCCAGCAGTGTTCACTCCAGTGGGCCCAGCAGTGTTCACTCCAATGGGCCCAGCAGCTTTCACTCCAATGGGCTCAGCAGTGTTCACTCCAGTGGTCCCAGCAGTGTTCGCTCGAGTTGGTCCAACAGCTTTCACTCCAATGGCACCCAGCAGTGTTCACACCAGTGGGCCCAGCAGTGTTCACTCAAATGGGCCTAGCAGCTTTCACTCCAGTGGGCCCAGCCGCATAGACTCCAGTGGGCTCAGCATCATTCACTCCAGTGGGCCCAGCAGCTTTCACTGCAGTTGTCCCGGCAATGTTCGCTCCAGTGGTTCAAGCAGTGTTCACTCCAGTGGGCCCAGCAGTGTTCACTCCAATGGGCCCAGAAGCTTTAACTCCAATGGGTCCAGCAGTGTTCACTTCAATGGGCCCAGCAGCTTTCACTCCAACAGATCCAGCAGTGTTCACTCCAGAGGGCCCAGCAGCTTTCACTCCAATGGACCCAGCAGTGTTCACTCCAGTGGGCCCAGCAGCATTCACTCCAATGGCACCCAGCAGTGTTCACTCCAATGGCACCCAGCGGTGTTCACTCCAGTGGGCCCAACAGTGTTCACTCCAGTGGCCCCAGCAGCATTCACTCCAATGGGCCCAGCAGCCTTCACTCCAGTGGGCCCAGCAGCATTCACTCCAATGGCACCCAGCAGTGTTCACTCCAGTGGGCCCAGGAGCATTAACTCCAATGGACCTAACAGTGTTCATCCAATGGGCCCAGCAGCTTTCATCCCAATGGGCCCAACAGCATTCACTCCAGTGGTCCCAGAAGCTTTCAATCCAGTGGTCCCAACAACTTTCACTTCCGTGGGTCCAGCAGTGTTCAATCCAATTGTCCCAGCAGTGCCTCGCTCCAGTGGATCAAGCAGTGTTCATTCCAGTGGGCCCAGCAGTGTTCACTCCAATGGGCCCAGCAGTGTTTACTCCAATGGGCCCAGCAGCTTTCACTCCAACTGGACCAGCAGTATTCACTCCTGTGGGCCCAGCAGTGTTCACTCCAATGGGCCCAGCAGCTTTCACTCAATGCGTCCAGCAGTTTTCACTTCAATGGGCCCAGCAGTGTTCTCTCCATTGATACCAGCAGTTTTCACTTCAATGGGCCCAGCAGTGTTCTCTCCATTGATACCAGCAGCTTTCACTCCAATGGGCCCAGCAGCTTTCACTCCAGTGGGCCCAGCTGGTTTCACTCCAATGGGCCCAGCAGCATTCACACCAGTGGGCCCCCGCAGTCTACACTCCAATGGGCCCTGCAGCTTTCACTTCAATGGGCCCAGCAGTGTTCTCTCCATTGGTACGAGCAGCTGTCAGTCCAACAGGTCCAGCAGTGTTCACTCCAGTGGGCCCAGCAGTGTTCACTCCAATGGGCCCAGCAGATTTCACTCCAACGGGTCCAGCAGTGTTCACTCCGGTGGGCAAAGCAGTGTTCACTTCATTGGGCCCAGCAGTGTTCACTCCAATGGGCCCAGCAGCTTTCACTCCAGTGGGCCCAGCTGGTATCACTCCAATGGGCGCAGCAGCTTTCACTCCAGTGGGCCCAGCTGGTTTCACTCCAATGGGCCCAGCAGCAGAGACTCCAGTGGGCTCAGCAGCATTCACTCCAACGGGCCCAGCAGCTTTCACCCCAATGGGCCCAACAGCGTTCACTCCAATGGGCCCAGCAGCATATACTCCAGTGGGCCCAGCTGTGGTCACTCCAGTGGGCTCAGCTGCATTCACTCCAGTGGGCCTTGCAGCTTTCACTCCAATGGGCCCTACAACGTTCACTCCAGTGGGCACAGCAGCTTTCAGTCCAGTGGGCCGAGCAACTTTCACTCCAGTGGCCCCAGCATTGTTCACTCCAATGGGTCCAGCAGTGTTCAGTCCAGTGGGACCAGCAGCATAGACTCCAGTGGAACCAGCAGCTTTCAGTCCAGTGGACCCAACAGCTTTCACTCCAGTGGGCCCAGCAACATTCACTACAATGGACCCAGCAGCTTTCACTCCAATGTGTCCAGCAGCTTCACTCCAATGGACGCAGCAGTGTTCACTCTAATGGGCCCAGCAGCGTTCACTCCATTTGTCCCAGCAGTGTTCACTCCAGTGGGCCCAGCAGCTTTCACTCCAATGGACCCAACAGTGTTCATCCAATGGGCCCAGCAGCTTTCATCCCAATGGGCCCAACAGCATTCACTCCAGTGGTCCCAGCAGCTTTCAATTCAGTGGGCCCAACAGCTTTCATTTCCGTGGGTCCAGCAGTGTTCAATCCAATTGTCCCAGCAGTGCCTCGCTCCAGTGGGTCAAGCAGTATTCATTCCAGTGGGCCCAGCAGTGTTCACTCCAATGGGCCCAGCAGTATTTACTCCAATGGGCCCAGCAGCTTTCACTCCAACTGGTCCAGCAGTGTTCACTCCAGTGGGCCCAGCAGTGTTCACTCCAATGGGCCCAGCAGTGTTCACTTCAATGGGCCCAGCAGTGTTATTTCCATTGATACCAGCAGCTTTCACTCCAACTGGTCCAGCAGTGTTCACTCCAGTGGGCCCAGCAGTGTTCACTCCAATGGGTCCAGCAGTGTTCACTTCAATGGGTCCAGCAGTGTTCTCTCCATTGATACCAGCAGCTGTCAGTCCAACAGGTTCAGCAGTGTTCACTCCGGTGGGCAAGGCAGTGTTCACTTCAATGGGCCCAGCAGTGTTCACTCCAATGGGCCCAGCAGCTTTCACTCCAATGGGCCCGGCAGCTTTCAATCCAGTGGGCCCAGCTGGTTTCACTCCAATGGGACCAGCAGCATTCACTCCAGTCGGCGCAGCAGCAGAGACTCCGGTGGGCTCAGCAGCATTCACTCCAACGGGCCCAGCAGCTTTCACTCCAATGGGCCCAACAGCGTTCACTCCAATGGGCACAGCAGCATATACTCCAGTGGGCCCAGCTGTGTTCACTCCAGTGGGCCTTGCAGCTTTCACTCCAATGGGCCCTACAGCGTTCACTCCAGTGGACACAGCAGCTTTCAGTCCAGTGGGCGCAGCAACTTTCACTCCAGTGGTCCTAGCAGCTTTCACTCCAATGGGTCCAGCAGAGTTCAGTCCAGTGGGACTAGCAGCATAGACTCCAGTGGGCCCAGCAGCTTTCAGTCCAGTGAACCCAACAGCTTTCACTCCAGTGGGCCCAGAAGCATTCACTCCAATGGACGCAGCAGTGTTCACTCCAGTGGGCCCAGCAACATTCACTCCAATGGACCCAGCAGCTTTCACTCCAATGTGTCCAGCAGCTTCACTCCAATGGACGCAGCAGTGTTCACTCTAATGGGCCCAGCATTGTTCACTCCATTTGTCCCAGCAGTGTTCACTCCAGTGGGCCCAGCAGCTTTCACTCCAATGACCCAACAGTGTTCACTCCAGTGGGCCCAGCAGCTTTCACTCCAATGACCCAACAGTGTTCACTCCAATGTGTCCAGCATTGTTCACTCCAGTGGGCCCAGCAGTGTTCACTCCAATGGGTCCAGCAGTGTTCACTTCAATTGGCCCACAAGTGTTCAGTCCAATGGGCCCAGCAGCTTTCACTCCAATGGGTCCAGCAGTGTTCACTCCAGTGGTTCCAGCAGTGTTCACTCCAGTGGGCCCAGCAGTGTTCACTGCAATGGGCCCAGCAGCTTTCACTCCAATGGGCCCAGCAGTGTTCACTCCAGTGGGCCCAGCAGTGTTCACTCCAATGCGCCCAGCAGGTTTCACTCCAATGGGTCCAGCAGAGTTCAATTCAATTGGCCCACCAGTATTCAGTCCAATGGGCCCAGCAGCTTTCACCATAACGGGTCCAGCAGTGTTCACTCCAATGGGCCCAGAAGCTTTCACTCCAGTGGGCCCAGCAGTGTTCACTCCAAGGTGCCCAGCAGCATTCATTCCAATGGCACCCAGCAGTGTTCACTCCAGTGGGCCCAACAGTGTTCACTCCAGTGGGCCCAGCAGCTTTCACTCCAATGGGTCCAGCAGTGTTCACTCCAATGTGTCCAGCAGCATTCACTCCAATGGACCCAGCAGTGTTCACTCCAATGGGCCAAGATGCTTTAACTCCAGTGGACCCAGAAGTATAGAAGCCAGTGGGCCGAGCAATGTTCAGTCCAATGGGCCCAGCAGCATTCATTCCAATGGGCCCAGCAGCTTTCACTCCATTGGCCCAGCAGTGTTCACTCCAGTAGGCCCAGCAGTGTTCACTTCCGTGGGCTCAGCAGCTTTCACTCCAGTGGGCCCAGCAGCATCACTCCAGTGGGCCCAACAGTGTTCATTCCAGTGGACCCCGCAGCTTTCACTCCGATGGGCCCAGCAGTGTTCACTCCAATGGTCCCAGCAGCTTTCACTCCAATGGGTCCAGCAGTGTTCACTCCAATGTGTCCAGCAGCATTCACTCCAATGGACCCAGCAGTGTTCACTCCAATGGGCCAAGATGCTTTCACTCCAGTGGACCCAGCAGCATAGAAGCCAGTGGGCCGAGCAATGTTCAGTCCAGTGGGCCCAGCAGCATTCATTCCAATGGGCCCAGCAGCTTTCACTCCAATAGGCCCAGCAGTGTTCACTCCAGTAGGCCCAGCAGTGTTCACTTCCGTGGGCTCAGCAGCTTTCACTCCAGTGAGCCCAGCAGCATTCACTCCAGTGGGCCCAACAGTGTTCACTCCAGTGGGCCCAGCAGCTTTCACTCCAGTTGTCCCAGTAGCGTTCACTCCAATGGGCCCAGCAGTGTTCACTCCAATGGGCCCAGCAGTGTTTGCTCCAGTGGGCCCAGCAGTGTTCACTTCAATGGGCCCAGCAGCATTCACTCCAATGGGCCCAGCAGGTTTCACTCCAACGGGTCCAGCAGTGTTCACTCCAGTGGGCCCAGCAGTGTTCACTCCAAGGTGCCCAGCAGTGTTCACTCCAATGGCACCCAGCAGTGTTCACTCCAGTGGGCCCAGCAGCATTCACTCCAATGGGCCCAGCAGCTTTCACTCCAATGGACCCAACACTGTTCATTCCAATGGACCCAGTAGTGTTCACTCCAATGTGCCCAGCAGCATTCACTCCCATGGGCCCAGCAGTGTTCGCTCCAATGGTCCCAGAAGCTTTCACTCCAGTGGGCCCAGCAGTGTTCACTCCAAGGTGCCCAGCAGCATTCACTCCAATGGCACACCGCAGTGTTCACTCCAGTGGGCCCAACAGTGTTCACTCCAGTGGCCCCAGCAGCATACACTCTAATGGGCCCATCAGCTTTCACTCCAATGTGCCTAGCAGCTTTCACTCCAATGGCACCCAGCAATGATCATTCCAATGTGCCCCACAGTGTTCGCTCCAGTGGGCCCAGCAGTGTTCACTCCAATGGGCCCAGCAGCTTTCACTCCAATGGATCCAATAGTGTTCATTCCAATGTGCCCAGCAGCTTTCACTCCAGTGGGCCCAGCGCTGTTCACTCCAATGGACCCAGCACTGTTCACTCCAATGGGCCAAGATCCTTTCACTCCAGTGGACTCAGCAGCATAGACTCCAGTGGGCCGAGCAGTGTTCAGTTCAGTGGGCCCAGCAGCATTCATTCCAATGGGCCCAGCAGCTTTCACTCCAATGGACCCAACACTGTTCATTCCAATGGACCCAGTAGTGTTCACTCCAATGTGCCCAGCAGCATTCACTCCCATGGGCCAGCAGTGTTCACTCCAATGGTCCCAGAAGCTTTCACTCCAGTGGGCCCAGCAGTGTTCACTCCAATGGACCCAACACTGTTGATTCCAATGGACCCAGTAGTGTTCACTCCAATGTGCCCAGCAGCATTCACTCCCATGGGCCAGCAGTGTTCACTCCAATGGTCCCAGAAGCTTTCACTCCAATGGGCCCAGCAGCATTCACTCCAATGGCACACAGCAGTGTTTACTCCAGTGGGCCCAACAGTGTTCACTCCAGTGGGCCCAGCAGCATTCACTCCAATGGGCCCATCAGCTTTCACTCCAATGTGCCTAGCAGCTTTCACTCCAATGGCACCCAGCAATGATTATTCCAATGTGCCCCACAGTGTTCGCTCCAGTGGGCCCAGCAGTGTTCACTCCAATGGGCCCAGCAGCTTTCACTCCAATGGATTTAATAGTGTTCACTCCAATGGGCCCAGCAGCTTTCACTCCAATGGCTCCAGCAGTGTTCACTCCAATGGTTCCAGCAGTGTTCACTCCAATGGGCCCAGTAGTGTTCACTGCAATGGGCCGAGCAGCTTTCACTCCAATGGGCCCAGCAGTGTTCACTCCAGTGGACCCAGCAGTGTTCACTTCAATGGGCCCAACAGTGTACACTCCAATGGGCCCAGCAGGTTTCACTCCAAAGGGTCCAGCAGTGTTCACTCCAGTGGGCCCAACAGTGTTCACTCCAGTGGGCCCAGCAGCATACACTCTAATGGGCAGATCAGCTTTCACTCCAATGTGCCTAGCAGCTTTCACTCCAATGGCACCCAGCAATGATCATTCCAATGTGCCCCACAGTGTTCGCTCCAGTGGGCCCAGCAGTGTTCACTCCAATGGGCCCAGCAGCTTTCACTCCAATGGATCCAATAGTGTTCATTCCAATGTGCCCAGCAGCTTTCACTCCAGTGGGCCCAGCGCTGTTCACTCCAATGGACCCAGCACTGTTCACTCCAATGGGCCAAGATCCTTTCACTCCAGTGGACTCAGCAGCATAGACTCCAGTGGGCCGAGCAGTGTTCAGTTCAGTGGGCCCAGCAGCATTCATTCCAATGGGCCCAGCAGCTTTCACTCCAATGGACCCAACACTGTTCATTCCAATGGACCCAGTAGTGTTCACTCCAATGTGCCCAGCAGCATTCACTCCCATGGGCCAGCAGTGTTCACTCCAATGGTCCCAGAAGCTTTCACTCCAGTGGGCCCAGCAGTGTTCACTCCAATGGACCCAACACTGTTGAATCCAATGGACCCAGTAGTGTTCACTCCAATGTGCCCAGCAGCATTCACTCCCATGGGCCAGCAGTGTTCACTCCAATGGTCCCAGAAGCTTTCACTCCAATGGGCCCAGCAGCATTCACTCCAATGGCACACAGCAGTGTTTACTCCAGTGGGCCCAACAGTGTTCACTCCAGTGGGCCCAGCAGCATTCACTCCAATGGGCCCATCAGCTTTCACTCCAATGTGCCTAGCAGCTTTCACTCCAATGGCACCCAGCAATGATTATTCCAATGTGCCCCACAGTGTTCGCTCCAGTGGGCCCAGCAGTGTTCACTCCAATGGGCCCAGCAGCTTTCACTCCAATGGCTCCAGCAGTGTTCACTCCAATGGTTCCAGCAGTGTTCACTCCAATGGGCCCAGTAGTGTTCACTGCAATGGGCCGAGCAGCTTTCACTCCAATGGGCCCAGCAGTGTTCACTCCAGTGGACCCAGCAGTGTTCACTTCAATGGGCCCAACAGTGTACACTCCAATGGGCCCAGCAGGTTTCACTCCAAAGGGTCCAGCAGTGTTCACTCCAGTAGGCCCAGCAGTGTTCACTCCAATGCGCCCAGCAGGTTTCACTCCAATGGGTCCAGCAGAGTTCAATTCAATTGGCCCACCAGTATTCAGTCCAATGGGCCCAGCAGCTTTCACCATAACGGGTCCAGCAGTGTTCACTCCAATGGGCCCAGCAGCTTTCACTCCAGTGGGCCCAGCAGTGTTCACTCCAATGGTCCCAGAAGCTTTCACTCCAGTGGGCCCAGCAGTGTTCACTCCAAGGTGCCCAGCAGCATTCATTCCAATGGCACCCAGCAGTGTTCACTCCAGTGGGCCCAACAGTGTTCACTCCAGTGGGCCCAGCAGCTTTCACTCCAATGGGCCCAGCAGTGTTCACTCCAATGATCCCAGCAGCTTTCACTCCAATGTGTCCAGCAGTGTTCACTCCAATGTGTCCAGCATCTTTCACTCCAATAGATCCAATAGTGTTCACTCCAATGTGCCCAGCAGCTTTCACTCCAATGGGTCCAGCAGTGTTCACTCCAGTGGTTCCAGCATTGTTCACTCCAGTGGGTCCAGCAGTGTTCACTGCAATGGGCCCAGCAGCTTTCACTCCAATGGGCCCAGCAGTGTTCACTCCAGTGGACCCAGCAGTGTTCACTTCAATGTGCCCAACAGTGTTCACTCCAATGGGCCCAGCAGGTATCACTCCAAAGGGTCCAGCAGTGTTCACTCCAGTGGGCCCAGCAGTGTTCACTCCAATGCGCCCAGCAGGTTTTACTCCAATGGGTCCAGCAGAGTTCACTTCAATTGGCCCACCAGTATTCAGTCCAATGGGCCCAGCAGCTTTCACCATAACGGGTCCAGCAGTGTTCACTCCAATGGGCCCAGCAGCTTTCACTCCAGTGGGCCCAGCAGTGTTCACTCCAATGGTCCCAGAAGCTTTCACTCCAGTGGGCCCAGCAGGGTTCACTCCAAAGTGCCCAGCAGTATTCATTCCAATGGCACCCAGCAGTGTTCACTCCAGTGGGCCCAACAGTGTTCACTCCAGTGGGCCCAGCAGTGTTGACTCCAGTGGGCCCAGCAGTGTTTGCTCCAGTGGGCCCAGCATTGTTTACTCCAACGGGTCCAGCAGTGTTCACTCCAGTGGGCCCAGCAGTGTTCACTCCAAGGTGCCCAGCAGTGTTCACTCCAATGGCACCCAGCAGTGTTCACTCCAGTGGGCCCAGCAGCATTCACTCCAATGGGCCCAGCAGCTTTCACTCCAATGGACCCAACACTGTTCATTCCAATGGACCCAGTAGTGTTCACTCCAATGTGCCCAGCAGCATTCACTCCCATGGGCCCAGCAGTGTTCACTCCAATGGTCCCAGAAGCTTTCACTCCAGTGGGCCCAGCAGTGTTCACTCCAAGGTGCCCAGCAGCATTCACTCCAATGGCACACAGCAGTGTTTACTCCAGTGGGCCCAACAGTGTTCACTCCAGTGGGCCCAGCAGCATTCACTCCAATGGACCCATCAGCTTTCACTCCAATGTGCCTAGCAGCTTTCACTCCAATGGCACCCAGCAATGATCATTCCAATGTGCCCCACAGTGTTCGCTCCAGTGGGCCCAGCAGTGTTCACTCCAATGGGCCCAGCAGCTTTCACTCCAATGGATTCAATAGTGTTCACTCCAATGTGCCCAGCAGCTTTCACTCCAATGGGTCCAGCAGTGTTCATTCCAGTGGGCCCAGCAGTGTTCACTGCAATGGGCCCAGCAGCTTTCACTCCAATGGGCCCAGCAGTGTTCACTCCAGTGGACCCAGCAGTGTTAACTTCAATGGGCCCAACAGTGTTCACTCCAATGGGCCCAACAGTGTTCACTCCAGTGGGCCCAACAGTGTTCACTCCAGTAGGCCCAGCAGCTTTCACTCCAATGGGCCCAGCAGTGTTCACTCCAATGTGCCCAGCAGATTTCACTCCAATGGGTCCAGCAGTGTTCACTCCAGTGGTTCCAGCAGCGTTCACTCCAGTGGATCCAATCGTGTTCACTCCAATGTGCCCAGCTGCTTTCACTCCAATGGGTCCAGCAGTGTTCACCCCAGTGGTTCCAGCAGTGTTCACTCCAGTGGGCCCAGCAGTGCTCACTGCAATGGGCCCAGCAGCTTTCACTCCAATGGGCCCAGCAGTGTTCACTCCAGTGGACCCAGCAGTGTTCACTTCAATGGGCCCAACAGTGTTCACTCCAATGGGCCCAGCAGGTTTCCCTCCAAAGGGTCCAGCAGTGTTCACTCCAGTGGGCCCAGCAGTGTTCACTCCAATGCGCCCAGCAGGTTTTACTCCAATGGGTCCAGCAGAGTTCAATTCAATTGGCCCACCAGTATTCAGTCCAATGGGCCCAGCAGCTTTCACCATAACGGGTCCAGCAGTGTTCACTCCAATGGGCCCAGCAGCTTTCACTCCAGTGGGCCCAGCAGTGTTCACTCCAATGGTCCCAGAAGCTTTCACTCCAGTGGGCCCAGCAGTGTTCACTCCAAAGTGCCCAGCAGTATTCATTCCAATGGCATCCAGCAGTGTTCACTCCAGTGGGCCCAGCAGTGTTCACTCCAATGTGTCCAGCAGCATTCACTCCAATGGACCCAGCAGTGTTCACTCCAATGGGCCAAGATGCTTTCACTCCAGTGGACCCAGCAGCATAGAAGCCAGTGGGCCGAGCAATGTTCAGTCCAGTGGGCCCAGCAGCATTCATTCCAATGGGCCCAGCAGCTTTCACTCCAATAGGCCCAGCAGTGTTCACTCCAGTAGGCCCAGCTGTATTCACTTCCGTGGGCTCAGCAGCTTTCACTCCAGTGGGCCCAGCAGCATTCACTCCAGTGGGCCCAACAGTGTTCACTCCAATGGGCCCAGCAGCTTTCACTCCAGTTGTCCCAGTAGCGTTCACTCCAATGGGCCCAGCAGTGTTCACTCCAGTGGGCCCAGCAGTGTTTGCTCCAGTGGGCCCAGCAGTGTTCACTCCAATGGGCCCAGCAGCTTTCACTCCAATGGGTCCAGCAGTGTTCACTCCAATGGACCCAGCAGCTTTCACTCCAATGGGTCCAGCAGTGTTCACTTCAATGGGCCCAGCAGCATTCACTCCAATGGGCCCAGCAGGTTTCACTCCAAGGTGCCCAGCACTGTTCACTCCAATGGCACCCAGCAGTGTTCACTCCAGTGGGCCCAGCAGCCTTCCCTCCTCTGGGCCCAGCAGCTTTCACTCCAATGGACCCAACTCTGTTCATTCCAATGGACCCAGTAGTGTTCACTCCAATGTGCCCAGCAGCATTCACTCCCATGGGCCCAGCAGCTTTCACTCCAATGGACCCAACACTGTTCATTCCAATGGACCCAGTAGTGTTCACTCCAATGTGCCCAGCAGCATTCACTCCAATGGGCCCAGCAGCTTTCACTCCAATGGACCCAACACTGTTCATTCCAATGGACCCAGTAGTGTTCACTCCAATGTGCCCAGCAGCATTCACTCCCATGGGCCCAGCAGTGTTCACTCCAATGTTCCCAGAAGCTTTCACTCCAGTGGGCCCAGCAGTGTTCACTCCAAGGTGCCCAGCAGCATTCACTCCAATGGCACACAGCAGTGTTTCCTCCAGTGGGCCCAACAGTGTTCACTCCAGTGGGCCCAGCAGCATTCACTCCAATGGGCCCATCAGCTTTCACTCCAATGGCACCCAGCAATGATCATTCCAATGTGCCCCACAGTGTTCGCTCCAGTGGGCCCAGCAGTGTTCACTCCAATGGGCCCAGCAGCTTTCACTCCAATGGATTCAATAGTGTTCACTACAATGTGCCCAGCAGCTTTCACTCCAATGGGTCCAGCAGTGTTCACTGCAATGGGCCCAGTAGCTTTTACTCCAATGGGCCCAGCAGTGTTTATTCCAGTGGACCCAGCAGGTTTCACTCCAATGGGCCCAGCAGTGTTCACTCCAATGTGCCCAGCAGCTTTCACTCCAATGGGTCCAGCAGTGTTCACTCCAGTGGTTCCAGCAGCGTTCACTCCAGTGGATCCAATCGTGTTCACTCCAATGTGCCCAGCTGCTTTCACTCCAATGGGTCCAGCAGTGTTCACCCCAGTGGTTCCAGCAGTGTTCACTCCAGTGGGCCCAGCAGTGTTCACTTCAATGGGTCCAACAGTGTTCACTCCAATGGACCCAGCAGGTTTCACTCCAAAGGGTCCAGCAGTGTTCACTCCAGTGGGCCCAGCAGTGTTCATTCCAATGCGCCCAGCAGGTTTCACTCCAATGGGTCCAGCAGAGTTCAATTCAATTGGCCCACCAGTATTCAGTCCAATGGGCCCAGCAGCTTTCACCATAACGGGTCCAGCAGTGTTCACTCCAATGGGCCCAGCAGCTTTCACTCCAGTGGGCCCAGCAGTGTTCACTCCAATGGTCCCAGAAGCTTTCACTCCAGTGGGCCCAGCAGTGTTCACTCCAGTGGTTCCAGCAGTGTTCACTCCAGTGGGCCCAGCAGTGTTCACTTCAATGGGTCCAGCAGTGTTCTCTCCATTGATACCAGCAGCTGTCAGTCCAACAGGTTCAGCCGTGTTCACTCCGGTGGGCAAGGCAGTGTTCACTTCAATGGGCCCAGCAGTGTTCACTCCAATGGGCCCAGCAGCTTTCACTCCAATGGGCCCAGCAGCTTTCAATCCAGTGGGCCCAGCTGGTTTCACTCCAATGGGACCAGCAGCATTCACTCCAGTCGGCGCAGCAGCAGAGACTCCGGTGGGCTCAGCAGCATTCACTCCAACGGGCCCAGCAGCTTTCACTCCAATGGGCCCAACAGCGTTCACTCCAATGGGCACAGCAGCATATACTCCAGTGGGCCCAGCTGTGTTCACTCCAGTGGGCCTTGCAGCTTTCACTCCAATGGGCCCTACAGCGTTCACTCCAGTGGACACAGCAGCTTTCAGTCCAGTGGGCGCAGCAACTTTCACTCCAGTGGTCCCAGCAGCTTTCACTCCAATGGGTCCAGCAGAGTTCAGTCCAGTGGGACTAGCAGCATAGACTCCAGTGGGCCCAGCAGCTTTCAGTCCAGTGAACCCAACAGCTTTCACTCCAGTGGGCCCAGAAGCATTCACTCCAATGGACGCAGCAGTGTTCACTCCAGTGGGCCCAGCAACATTCACTCCAATGGACCCAGCAGCTTTCACTCCAATGTACGCAGCAGTGTTCACTCTAATGGGCCCAGCATTGTTCACTCCATTTGTCCCAGCAGTGTACACTCCAGTGGGCCCAGCAGTGTTCACTCCAGTGGGCCCAGCAGCTTTCACTCCAATGACCCAACAGTGTTCACTCCAGTGGGCCCAGCAGCTTTCACTCCAATGACCCAACAGTGTTCACTCCAATGTGTCCAGCATTGTTCACTCCAGTGGGCCCAGCAGTGTTCACTCCAATGGGTCCAGCAGTGTTCACTTCAATTGGCCCACAAGTGGTCAGCCCAATGGGCCCAGCAGCTTTCACTCCAATGGGTCCAGCAGTGTTCACTCCAGTGGTTCCAGCAGTGTTCACTCCAGTGGGCCCAGCAGTGTTCACTGCAATGGGCCCAGCAGCTTTCACTCCAATGGGCCCAGCAGTGTTCACTCCAGTGGACCCAGCAGTGTTCACTTCAATGGGCCCAACAGTGTTCACTCCAATGGGCCCAGCAGGTTTCACTCCAAAGGGTCCAGCAGTGTTCAATCCAGTGGGCCCAGCAGTGTTCACTCCAATGCGCCCAGCAGGTTTCACTCCAATGGGTCCAGCAGAGTTCAATTCAATTGGCCCACCAGTATTCAGTCCAATGGGCCCAGCAGCTTTCACCATAACGGGTCCAGCAGTGTTCACTCCAATGGGCCCAGAAGCTTTCACTCCAGTGGGCCCAGCAGTGTTCACTCCAAGGTGCCCAGCAGCATTCATTCCAATGGCACCCAGCAGTGTTCACTCCAGTGGGCCCAACAGTGTTCACTCCAGTGGGCCCAGCAGCTTTCACTCCAATGGGTCCAGCAGTGTTCACTCCAATGTGTCCAGCAGCATTCACTCCAATGGACCCAGCAGTGTTCACTCCAATGGGCCAAGATGCTTTAACTCCAGTGGACCCAGAAGTATAGAAGCCAGTGGGCCGAGCAATGTTCAGTCCAGTGGGCCCAGCAGCATTCATTCCAATGGGCCCAGCAGCTTTCACTCCATTGGCCCAGCAGTGTTCACTCCAGTAGGCCCAGCAGTGTTCACTTCCGTGGGCTCAGCAGCTTTCACTCCAGTGGGCCCAGCAGCATTCACTCCAGTGGGCCCAACAGTGTTCACTCCAGTGGACCCCGCAGCTTTCACTCCAATGGGCCCAGCAGTGTTCACTCCAATGGTCCCAGCAGCTTTCACTCCAATGGGTCCAGCAGTGTTCACTCCAATGTGTCCAGCAGCATTCACTCCAATGGACCCAGCAGTGTTCACTCCAATGGGCCAAGATGCTTTCACTCCAGTGGACCCAGCAGCATAGAAGCCAGTGGGCCGAGCAATGTTCAGTCCAGTGGGCCCAGCAGCATTCATGCCAATGGGCCCAGCAGCTTTCACTCCAATAGGCCCAGCAGTGTTCACTCCAGTAGGCCCAGCAGTGTTCACTTCCGTGGGCTCAGCAGCTTTCACTCCAGTGGGCCCAGCAGCATTCACTCCAGTGGGCCCAACAGTGTTCACTCCAGTGGGCCCAGCAGCTTTCACTCCAGTTGTCCCAGTAGCGTTCACTCCAATGGGCCCAGCAATGTTCACTCCAATGGGCCCAGCAGTGTTTGCTCCAGTGGGCCCAGCAGTGTTCACTTCAATGGGCCCAGCAGCATTCACTCCAATGGGCCCAGCAGGTTTCACTCCAACGGGTCCAGCAGTGTTCACTCCAGTGGGCCCAGCAGTGTTCACTCCAAGGTGCCCAGCAGTGTTCACTCCAATGGCACCCAGCAGTGTTCACTCCAGTGGGCCCAGCAGCATTCACTCCAATGGGCCCAGCAGCTTTCACTCCAATGGACCCAACACTGTTCATTCCAATGGACCCAGTAGTGTTCACTCCAATGTGCCCAGCAGCATTCACTCCAATGGACCCAGCAGTGTTCACTCCAATGGTCCCAGAAGCTTTCACTCCAGTGGGCCCAGCAGTGTTCACTCCAAGGTGCCCAGCAGCATTCACTCCAATGGCACACCGCAGTGTTCACTCCAGTGGGCCCAACAGTGTTCACTCCAGTGGGCCCAGCAGCATACACTCTAATGGGCCCATCAGCTTTCACTCCAATGTGCCCAGCAGTGTTCACTCCAGTGGACCCAGCAGTGTTCACTTCAATGGGCCCAACAGTGTTCACTCCAATGGGCCCAGCAGGTTTCACTCCAAAGGGTCCAGCAGTGTTCAATTCAGTAGGCCCAGCAGTGTTCACTCCAATGCGCCCAGCAGGTTTCTCTCCAATGGGTCCAGCAGAGTTCAATTCAATTGGCCCACCAGTATTCGGTCCAATGGGCCCAGCAGCTTTCACCATAACGGGTCCAGCAGTGTTCACTCCAATGGGTCCAGAAGCTTTCACTCCAGTGGGCCCAGCAGTGTTCACTCCAAGGTGCCCAGCAGCATTCATTCCAATGGCACCCAGCAGTGTTCACTCCAGTGGGCCCAACAGTGTTCACTCCAGTGGGCCCAGCAGCTTTCACTCCAATGGGTCCAGCAGTGTTCACTCCAATGTGTCCAGCAGCATTCACTCCAATGGACCCAGCAGTGTTCACTCCAATGGGCCAAGATGCTTTAACTCCAGTGGATCCAGAAGTATAGAATCCAGTGGGCCGAGCAATGTTCAGTCCAGTGGGCCCAGCAGCATTCATTCCAATGGGCCCAGCAGCTTTCACTCCATTGGCCCAGCAGTGTTCACTCCAGTAGGCCCAGCAGTGTTCACTTCCGTGGGCTCAGCAGCTTTCACTCCAGTGGGCCCAGCAGCATTCACTCCAGTGGGCCCAACAGTGTTCACTCCAGTGGACGCCGCAGCTTTCACTCCAATGGGCCCAGCAGTGTTCACTCCAATGGTCCCAGCAGCTTTCACTCCAATGGGTCCAGCAGTGTTCACTCCAATGTGTCCAGCAGCATTCACTCCAATGGACCCAGCAGTGTTCACTCCAATGGGCCAAGATGCTTTCACTCCAGTGGACCCAGCAGCATAGAAGCCAGTGGGCCGAGCAATGTTCAGTCCAGTGGGCCCAGCAGCATTCATTCCAATGGGCCCAGCAGCTTTCACTCCAATAGGCTCAGCAGCTTTCACTCCAGTGGGCCCAGCAGCATTCACTCCAGTGGGCCCAACAGTGTTCACTCCAGTGGGCCCAGCAGCTTTCACTCCAGTTGTCCCAGTAGCGTTCACTCCAATGGGCCCAGCAGTGTTCACTTCAATGTGCCCAGCAGCATTCACTCCCATGGGCCCAGCAGTGTTCGCTCCAATGGTCCCAGAAGCTTTCACTCCAGTGGGCCCAGCAGTGTTCACTCCAAGGTGCCCAGCAGCATTCACTCCAATGGCACACCGCAGTGTTCACTCCAGTGGGCCCAACAGTGTTCACTCCAGTGGGCCCAGCAGCATACACTCTAATGGGCCCATCAGCTTTCACTCCAATGTGCCCAGCAGTGTTCACTCCAGTGGACCCAGCAGTGTTCACTTCAATGGGCCCAACAGTGTTCACTCCAATGGGCCCAGCAGGTTTCACTCCAAAGGGTCCAGCAGTGTTCAATCCAGTGGGCCCAGCAGTGTTCACTCCAATGCGCCCAGCAGGTTTCACTCCAATGGGTCCAGCAGAGTTCAATTCAATTGGCCCACCAGTATTCGGTCCAATGGGCCCAGCAGCTTTCACCATAACGGGTCCAGCAGTGTTCACTCCAATGGGTCCAGAAGCTTTCACTCCAGTGGGCCCAGCAGTGTTCACTCCAAGGTGCCCAGCAGCATTCATTCCAATGGCACCCAGCAGTGTTCACTCCAGTGGGCCCAACAGTGTTCACTCCAGTGGGCCCAGCAGCTTTCACTCCAATGGGTCCAGCAGTGTTCACTCCAATGTGTCCAGCAGCATTCACTCCAATGGACCCAGCAGTGTTCACTCCAATGGGCCAAGATGCTTTAACTCCAGTGGATCCAGAAGTATAGAATCCAGTGGGCCGAGCAATGTTCAGTCCAGTGGGCCCAGCAGCATTCATTCCAATGGGCCCAGCAGCTTTCACTCCATTGGCCCAGCAGTGTTCACTCCAGTAGGCCCAGCAGTGTTCACTTCCGTGGGCTCAGCAGCTTTCACTCCAGTGGGCCCAGCAGCATTCACTCCAGTGGGCCCAACAGTGTTCACTCCAGTGGACGCCGCAGCTTTCACTCCAATGGGCCCAGCAGTGTTCACTCCAATGGTCCCAGCAGCTTTCACTCCAATGGGTCCAGCAGTGTTCACTCCAATGTGTCCAGCAGCATTCACTCCAATGGACCCAGCAGTGTTCACTCCAATGGGCCAAGATGCTTTCACTCCAGTGGACCCAGCAGCATAGAAGCCAGTGGGCCGAGCAATGTTCAGTCCAGTGGGCCCAGCAGCATTCATTCCAATGGGCCCAGCAGCTTTCACTCCAATAGGCTCAGCAGCTTTCACTCCAGTGGGCCCAGCAGCATTCACTCCAGTGGGCCCAACAGTGTTCACTCCAGTGGGCCCAGCAGCTTTCACTCCAGTTGTCCCAGTAGCGTTCACTCCAATGGGCCCAGCAGTGTTCACTTCAATGGGCCCAGCAGCATTCACTCCAATGGGCCCAGCAGGTTTCACTCCAACGGGTCCAGCAGTGTTCACTCCAGTGGGCCCAGCAGTGTTCACTCCAAGGTGCCCAGCAGTGTTCACTCCAATGGCACCCAGCAGTGTTCACTCCAGTGGGCCCAGCAGCATTCACTCCAATGGGCCCAGCAGCTTTCACTCCAATGGACCCAACACTGTTCATTCCAATGGACCCAGTAGTGTTCACTCCAATGTGCCCAGCAGCATTCACTCCCATGGGCCCAGCAGTGTTCGCTCCAATGGTCCCAGAAGCTTTCACTCCAGTGGGCCCAGCAGTGTTCACTCCAAGGTGCCCAGCAGCATTCACTCCAATGGCACACCGCAGTGTTCACTCCAGTGGGCCCAACAGTGTTCACTCCAGCGGGCCCAGCAGCATACACTCTAATGGGCAGATCAGCTTTCACTCCAATGTGCCTAGCAGCTTTCACTCCAATGGCACCCAGCAATGATCATTCCAATGTGCCCCACAGTGTTCGCTCCAGTGGGCCCAGCAGTGTTCACTCCAATGGGCCCAGCAGCTTTCACTCCAATGGATCCAATAGTGTTCACTCCAATGTGCCCAGCAGCTTTCACTCCAGTGGGCCCAGCGCTGTTCACTCCAATGGACCCAGCACTGTTCACTCCAATGGGCCAAGATCCTTTCACTCCAGTGGACCCAGCAGCATAGACTCCAGTGGGCCGAGCAGTGTTCAGTTCAGTGGGCCCAGCAGCATTCATTCCAATGGGCCCAGCAGCTTTCACTCCAATGGACCCAACACTGTTCATTCCAATGGACACAGTAGTGTTCACTCCAATGTGCCCAGCAGCATTCACTCCCATGGGCCAGCAGTGTTCACTCCAATGGTCCCAGAAGCTTTCACTCCAGTGGGCCCAGCAGTGTTCACTCCAATGGACCCAACACTGTTCATTCCAATGAACCCAGTAGTGTTCACTCCAATGTGCCCAGCAGCATTCACTCCCATGGGCCAGCAGTGTTCACTCCAATGGTCCCAGAAGCTTTCACTCCAATGGGCCCAGCAGCATTCACTCCAATGGCACACAGCAGTGTTTACTCCAGTGGGCCCAACAGTGTTCACTCCAGTGGGCCCAGCAGCATTCACTCCAATGGGCCCATCAGCTTTCACTCCAATGTGCCTAGCAGCTTTCACTCCAATGGCACCCAGCAATGATTATTCCAATGTGCCCCACAGTGTTCGCTCCAGTGGGCCCAGCAGTGTTCACTCCAATGGGCCCAGCAGCTTTCACTCCAATGGATTCAATAGTGTTCACTCCAATGTGCCCAGCAGCTTTCACTCCAATGGCTCCAGCAGTGTTCACTCCAATGGTTCCAGCAGTGTTCACTCCAGTGGGCCCAGTAGTGTTCACTGCAATGGGCCGAGCAGCTTTCACTCCAATGGGCCCAGCAGTGTTCACTCCAGTGGACCCAGCAGTGTTCACTTCAATGGGCCCAACAGTGTACACTCCAATGGGCCCAGCAGGTTTCACTCCAAAGGGTCCAGCAGTGTTCACTCCAGTAGGCCCAGCAGTGTTCACTCCAATGCGCCCAGCAGGTTTCACTCCAATGGGTCCAGCAGAGTTCAATTCAATTGGCCCACCAGTATTCAGTCCAATGGGCCAAGCAGCTTTCACCATAACGGGTCCAGCAGTGTTCACTCCAATGGGCCCAGCAGCTTTCACTCCAGTGGGCCCAGCAGTGTTCACTCCAATGGTCCCAGAAGCTTTCACTCCAGTGGGCCCAGCAGTGTTCACTCCAAGGTGCCCAGCAGCATTCATTCCAATGGCACCCAGCAGTGTTCACTCCAGTGGGCCCAACAGTGTTCACTCCAGTGGGCCCAGCAGCTTTCACTCCAATGGGCCCAGCAGTGTTCACTCCAATGATCCCAGCAGCTTTCACTCCAATGTGTCCAGCAGTGTTCACTCCAATGTGTCCAGCAGCTTTCACTCCAATGGATCCAATAGTGTTCACTCCAATGTGCCCAGCAGCTTTCACTCCAATGGGTCCAGCAGTGTTCACTCCAGTGGTTCCAGTAGTGTTCACTCCAATGTGCCCAGCAGCATTCACTCCCATGGGCCAGCAGTGTTCACTCCAATGGTCCCAGAAGCTTTCACTCCAGTGCGCCTAGCAGTGTTCACTCCAATGGACCCAACACTGTTCATTCCAATGGACCCAGTAGTGTTCACTCCAATGTGCCCAGCAGCATTCACTCCCATGGGCCAGCAGTGTTCACTCCAATGGTCCCAGAAGCTTTCACTCCAATGGGCCCAGCAGCATTCACTCCAATGGCACACAGCAGTGTTTACTCCAGTGGGCCCAACAGTGTTCACTCCAGTGGGCCCAGCAGCATTCACTCCAATGGGCCCATCAGCTTTCACTCCAATGTGCCTAGCAGCTTTCACTCCAATGGCACCCAGCAATGATTATTCCAATGTGCCCCACAGTGTTCGCTCCAGTGGGCCCAGCAGTGTTCACTCCAATGGGCCCAGCAGCTTTCACTCCAATGGATTCAATAGTGTTCACTCCAATGTGCCCAGCAGCTTTCACTCCAATGGCTCCAGCAGTGTTCACTCCAATGGTTCCAGCAGTGTTCACTCCAGTGGGCCCAGTAGTGTTCACTGCAATGGGCCGAGCAGCTTTCACTCCAATGGGCCCAGCAGTGTTCACTCCAGTGGACCCAGCAGTGTTCACTTCAATGGGCCCAACAGTGTACACTCCAATGGGCCCAGCAGGTTTCACTCCAAAGGGTCCAGCAGTGTTCACTCCAGTAGGCCCAGCAGTGTTCACTCCAATGCGCCCAGCAGGTTTCACTCCAATGGGTCCAGCAGAGTTCAATTCAATTGGCCCACCAGTATTCAGTCCAATGGGCCCAGCAGCTTTCACCATAACAGGTCCAGCAGTGTTCACTCCAATGGGCCCAGCAGCTTTCACTCCAGTGGGCCCAGCAGTGTTCACTCCAATGGTCCCAGAAGCTTTCACTCCAGTGGGCCCAGCAGTGTTCACTCCAGTGGTTCCAGCAGTGTTCACTCCAGTGGGCCCAGCAGTGTTCACTGCAATGGGCCCAGCAGCTTTTACTCCAATGGGCCCAGCAGTGTTCATTCCAGTGGACCCAGCAGTGTTCACTTCAATGGGCCCAGCAGTGTTCACTCCAATGCGCCCAGCAGGTTTCACTCCAATGGGTCCAGCAGAGTTCAATTCAATTGGCCCACCAATATTCAGTCCAATGGGCCCAGCAGCTTTCACCATAACGGATCCAGCAGTGTTCACTCCAATGGGCCCTGCAGCTTTCACTCCAGTGGGCCCAGCAGTGTTCACTCCAATGATCCCAGAAGCTTTCACTCCAGTGGGCCCAGCAGTGTTCACTCCAAGGTGCCCAGCAGCATTCATTCCAATGGCACCCAGCAGTGTTCACTCCAGTGGGCCCAACAGTGTTCACTCCAGTGGGCCCAGCAGCTTTCACTGCAATGGGCCCAGCAGTGTTCACTCCAATGGTCCCAGCAGCTTTCACTCCAATGGGTCCAGCAGTGTTCACTCCAATGTGTCCAGCAGCATTCACTCCAATGGACCCAGCAGTGTTCACTCCAATGGGCCAAGATGCTTTCACTCCAGTGGACCCAGCAGCATAGAAGCCAGTGGGCCGAGCAATGTTCAGTCCAGTGGGCCCAGCAGCATTCATTCCAATGGGCCCAGCAGCTTTCACTCCAATAGGCCCAGCAATGTTCACTCCAGTAGGCCCAGCAGTGTTCACTTCCGTGGGCTCAGCAGCTTTCACTCCAGTGGGCCCAGCAGCATTCACTCCAGTGGGCCCAACAGTGTTCACTCCAATGGGCCCAGCAGCTTTCACTCCAGTTGTCCCAGTAGCGTTCACTCCAATGGGCCCAGCAGTATTCACTCCAGTGGGCCCAGCAGTGTTTGCTCCAGTGGGCCCAGCAGTGTTCACTCCAATGTGCCCAGCAGCTTTCACTCCAATGGGTCCAGCAGTGTTCACTCTAATGGACCCAGCAGCTTTCACTCCAATGGGTCCAGCAGTGTTCACTTCAATGGGCCCAGCAGCATTCACTCCAATGGGCCCAGCAGGTTTCACTCCAACGGGTCCAGCAGTGTTCACTCCAGTGGCCCAGCAGTGTTCACTCCAAGGTGCCCAGCAGTGTTCACTCCAATGGCACCCAGCAGTGTTCACTCCAGTGGGCCCAGCAGCATTCACTCCAATGGGCCCAGCAGCTTTCACTCCAATGGACCCAACACTGTTCATTCCAATGGACCCAGTAGTGTTCACTCCAATGTGCCCAGCAGCATTCACTCCCATGGGCCCAGCAGTGTTCACTCCAATGGTCCCAGAAGCTTTCACTCCAGTGGGCCCAGCAGTGTTCACTCCAAGGTGCCCAGCAGCATTCACTCCAATGGCACACCGCAGTGTTCACTCCAGTGGGCCCAACAGTGTTCACTCCAGTGGGCCCAGCAGCATACACTCCAATGGGCCCATCAGCTTTCACTCCAATGTGCCTAGCAGCTTTCACTCCAATGGCACCCAGCAATGATCATTCCAATGTGCCCCACAGTGTTCGCTCCAGTGGGCCCAGCAGTGTTCACTCCAATGGGCCCAGCAGCTTTCACTCCAATGGATCTAATAGTGTTCACTCCAATGTGCCCAGCAGCTTTCACTCCAGTGGGCCCAGCACTGTTCACTCCAATGGACCCAGCACTGTTCACTCCAATGGGCCAAGATCCTTTCACTCCAGTGGACCCAGCAGCATAGGCTCCAGTGGGCCGAGCAGTGTTCAGTCCATTGGGCCAAGCAGCATTCATTCCAATGGGCCCAACAGCGTTCACTCCAGTGGGCCCTGCAGTGTTCACTCCACGGGCCCCAGCAGTGTTCACTCCAGTGGGCACAGCAGCTTTCACTCCAGTGGGCCCAGCAGCATTCACTCCAGTGGACCCAACAGTGTTCACTTCAATAGGCCCAGCAGCTTTCACTCCAGTTGTCCCAGTAGCGTTCACTCCAATGGGCCCAGCAGTGTTCACTCCAGTGAACCCAGCAGTGTTCACTCCAATGGGCCCAGCAGCATTCACTCCAATGGACCCAGCAGTGTTCACTCCAGTGGGCCCAGCAGCATTCACTCCAATGGCACCCAGCAGTGTTCATTCCAGTGGGCCCAACAATGTTCACTCCAGTGTGCCCAGCAGTATTCACTCCAATGGACTCAGCAGCTTTCACTCCAATAGACCCAACACTGCTCATTCCAATGGGCCCAGCAGTGTTCACTCCAATGTGCCCAGCAGCATTCACTCCAATGGAACCAGCAGTGTTCAATCTAATGGGCCAAGATGCTTTCACTCCAGTGGGCCCAGCAGCATAGACTCCAGTGGGCCCAACAATGTTCAGTCCAGTGGGCCCAGCAGCATTCATTCCAATGGGCCCAGCAGCTTTCACTCCAATGGGCCCAGCAGTGTTCACTCCAGTGGGCTCAGCAGTGTTCACTCCAGTGGGCTCAGCAGCTTTCACTCCAGTGGGCCCAGCAGCATAGACACCAGTCGGCCCAACAGTGTTCACTCCCGTGGGCCCAGCAGCATTCACTCCAGTGGGCCAGCAGTGTTCACTCCAGTTGTCCCAGCAGTGTTCACTCCAGTGGGCCCAGCAGCATAGACTCCAGTGGGCCCAGCAGCTTTCACCCCAATGGACCCAACAGTGATCATTCCAATAGACCCAGCTGTGTTCACTCCAATGATCCAAGAAGCATTCCCTCCAGTGGGCCCAGCAGCATAGACTCCAGTCGGCCAACAGTGTTCACTCCAGTGGGCCCAGAAGCTTTCACTCCAGTGGGCCTAAAAGCATTCACTCCAGTTGGCCCCGCAGTGTTCACTCCAGTGGGCCCACCAGAATTCACTCCAGTGGGTCAAGCAAAGTTCACTCAAGTGGGCCCATCAGCATTCACTCCAGTGGGCCCAGCAGCTTTCACTCCAGTGGGCCCAGCAGTGTTCACTCCAATGGTCCCAGAAGCTTTCACTCCAGTGGGCCCAGCAGTGTTCACTCCAAGGTGCCCAGCAGCATTCATTCCAATGGCACCCAGCAGTGTTCACTCCAGTGGGCCCAACAGTGTTCACTCCAGTGGGCCCAGCAGCTTTCACTCCAATGGGCCCAGCAGTGTTCACTCCAATGATCCCAGCAGCTTTCACTCCAATGTGTCCAGCAGTGTTCACTCCAATGTGTCCAGCAGCTTTCACTCCAATGGATCCAATAGTGTTCACTCCAATGTGCCCAGCAGCTTTCACTCCAATGGGTCCAGCAGTGTTCACTCCAGTGGTTCCAGTAGTGTTCACTCCAATGTGCCCAGCAGCATTCACTCCCATGGGCCAGCAGTGTTCACTCCAATGGTCCCAGAAGCTTTCACTCCAGTGCGCCCAGCAGTGTTCACTCCAATGGACCCAACACTGTTCATTCCAATGGACCCAGTAGTGTTCACTCCAATGTGCCCAGCAGCATTCACTCCCATGGGCCAGCAGTGTTCACTCCAATGGTCCCAGAAGCTTTCACTCCAATGGGCCCAGCAGCATTCACTCCAATGGCACACAGCAGTGTTTACTCCAGTGGGCCCAACAGTGTTCACTCCAGTGGGCCCAGCAGCATTCACTCCAATGGGCCCATCAGCTTTCACTCCAATGTGCCTAGCAGCTTTCACTCCAATGGCACCCAGCAATGATTATTCCAATGTGCCCCACAGTGTTCGCTCCAGTGGGCCCAGCAGTGTTCACTCCAATGGGCCCAGCAGCTTTCACTCCAATGGATTCAATAGTGTTCACTCCAATGTGCCCAGCAGCTTTCACTCCAATGGCTCCAGCAGTGTTCACTCCAATGGTTCCAGCAGTGTTCACTCCAGTGGGCCCAGTAGTGTTCACTGCAATGGGCCGAGCAGCTTTCACTCCAATGGGCCCAGCAGTGTTCACTCCAGTGGACCCAGCAGTGTTCACTTCAATGGGCCCAACAGTGTACACTCCAATGGGCCCAGCAGGTTTCACTCCAAAGGGTCTAGCAGTGTTCACTCCAGTAGGCCCAGCAGTGTTCACTCCAATGCGCCCAGCAGGTTTCACTCCAATGGGTCCAGCAGAGTTCAATTCAATTGGCCCACCAGTATTCAGTCCAATGGGCCCAGCAGCTTTCACCATAACAGGTCCAGCAGTGTTCACTCCAATGGGCCCAGCAGCTTTCACTCCAGTGGGCCCAGCAGTGTTCACTCCAATGGTCCCAGAAGCTTTCACTCCAGTGGGCCCAGCAGTGTTCACTCCAGTGGTTCCAGCAGTGTTCACTCCAGTGGGCCCAGCAGTGTTCACTGCAATGGGCCCAGCAGCTTTTACTCCAATGGGCCCAGCAGTGTTCATTCCAGTGGACCCAGCAGTGTTCACTTCAATGGGCCCAGCAGTGTTCACTCCAATGCGCCCAGCAGGTTTCACTCCAATGGGTCCAGCAGAGTTCAATTCAATTGGCCCACCAATATTCAGTCCAATGGGCCCAGCAGCTTTCACCATAACGGATCCAGCAGTGTTCACTCCAATGGGCCCTGCAGCTTTCACTCCAGTGGGCCCAGCAGTGTTCACTCCAATGATCCCAGAAGCTTTCACTCCAGTGGGCCCAGCAGTGTTCACTCCAAGGTGCCCAGCAGCATTCATTCCAATGGCACCCAGCAGTGTTCACTCCAGTGGGCCCAACAGTGTTCACTCCAGTGGGCCCAGCAGCTTTCACTGCAATGGGCCCAGCAGTGTTCACTCCAATGGTCCCAGCAGCTTTCACTCCAATGGGTCCAGCAGTGTTCACTCCAATGTGTCCAGCAGCATTCACTCCAATGGACCCAGCAGTGTTCACTCCAATGGGCCAAGATGCTTTCACTCCAGTGGACCCAGCAGCATAGAAGCCAGTGGGCCGAGCAATGTTCAGTCCAGTGGGCCCAGCAGCATTCATTCCAATGGGCCCAGCAGCTTTCACTCCAATAGGCCCAGCAATGTTCACTCCAGTAGGCCCAGCAGTGTTCACTTCCGTGGGCTCAGCAGCTTTCACTCCAGTGGGCCCAGCAGCATTCACTCCAGTGGGCCCAACAGTGTTCACTCCAATGGGCCCAGCAGCTTTCACTCCAGTTGTCCCAGTAGCGTTCACTCCAGTGGGCCCAGCAGTGTTCACTCCAATGTGCCCAGCAGCTTTCACTCCAATGGGTCCAGCAGTGTTCACTCCAATGGACCCAGCAGCTTTCACTCCAATGGGTCCAGCAGTGTTCACTTCAATGGGCCCAGCAGCATTCACTCCAATGGGCCCAGCAGGTTTCACTCCAACGGGTCCAGCAGTGTTCACTCCAGTGGCCCAGCAGTGTTCACTCCAAGGTGCCCAGCAGTGTTCACTCCAATGGCACCCAGCAGTGTTCACTCCAGTGGGCCCAGCAGCATTCACTCCAATGGGCCCAGCAGCTTTCACTCCAATGGACCCAACACTGTTCATTCCAATGGACCCAGTAGTGTTCACTCCAATGTGCCCAGCAGCATTCACTCCCATGGGCCCAGCAGTGTTCACTCCAATGGTCCCAGAAGCTTTCACTCCAGTGGGCCCAGCAGTGTTCACTCCAAGGTGCCCAGCAGCATTCACTCCAATGGCACACCGCAGTGTTCACTCCAGTGGGCCCAACAGTGTTCACTCCAGTGGGCCCAGCAGCATTCACTCCAATGGCACCCAGCAGTGTTCACTCCAGTGGGCCCAGGAGCATTAACTCCAATGGACCTGACAGTGTTCATCCAATGGGCCCAGCAGCTTTCATCCCAATGGGCCCAACAGCATTCACTCCTGTGGTCCCAGCAGCTTTCAATCCAGTGGGCCCAACAGCTTTCACTTCCGTGGGTCCAGCAGTGTTCAATCCAATTGTCCCAGCAGTGCCTCGCTCCAGTGGATCAAGCAGTGTTCATTCCAGTGGGCCCAGCAGTGTTCACTCCAATGGGCCCAGCAGCATAGACTCCAATGGAGTCAGCAGCATTCACTCCAGTGTGCCAAGCAGCTTTCACTCCAGTGGGTCCAGCAGGGTTCACTCCAGTTGTCCCTGCCGTGTTCGCTCCAGTGGGTCCAGCAGTGATCCCTCCAGTGGGCCCAGCAGTGTTCACTCCAGTGGGCCCAGCAGTGTTCACTCCAATGTGCCCAGCAGCATTCACTCCAATGGGCCCAGCAGTGTTCATCCAATGGGCCCAGCAACTTTCACTCCAATGGGCCCATCAGCTTTCACTCCAATGGACCCAACAATGATCATTCCAATGGGCCCGGCAGTTTTCAGTCCAATGTGCCTAGCAGCTTTCACTCCAATGGCACCCAGCAATGATCATTCCAATGTGCCCCACAGTGATCGCTCCAGTGGGCCCAGCAGTGTTCACTCCAATGGGCCCAGCAGCTTTCACTCCAATGGATCCAATAGTGTTCACTCCAATGTGCCCAGCAGCTTTCACTCCAGTGGGCCCAGCACTGTTCACTCCAATGGACCCAGCACTGTTCACTCCAATGGGCCAAGATCCTTTCACTCCAGTGGACCCAGCAGCATAGACTCCAGTGGGCCGAGCAGTGTTCTGTTCAGTGGGCTCAGCAGCATTCATTCCAATGGGCCCAACAGCATTGACTCCAGTGGGCCCAGCAGCATTCACTCCAATGGCACCCAGCAGTGTTCATTCCTGTGGGCCCAACAATGTTCACTCCAGTGTGCTCAGCAGCATTCACTCCAATGGACTCAGCAGCTTTCACTCCAATAGACCCAACACTGCTCATTCCAATGGGCCCAGCAGTGTTCACTCCAATGTGCCCAGCAGCATTCACTCCAATGGAACCAACAGTGTTTACTCCAATGGGCCAAGATGCTTTCACTCCAGTGGGCCCAGCAGCATAGACTCCAGTGGGCCCAACAATGTTCAGTCCAGTGGGCCCAGCAGCATTCATTCCAATGGGCCCAGCAGCTTTCACTCCAATGGGCCCAGCAGTGTTCACTCCAGTGGGCTTAGCAGCTTTCACTCCAGTGGGCCCAGCAGCATAGACACCAGTCGGCCCAACAGTGTTCACTCCCGTGGGCCCAGCAGCATTCACTCCAGTGGGCCAGCAGTGTTCACTCCAGTTGTCCCAGCAGTGTTCACTCCAGTGGGCCCAGCAGCATAGACTCCAGTGGGCCCAGCAGCTTTCACCCCAATGGACCCAACAGTAATCATTCCAATAGACCCAGCTGTGTTCACTCCAATGATCCAAGAAGCATTCCCTCCAGTGGGCCCAGCAGCATAGACTCCAGTCGGCCAACAGTGTTCACTCCAGTGGACCCAGAAGCTTTCACCCCAGTGGGCCTAAAAGCATTCACTCCAGTTGGCCCCGCAGTGTTCACTCAAGTGCGCCCAGCAGCATTCACTCCAGTGGGACCAGCAGCTTTCACTCCAATGGTCCCAGCAGCTTTCACTCCAATGTGTCTAGCATTGTTCACTCCAGTAGGCCCAGCAGTGTTCACTCCAATGGGTCCAGCAGTGTTCACTCCAGTGGGCCCAGCAGTGTTCACTCCAATGGGCCCAGCAGCTTTCACTCCAATGGGCTCAGCAGTGTTCACTCCAGTGGTCCCAGCAGTGTTCGCTCGAGTTGGCCCAACAGCTTTCACTCCAATGGCACCCAGCAGTGTTCACACCAGTGGGCCCAGCAGTGTTCACTCAAATGGGCCCAGCAGCTTTCACTCCAAAGGGCCCGACAGCGTTCACTCCAGTGGTCCCAGCAGCTTTCACTCCAGTGGGCCCAGCCGCATAGACTCCAGTGGGCTCAGCATCATTCACTCCAGTGGGCCCAGCAGCTTTCACTGCAGTTGTCCCGGCAATGTTCGCTCCAGTGGTTCAAGCAGTGTTCACTCCAGTGGGCCCAGCAGTGTTCACTCCAATGGGCCCAGAAGCTTTAACTCCAATGGGTCCAGCAGTGTTCACTTCAATGGGCCCAGCAGCTTTCACTCCAACAGATCCAGCAGTGTTCACTCCAGAGGGCCCAGCAGCTTTCACTCCAATGGACCCAGCAGTGTTCACTCCAGTGGGCCCAGCAGCATTCACTCCAATGGCACCCAGCAGTGTTCACTCCAGTGGGCCCAACAGTGTTCACTCCAGTGGCCCCAGCAGCATTCACTCCAATGGGCCCAGCAGCCTTCACTCCAGTGGGCCCAGCAGCATTCACTCCAATGGCACCCAGCAGTGTTCACTCCAGTGGGCCCAGGAGCATTAACTCCAATGGACCTAACAGTGTTCATCCAATGGGCCCAGCAGCTTTCATCCCAATGGGCCCAACAGCATTCACTCCAATGGGCCCAGCAGCTTTCATCCCAATGGGCCCAACAGCATTCACTCCAGTGGTCCCAGCAGCTTTCAATCCAGTGGTCCCAACAGCTTTCACTTCCGTGGGTCCAGCAGTGTTCAATCCAATTGTCCCAGCAGTGCCTCGCTCCAGTGGATCAAGCAGTGTTCATTCCAGTGGGCCCAGCAGTGTTCACTCCAATGGGCCCAGCAGTGTTTACTCCAATGGGCCCAGCAGCTTTCACTCCAATGGGCCCAGCAGCTTTCACTCAATGCGTCCAGCAGTTTTCACTTCAATGGGCCCAGCAGTGTTCTCTCCATTGATACCAGCAGTTTTCACTTCAATGGGCCCAGCAGTGTTCTCTCCATTGATACCAGCAGCTTTCACTCCAATGGGCCCAGCAGCTTTCACTCCAGTGGGCCCAGCTGGTTTCACTCCAATGGGCCCAGCAGCATTCACACCAGTGGGCCCCCGCAGTCTACACTCCAATGGGCCCTGCAGCTTTCACTTCAATGGGCCCAGCAGTGTTCTCTCCATTGATACGAGCAGCTGTGAGTCCAACAGGTCCAGCAGTGTTCACTCCAGTGGGCCCAGCAGTGTTCACTCCAATGGGCCCAGCAGCTTTCACTCCAACAGGTCCAGCAGTGTTCACTCCGGTGGGCAAAGCAGTGTTCACTTCAATGGGCCCAGCAGTGTTCACTCCAATGGGCCCAGCAGCTTTCACTCCAGTGGGCCCAGCTGGTATCACTCCAATGGGCCCAGCAGCATTCACTCCAGTGGGCCCTGCAGCAGAGACTCCAGTGGGCTCAGCAGCATTCACTCCAACGGGCCCAGCAGCTTTCACCCCAATGGGCCCAACAGCGTTCACTCCAATGGGCCCAGCAGCATATACTCCAGTGGGCCCAGCTGTGTTCACTCCAGTAGGCCCAGCTGTGGTCACTCCAGTGGGCTCAGCTGCATTCACTCCAGTGGGCCTTGCAGCTTTCACTCCAATGTGCCCTACAACGTTCACTCCAGTGGGCACAGCAGCTTTCAGTCCAATGGGCCGAGCAACTTTCACTCCAGTGGCCCCAGCATTGTTCACTCCAATGGGTCCAGCAGTGTTCAGTCCAGTGGGACCAGCAGCATAGACTCCAGTGGAACCAGCAGCTTTCAGTCCAGTGGACCCAACAGCTTTCACTCCAGTGGGCCCAGCAACATTCACTACAATGGACCCAGCAGCTTTCACTCCAATGTGTCCAGCAGCTTCACTCCAATGGACGCAGCAGTGTTCACTCTAATGGGCCCAGCAGCGTTCACTCCATTTGTCCCAGCAGTGTTCACTCCAGTGGGCCCAGCAGCTTTCACTCCAATGGACCCAACAGTGTTCATCCAATGGGCCCAGCAGCTTTCATCCCAATGGGCCCAACAGCATTCACTCCAGTGGTCCCAGCAGCTTTCAATTCAGTGGGCCCAACAGCTTTCATTTCCGTGGGTCCAGCAGTGTTCAATCCAATTGTCCCAGCAGTGCCTCGCTCCAGTGGGTCAAGCAGTATTCATTCCAGTGGGCCCAGCAGTGTTCACTCCAATGGGCCCAGCAGTGTTTACTCCAATGGGCCCAGCAGCTTTCACTCCAACTGGTCCAGCAGTGTTCACTCCAGTGGGCCCAGCAGTGTTCACTCCAATGGGCCCAGCAGTGTTCACTTCAATGGGCCCAGCAGTGTTATTTCCATTGATACCAGCAGCTTTCACTCCAACTGGTCCAGCAGTGTTCACTCCAGTGGGCCCAGCAGTGTTCACTCCAATGGGTCCAGCAGTGTTCACTTCAATGGGTCCAGCAGTGTTCTCTCCATTGATACCAGCAGCTGTCAGTCCAACAGGTTCAGCAGTGTTCACTCCGGTGGGCAAGGCAGTGTTCACTTCAATGGGCCCAGCAGTGTTCACTCCAATGGGCCCAGCAGCTTTCACTCCAATGGGCCCAGCAGCTTTCAATCCAGTGGGCCCAGCTGGTTTCACTCCAATGGGACCAGCAGCATTCACTCCAGTCGGCGCAGCAGCAGAGACTCCGGTGGGCTCAGCAGCATTCACTCCAACGGGCCCAGCAGCTTTCACTCCAATGGGCCCAACAGCGTTCACTCCAATGGGCACAGCAGCATATACTCCAGTGGGCCCAGCTGTGTTCACTCCAGTGGGCCTTGCAGCTTTCACTCCAATGGGCCCTACAGCGTTCACTCCAGTGGACACAGCAGCTTTCAGTCCAGTGGGCGCAGCAACTTTCACTCCAGTGGTCCCAGCAGCTTTCACTCCAATGGGTCCAGCAGAGTTCAGTCCAGTGGGACTAGCAGCATAGACTCCAGTGGGCCCAGCAGCTTTCAGTCCAGTGAACCCAACAGCTTTCACTCCAGTGGGCCCAGAAGCATTCACTCCAATGGACGCAGCAGTGTTCACTCCAGTGGGCCCAGCAACATTCACTCCAATGGACCCAGCAGCTTTCACTCCAATGTGTCCAGCAGCTTCACTCCAATGGACGCAGCAGTGTTCACTCTAATGGGCCCAGCATTGTTCACTCCATTTGTCCCAGCAGTGTTCACTCCAGTGGGCCCAGCAGTGTTCACTCCAGTGGGCCCAGCAGCTTTCACTCCAATGACCCAACAGTGTTCACTCCAGTGGGCCCAGCAGCTTTCACTCCAATGACCCAACAGTGTTCACTCCAATGTGTCCAGCATTGTTCACTCCAGTGGGCCTAGCAGTGTTCAGTCCAATGGGTCCAGCAGCTTTCACTCCAATGGGTCCAGCAGTGTTCACTCCAGTGGTTCCACTCCAGTGGTTCCAGCAGTGTTCACTCCAGTGGGCCCAGCAGTGTTCACTGCAATGGGCCCAGCAGCTTTCACTCCAATGGGCCCAGCAGTGTTCACTCCAGTGGACCCAGCAGTGTTCACTTCAATGGGCCCAACAGTGTTCACTCCAATGGGCCCAGCAGGTTTCACTCCAAAGGGTCCAGCAGTGTTCAATCCAGTGGGCCCAGCAGTGTTCACTCCAATGCGCCCAGCAGGTTTCACTCCAATGGGTCCAGCAGAGTTCAATTCAATTGGCCCACCAGTACGGGTCCAGCAGTGTTCACTCCAATGGGCCCAGAAGCTTTCACTCCAGTGGGCCCAGCAGTGTTCACTCCAAGGTGCCCAGCAGCATTCATACCAATGGCACCCAGCAGTGTTCACTACAGTGGGCCCAACAGATGTTCACTCCAGTGGGCCCAGCAGCTTTCACTCCAATGGGCCCAGCAGTGTTCACTCCAATGGTCCCAGCAGCTTTCACTCCAATGGGTCCAGCAGTGTTCACTCCAATGTGTCCAGCAGCATTCACTCCAATGGACCCAGCAGTGTTCACTCCAATGGGCCAAGATGCTTTCACTCCAGTGGACCCAGCAGCATAGAAGCCAGTGGGCCGAGCAATGTTCAGTCCAGTGGGCCCAGTAGCATTCATTCCAATGGGCCCAGCAGCTTTCACTCCAATAGGCCCAGCAGTGTTCACTCCAGTAGGCCCAGCAGTGTTCACTTCCGTGGGCTCAGCAGCTTTCACTCCAGTGGGCCCAGCAGCATTCACTCCAGTGGGCCCAACAGTGTTCACTCCAGTGGGCCCAGCAGCGTTCACTCCAGTTGTCCCAGTAGCATTCACTCCAATGGGCCCAGCAGTGTTCACTCCAATGGGCCCAGCAGTGTTTGCTCCAGTGGGCCCAGCAGTGTTCACTTCAATGGGCCCAGCAGCATTCACTCCAATGGGCCCAGCAGGTTTCACTCCAACGGGTCCAGCAGTGTTCACTCCAGTGGGCCCAGCAGTGTTCACTCCAAGGTGCCCAGCAGTGTTCACTCCAATGGCACCCAGCAGTGTTCACTCCAGTGGGCCCAGCAGCTTTCACTCCAATGGACCCAACACTGTTCATTCCAATGGACCCAGTAGTGTTCACTACAATGTGCCCAGCAGCATTCACTCCCATGGGCCCAGCAGTGTTCGGTCCAATGGTCCCAGAAGCTTTCACTCCATTGGGCCCAGCAGTGTTCACTCCAAGGTGCCCAGCAGCATTCACTCTAATGGGCCCATCAGCTTTCACTCCAATGTGCCTAGCAGCTTTCACTCCAATGGCACCCAGCAATGATCCTTCCAATGTGCCCCACAGTGTTCGCTCCAGTGGGCCCAGCAGTGTTCACTCCAATGGGCCCAGCAGCTTTCACTCCAATGGATCCAATAGTGTTCACTCCAATGTGCCCAGCAGCTTTCACTCCAGTGGGCCCAGCGCTGTTCACTCCAATGGACCCAGCACTGTTCACTCCAATGGGCCAAGATCCTTTCACTCCAGTGGACCCAGCAGCATAGACTCCAGTGGGCCGAGCAGTGTTCAGTCCAGTGGGCCCAGCAGCATTCATTCCAATGGGCCCAGCAGCTTTCACTCCAATGGACCCAACACTGTTCATTCCAATGGACCCAGTAGTGTTCACTCCAATGTGCCCAGCAGCATTCACTCCCATGGGCCAGCAGTGTTCACTCCAATGGTCCCAGAAGCTTTCACTCTAGTGGGCCCAGCAGTGTTCACTACAATGGACCCAACACTGTTCATTCCAATGGACCCAGTAGTGTTCACTCCAATGTGCCCAGCAGCATTCACTCCCATGGGCCAGCAGCATTCACTCCAATGGCACACAGCAGTGTTTACTCCAGTGGGCCCAACAGTGTTCACTCCAGTGGGCCCAGCAGCATTCACTCCAATGGGCCAATCAGCTTTCCCTCCAATGTGCCTAGCAGCTTTCACTCCAATGGCACCCAGCAATGATCATTCCAATGTGCCCCACAGTGTTCGCTCCAGTGGGCCCAGCAGTGTTCACTCCAATGGGCCCAGCAGCTTTCACTCCAATGGATTCAATAGTGTTCACTCCAATGTGCCCAGCAGCTTTCACTCCAATGGCTCCAGCAGTGTTCACTCCAATGGTTCCAGCAGTGTTCACTCCAGTGGGCCCAGTAGTGTTCACTGCAATGGGCCGAGCAGTTTTCACTCCAATGGGCCCAGCAGTGTTCACTCCAGTGGACCCAGCAGTGTTCACTTCAATGGGCCCAACAGTGTACACTCCAATGGGCCCAGCAGGTTTCACTCCAAAGGGTCCAGCAGTGTTCACTCCAGTAGGCCCAGCAGTGTTCACTCCAATGCGCCCAGCAGGTTTCACTCCAATGGGTCCAGCAGAGTTCAATTCAATTGGCCCACCAGTATTCAGTCCAATGGGCCCAGCAGCTTTCACCATAACGGGTCCAGCAGTGTTCACTCCAATGGGCCCAGCAGCTTTCACTCCAGTGGGCCCAGCAGTGTTCACTCCAATGGTCCCAGAAGCTTTCACTCCAGTGGGCCCAGCAGTGTTCACTCCAAGGTGCCCAGCAGCATTCATTCCAATGGCACCCAGCAGTGTTCACTCCAGTGGGCCCAACAGTGTTCACTCCAGTGGGCCCAGCAGCTTTCACTCCAATGGGCCCAGCAGTGTTCACTCCAATGATCCCAGCAGCTTTCACTCCAATGTGTCCAGCAGTGTTCACTCCAATGTGTCCAGCAGCTTTCACTCCAATGGATCCAATAGTGTTCACTCCAATGTGCCCAGCAGCTTTCACTCCAATGGGTCCAGCAGTGTTCACTCCAGTGGTTCCAGCAGTGTTCACTCCAGTGGGTCCAGCAGTGTTCACTGCAATGGGCCCAGCAGCTTTCACTCCAATGGGCCCAGAAGTGTTCACTCCAGTGGACCCAGCAGTGTTCACTTCAATGTGCCCAACAGTGTACACTCCAATGGGCCCAGCAGGTTTCACTCCAAAGGGTCCAGCAGTGTTCACTCCAGTGGGCCCAGCAGTGTTCACTCCAATGCGCCCAGCAGGTTTTACTCCAATGGGTCCAGCAGAGTTCACTTCAATTGGCCCACCAGTATTCAGTCCAATGGGCCCAGCAGCTTTCACCACAACGGGTCCAGCAGTGTTCACTCCAATGGGCCCAGCAGCTTTCACTCCAGTGGGCCCAGCAGTGTTCACTCCAATTGTCCCAGAAGCTTTCACTCCAGTGGGCCCAGCAGTGTTCACTCCAAAGTGCCCAGCAGTATTCATTCCAATGGCACCCAGCAGTGTTCACTCCAGTGGGCCCAACAGTGTTCACTCCAGTGGGCCCAGCAGTGTTCACTCCACTGGGCCCAGCAGTGTTTGCTCCAGTGGGCCCAGCATTGTTTACTCCAACGGGTCCAGCAGTGTTCACTCCAGTGGGCCCAGCAGTGTTCATTCCAAGGTGCCCAGCAGTGTTCACTCCAATGGCACCCAGCAGTGTTCACTCCAGTGGGCCCAGCAGCATTCACTCCAATGGGCCCAGCAGCTTTCACTCCAATGGACCCAACACTGTTCATTCCAATGGACCCAGTAGTGTTCACTCCAATGTGCCCAGCAGCATTCACTCCCATGGGCCCAGCAGTGTTCACTCCAATGGTCCCAGAAGCGTTCACTCCAGTGGGCCCAGCAGTGTTCACTCCAAGGTGCCCAGCAGCATTCACTCCAATGGCACACAGCAGTGTTTACTCCAGTGGGCCCAACAGTGTTCACTCCAGTGGGCCCAGTAGCATTCACTCCAATGGGCCCATCAGCTTTCACTCCAATGTGCCTAGCAGCTTTCACTCCAATGGCACCCAGCAATGATCATTCCAATGTGCCCCACAGTGTTCGCTCCAGTGGGCCCAGCAGTGTTCACTCCAATGGGCCCAGCAGCTTTCACTCCAATGGATTCAATAGTGTTCACTCCAATGTGCCCAGCAGCTTTCACTCCAATGGGTCCAGCAGTGTTCATTCCAGTGGGCCCAACAGTGTTCACTCCAATGGGCCCAGCAGGTTTCACTCCAAAGGGTCCAGCAGTGTTCACTCCAGTGGGCCCAGCAGTGTTCACTCCAATGCGCCCAGCAGGTTTCACTCCAATGGGTCCAGCAGAGTTCAATTCATTTGGCCCACCAGTATTCAGTCCAATGGGCCCAGCAGCTTTCACCATAACGGGTCCAGCAGTGTTCACTCCAATGGGCCCAGCAGCTTTCACTCCAGTGGGCCCAGCAGTGTTCACTCCAATCGTCCCAGAAGCTTTCACTCCAGTGGGCCCAGCAGTGTTCACTCCAAGGTGCCCAGCAGCATTCATTCCAATGGCACCCAGCAGTGTTCACTCCAGTGGGCCCAACAGTGTTCACTCCAGTGGGCCCAGCAGCTTTCACTCCAATGGGCCCAGCAGTGTTCACTCCAATGTGCCCAGCAGATTTCACTCCAAAGGGTCCAGCAGTGTTCACTCCAGTGGTTCCAGCAGCGTTCACTCCAGTGGATCCAATCGTGTTCACTCCAATGTGCCCAGCTGCTTTCACTCCAATGGGTCCAGCAGTGTTCACCCCAGTGGTTCCAGCAGTGTTCACTCCAGTGGGCTCAGCAGTGTTCACTCCAGTGGACCCAGCAGTGTTCACTTCAATGGGCCCAACAGCGTTCACTCCAATCGGCCCAGCAGGTTTCACTCCAAAGGGTCCAGCAGTGTTCACTCCAGTGGGCCCAGCAGTGTTCACTGCAATGGGCCGAGCAGCTTTTACTCCAATGGGCCCAGCAGTGTTTATTCCAGTGGACCCAGCAGGTTTCACTCCAATGGGCCCAGCAGTGTTCACTCCAATGTGCCCAGCAGCTTTCACTCCAATGGGTCCAGCAGTGTTCACTCCAGTGGTTCCAGCAGCGTTCACTCCAGTGGATCCAATCGTGTTCACTCCAATGTGCCCAGCTGCTTTCACTCCAATGGGACCAGCAGTGTTCACCCCAGTGGTTCCAGCAGTGTTCACTCCAGTGGGCCCAGCAGTGTTCACTTCAATGGGCCCAACAGTGTTCACTCCAATGGGCCCAGCAGGTTTCACTCCAAAGGGTCCAGCAGTGTTCACTCCAGTGGGCCCAGCAGTGTTCACTCCAATGCGCCCAGCAGGTTTCACTCCAATGGGTCCAGCAGAGTTCAATTCAATTGGCCCACCAGTATTCAATCCAATGGGCCCAGCAGCTTTCACCATAACGGGTCCAGCAGTGCTCACTCCAATGGGCCCAGCAGCTTTCACTCCAGTGGGCCCAGCAGTGTTCACTCCAATGGTCCCAGAAGCTTTCACTCCAGTGGGCCCAGCAGTGTTCACTCCAGTGGTTCCAGCAGTGTTCACTCCAATGCGCCCAGCAGTGTTCACTCCAATGGGTCCTGCAGAGTTCAATTCAATTGGCCCACCAGTATTCAGTCCAATGGGCCCAGCAGCTTTCACCATAACGGGTCCAGCAGTGTTCACTCCAATGGGCCCATCAGCTTTCACTCCAGTGGGCCCAGCAGTGTTCACTCCAATGATCCCAGAAGCTTTCACTCCAGTGGGCCCAGCAGTGTTCACTCCAAGGTGCCCAGCAGCATTCATTCCAATGGCACCCAGCAGTGTTCACTCCAGTGGGCCCAACAGTGTTCACTCCAGTGGGCCCAGCAGCTTTCACTGCAATGGGCCCAGCAGTGTTCACTCCAATGGTCCCAGCAGCTTTCACTCCAATGGGTCCAGCAGTGTTCACTCCAATGTGTCCAGCAGCATTCACTCCAATGGACCCAGCAGTGTTCACTCCAATGGGCCAAGATGCTTTCACTCCAGTGGACCCAGCAGCATAGAAGCCAGTGGGCCGAGCAATGTTCAGTCCAGTGGGCCCAGCAGCATTCATTCCAATGGGCCCAGCAGCTTTCACTCCAATAGGCCCAGCAATGTTCACTCCAGTAGGCCCAGCAGTGTTCACTTCCGTGGGCTCAGCAGCTTTCACTCCAGTGGGCCCAGCAGCATTCACTCCAGTGGGCCCAACAGTGTTCACTCCAATGGGCCCAGCAGCTTTCACTCCAGTTGTCCCAGTAGCGTTCACTCCAATGGGCCCAGCAGTATTCACTCCAGTGGGCCCAGCAGTGTTTGCTCCAGTGGGCCCAGCAGTGTTCACTCCAATGTGCCCAGCAGCTTTCACTCCAATGGGTCCAGCAGTGTTCACTCCAATGGACCCAGCAGCTTTCACTCCAATGGGTCCAGCAGTGTTCACTTCAATGGGCCCAGCAGCATTCACTCCAATGGGCCCAGCAGGTTTCACTCCAACGGGTCCAGCAGTGTTCACTCCAGTGGGCCCAGCAGTGTTCACTCCAAAGTGCCCAGCAGTGTTCACTCCAATGGCACCCAGCAGTGTTCACTCCAGTGGGCCCAGCAGCATTCACTCCAATGGGCCCAGCAGCTTTCACTCCAATGGACCCAACACTGTTCATTCCAATGGACCCAGTAGTGTTCACTCCAATGTGCCCAGCAGCATTCACTCCCATGGGCCCAGCAGTGTTCACTCCAATGGTCCCAGAAGCTTTCACTCCAGTGGGCCCAGCAGTGTTCACTCCAAGGTGCCCAGCAGCATTCACTCCAATGGCACACCGCAGTGTTCACTCCAGTGGGCCCAACAGTGTTCACTCCAGTGGGCCCAGCAGCATACACTCCAATGGGCCCATCAGCTTTCACTCCAATGTGCCTAGCAGCTTTCACTCCAATGGCACCCAGCAATGATCATTCCAATGTTCCCCACAGTGTTCGCTCCAGTGGGCCCAGCAGTGTTCACTCCAATGTGCCCAGCAGCTTTCACTCCAATGGATCCAATAGTGTTCACTCCAATGTGCCCAGCAGCTTTCACTCCAGTGGGCCCAGCACTGTTCACTCCAATGGACCCAGCACTGTTCACTCCAATGGGCCAAGATCCTTTCACTCCAGTGGACCCAGCAGCATAGACTCTAGTGGGCCGAGCAGTGTTCAGTCCAGTGGGCCAAGCAGCATTCATTCCAATGGGCCCAACAGCGTTCACTCCAGTGGGCCCTGCAGTGTTCACTCCACGGGGCCCAGCAGTGTTCACTCCCGTGGGCTCAGCAGCTTTCACTCCAGTGGGCCCAGCAGCATTCACTCCAGTGGACCCAACAGTGTTCACTTCAATAGGCCCAGCAGCTTTCACTCCAGTTGTCCCAGTAGCGTTCACTCCAATGGGCCCAGCAGTGTTCACTCCAGTGAACCCAGCAGTGTTCACTCCAATGGGCCCAGCAGCATTCACTCCAATGGACCCAGCAGTGTTCACTCCAGTGGGCCCAGCAGCATTCACTCCAATGGCACCCAGCAGTGTTCATTCCTGTGGGCCCAACAATGTTCACTCCAGTGTGCTCAGCAGCATTCACTCGAATGGACTCAGCAGCTTTCACTCCAATAGACCCAACACTGCTCATTCCAATGGGCCCAGCAGTGTTCACTCCAATGTGCCCAGCAGCATTCACTCCAATGGAACCAGCAGTGTTCAATCTAATGGGCCAAGATGCTTTCACTCCAGTGGGCCCAGCAGCATAGACTCCAGTGGGCCCAACAATGTTCAGTCCAGTGGGCCCAGCAGCATTCATTCCAATGGGCCCAGCAGCTTTCACTCCAATGGGCCCAGCAGTGTTCACTCCAGTGGGCTCAGCAGTGTTCACTCCAGTGGGCTCAGCAGCTTTCACTCCAGTGGGCCCAGCAGCATAGACACCAGTCGGCCCAACAGTGTTCACTCCCGTGGGCCCAGCAGCATTCACTCCAGTGGGCCAGCAGTGTTCACTCCAGTTGTCCCAGCAGTGTTCACTCCAGTGGGCCCAGCAGCATAGACTCCAGTGGGCCCAGCAGCTTTCACCCCAATGGACCCAACAGTGATCATTCCAATAGACCCAGCTGTGTTCACTCCAATGATCCAAGAAGCATTCCCTCCAGTGGGCCCAGCAGCATAGACTCCAGTCGGCCAACAGTGTTCACTCCAGTGGGCCCAGAAGCTTTCACTCCAGTGGGCCTAAAAGCATTCACTCCAGTTGGCCCCGCAGTGTTCACTCCAGTGGGCCCACCAGAATTCACTCCAGTGGGTCAAGCAAAGTTCACTCAAGTGGGCCCATCAGCATTCACTCCAGTGGGCCCAGCAGCTTTCACTCCAATGGTCCCAGCAGCTTTCACTCCAATGTGTCTAGCATTGTTCACTCCAGTAGGCCCAGCAATGTTCACTCCAATGGGTCCAGCAGTGTTCACTTCAATGGGCCCACAAGTGTTCAGTCCAATGGGCCCAGCAGCTTTCACTCCAACGGGTCCAGCAGTGTTCACTCCAGTGGGCCCAGCAGTGTTCACTCCAATGGGCCAAGCAGCTTTCACTCCAATGGGCTCAGCAGTGTTCACTCCAATGGACCCAGCAGTGTTCACTCCAGTGGGCCCAGCAGCATTCACTCCAATGGCACCCAGCAGTGTTCACTCCAGTGGGCCCAACAGTGTTCACTCCAGTGGCCCCAGCAGCATTCACTCCAATGGGCCCTGCAGCTTTCACTCCAGTGGGCCCAGCAGCATTCACTCCAATGGCACCCAGCAGTGTTCACTCCAGTGGGCCCAGGAGCATTAACTCCAATGGACCTGACAGTGTTCATCCAATGGGCCCAGCAGCTTTCATCCCAATGGGCCCAACAGCATTCACTCCAGTGGTCCCAGCAGCTTTCAATCCAGTGGGCCCAACAGCTTTCACTTCCGTGGGTCCAGCAGTGTTCAATCCAATTGTCCCAGCAGTGCCTCGCTCCAGTGGATCAAGCAGTGTTCATTCCAGTGGGCCCAGCAGTGTTTACTCCAATGGGCCCAGCAGCTTTCACTCCAACTGGACCAGCAGTATTCACTCCAGTGGGCCCAGCAGTGTTCACTCCAATGGGCCCAGCAGCTTTCACTCAATGGGTCCAGCAGTTTTCACTTCAATGGGCCCAGCAGCTTTCACTCAATGGGTCCAGCAGTTTTCACTTCAATGGGCCCAGCAGCTTTCACTCAATGGGTCCAGCAGTTTTCACTTCAATGGGCCCAGCAGTGTTCTCTCCATTGATACCAGCAGCTTTCACTCCAATGGGCCCAGTAGCATTCACACCAGTGGGCCCAGCAGTCTTCACTCCAATGGGCCCTGCAGCTTTCACTTCAATGGGCCCAGCAGTGTTCTCTCCATTGATACGAGCAGCTGTCAGTCCAACAGGTCCAGCAATGTTCACTCCAATGGGCCCAGCAGTGTTCACTCCAATGGGCCCAGCAGCTTTCACTCCAACGGGTCCAGCAGTGTTCACTCCGGTGGGCAAAGCAGTGTTCACTTCAATGTGCCCAGCAGTGTTCACTCCAATGGGCCCAGCAGCTTTCACTCCAATGGGTCCAGCAGTGTTCACTCCAATGGGTCCAGCAGTGTTCACTCCAATGGGCCTAGCAGCTTTCACTCCAACGGATCCAGCAGCATAGACTACAGTGGACTCTGCAGCATTCAATGCAATGGGCTCCGCAGTGTTCACTCCAGTGGTCCCAGCAGCTTTCACTCCATTTGGCCCAGCAGTGTTCACTCCAATGGGCCCAGCAGCATTCACTCCAATGGGTCCAGCAGTGTTCACTCCAATGGGCCCAGCAGTGTTCACTCCAATGGGCCCAGCAGCTTTCACTCCAATGGGTCCAGCAGTGGTCACTTCAATGGGCTGTTTTAAAAAATTCTCAAGGTCAAGTTCGTAGGAGAGTAGTCTGACACAGAACAAACGACCAAGAGGCGAGACTGCTAGAATATGGGCATTTTATTCCCCGCAGTGTCGCACAACGGGTCTGGTTTATGCTCACTCTACATGTTACAAAAACTGGGAGCCATCAGTTCTTGTAGAGCGGTTGCCAACAACCCACGCTCGGCGGTTAAACGTAACCCCGGAGCAGACTCACCGAACTGGAGACTTCTCCAGCTTTTTATTCTTTTCCAGATATAAACATTCATGTGAACAGCAGAGCAAGGCTAAAAAACACATTCCATTCTGGTTACATACAGATAAGAAGATTCACACGGGACTAAGCAACACCTCCATTCCGGTTAGATTCACACATGTATTGGTACATAATTTTTAACCGTTTCACCACATTCCACTGCTTGGAATTTTACACCACATTCCACTGCTTGGCCCAATACATGTGTTACATTATGCAATTCGTTTCAGTTAATTTCAGTTCAGTCAATTCAGTGTAGTTCAATTCAGCTCAGTTCAGGTCTGTTCAGTTCAATTCAATTGTGTTCAATTCAGTTCCGTCCATTTCAATTCAATTTAGCTCAGTTCCATTTTGTTCCGTTCAATTTGATTCACTTCAGTTCCACTCAGTTCAGTTCAGTTCAATCCCATTCAATTCTGTTAACTCCGCTTCAGCCTTTTGGACATGCCCACATCCTCCGCTGTACCCCAGGCAAGGGGTTCTTCGGCAGGACTGGGATCCTTTCTCAAACAAACTGCCACGTACATGCCCACATCCATGCCATCCCGGGACGGTCGGGACCTCCACAGTTTGTTCTTCTGGTTTCTTAGTCGTTTTCCAAAACATTGTTCTGTATCAAAATCTCTCCTCAATTGCGATTGACCCTGCTCGACTACGCCAAATGTTTTAAAAAATTCTCAAGGTCAAGTTCGTAGGAGAGTAGTCTGACACAGAACAAACGACCAAGAGGCGAGACTGCTAGAATATGGGCATTTTATTCCCCGCAGTGTCGCACAACGGGTCTGGTTTATGCTCACTCTACATGTTACAAAAACTGGGAGCCATCAGTTCTTGTAGAGCGGTTGCCAACAACCCACGCTCGGCGGTTAAACGTAACCCCGGAGCAGACTCACCGAACTGGAGACTTCTCCAGCTTTTTATTCTTTTCCAGATATAAACATTCATGTGAACAGCAGAGCAAGGCTAAAAAAACACATTCCATTCTGGTTACATACAGATAAGAAGATTCACACGGGACTAAGCAACACCTCCATTCCGGTTAGATTCACACATGTATTGGTACATAATTTTTAACCGTTTCACCACATTCCACTGCTTGGAATTTTACACCACATGGGCCCAGCAGTGTTCACTCCAATGGGCCCAGCAGTTTTCACTCCAATGGGCCCAGCAGCATAGACTCCAATGGAGTCAGCAGCATTCACTCCAGTGTGCCAAGCAGCTTTCACTCCAGTGGGTCCAGCAGGGTTCACTCCAGTTGTCCCAGCCGTGTTCGCTCCAGTGGGTCCAGCAGTGATCCCTCCAGTGGGCCCAGCAGTGTTCACTCCAGTGGGCCCAGCAGTGTTCACTCCAATGTGCCCAGCAGCATTCACTCCAATGGGCCCAGCAGTGTTCATCCAATGGGCCCAGCAACTTTCACTCCAATGGGCCCAACTGCATTCACTCTAGTGGGTCCAGCAGCATAGACTCCAGTGGGCTCAGCAGCTTTCACTCCAGTGGGCCCAGCAGTGTTCATTCCATTCAGCCGAGCAGCTTTTACTCCAGTAGGCCCAGCAGTGTTCACTCCAGTTGTCCCAGCAGTGTTCACTATAGTGGGCCCATCAGCAAAGATTCCAGTGCGCCCAGCAGGTTTCATAGAACATAGAACATAGAACATAGAAGAATACAGCGCAGTACAGGCCCTTTGGCCCTCGATGTTGCGCCGATCCAAGCCTATACTAACCCACTATCCTCCATATACCTATCCAATGCCCACTTAAATGCCCATAAAGAGGGAGAGTCCACCACTGCTACTGGCAGGGCATTCCATGAACTTACGACTCGCTGAGTGAAGAACCTACCCCTAACTTCAGTCCTATATCTACCCCCCCTTAATTTAAAGCTATGCCCCCTTGTAATACCCGACTCCATACGCGGGAAAAGGTTCACACTGTCAACCCTATCTAACCCCCTAATCATCTTGTACACCTCAATCAAGTCACCTCTAAACCTTCTTTTCTCTAGTGAAAACAGCCCCAAGTGTCTCAGTCTTTCCTCATACGATCTTCCTTCCATACCAGGCAACATCCTGGTAAACCTCCTCTGCACCCGTTCCAGTGCCTCCACATCCTTCCTATAGTATGGCGACCAAAACTGCACACAATATTCCAGATGCGGCCGCACCAGAGTCTTATACAACTGCATCATGACCTCAGGACTCCGGAACTCAATTCCTCTACCAATAAAAGCCAGTACGCCATATGCTTTCCTCACCGCACTATTTACCTGGGTGGCAACTTTCAGAGATCTGTGTACATGGACACCAAGATCCCTCTGCTCATCCACACTACCAAGTATCCGACCATTAGCCCGGTACCCCATCTTTTTGTTATTCTTCCCAAAGTGAATCACCTCACACTTAGCTACATTGAATTCCATTTGCCACCTTTCTGCCCAGCTCTGCAGCTTCTCTATATCCTGCTGTAACCTGCCACATCCTTCCTCACTGTCAACAACTCCTCCGACTTTCGTATCATCCGCAAACTTGCTCACCCAACCTTCTAACCCCTCTTCCAGGTCATTTATAAAAATGACAAACAGCAATGGTCCCAAAACAGATCCTTGCGGAACACCGCTAGTGACGGCACTCCATGAAGAAACTTTGCCATCAACTACTACCCTCTGTCTTCTTCCATCCAGCCAATTCCTAATCCAAACCTCCAACTCACCCTCAATGCCATATCTCCGTATTTTCTGCAGTAGCCTACCATGGGGAACCTTATCAAACGCCTTACTAAAATCCATATATACCACATCTACCACTTTCCCCTCATCAACCTCCTTCATCACCTTTTCAAAGAATTCAATAAGGTTTGTGAGGCACGACCTGCCCTTCACAAAACCATGCTGACTATCCTTGATCACATTATTCCTATCCAGATGTGCATAAATCCTATCCCTTACAATTCTCTCTAAGACTTTTCCCACAACAGAAGTGAGACTCACCGGCCTATAGTTACTAGGGTTATCCCTACTCCCCTTTTTGAACAAGGGAACCACATTTGCTATCCTCCAGTCTTCTGGCACTACTCCTGTAGACAAAGAGGACATAAAAATCAAGGCCAATGGCTCTGCAATCTCCTCCCTTGCTTCCCAGAGAATCCTAGGATAAATGCCATCAGGCCCAGGGGACTTATCTATTTTCACCTTTTCCAGGATTTCCAACACCTCTTCTCTACATACCTCAAAGCCATCCATTCTACTTATTTGTGTCTCAGTATTCACATTGACGACAATGCCCTGTTCCTGAGTAAATACTGAAGAAAAGTATTCATTCAGTGTCTCCCCAATCTCTTCCGCCTCCACACGCAACTTCCCACTACTATCCTTGACTGGACCTATTCCTACCCTAGTCATTCTTTTATTCCTAACATACCTATAGAAAGCCTTAGGGTTTTCCCTAATCCTACCGACTAAGGACCTTTCATGTCCCCTCCTTGCTGCTCTTAGCTCTCTCTTCAGGTCCTTCCTGGCTACCCTATAACTCTCAATCGCCCCAATTGAACCTTCACGTCTCATCTTGAGATAGGCCGCCCTCTTCCATTTAACAAGGGATTCCAATTCCTTATTAAACCACGGCTCCCTCGCACGACCCTTTCCTCCCTGCCTGACAGGTACATAATTATCAAGGACACTCAATAGTTGCTCCTTGAACAAGCTCCACATATCATTTACACTCTTGCCTTGGAGTCTACTTTTCCAAGCCACACATCCTAAGTCATGCCTCACCGCATCATAATTTCCCTGACCCCAGCTATAACTCTTGCCCTCTAGTACACACTTATCCCTCTCCATCACGAGAGTAAAAATCACCGAATTATGGTCACTATCCCCAAAGTGCTCACCTACCTCTAATTCTAACACCTGGCCTGGTTCGTTACCCAGAACCAAATCCAGTATGGCCTCACCTCTTGTTGGCCTGTCTACATATTGTGTCAGGAAACTCTCCTGCACACATTGAACAAACACTGACCCATCTAACGAACTTGAGCTATAGCTTTCCCGATCAATATCAGGAAAGTTAAAGTCCCCCATAACAACCACCCTATTACTGTCACTCATCTCCTGAATCACCTTCCCTATCCTTTCTTCAATGATTCTAGGACTATTAGGAGGCCTGTAAAAGACTCCTAACAGGGTGACCTCACCTTTCCTATTCCTAACCTCAGCCCAAACTACCTCAGATGGCAAGTCCTCATCCATCGTCCTTTCCACCACTGTAATACTATCTTTGACAAGCAATGCCACACCTCCCCCTCTTTTACCCCCACCTCTGACCCTACTAAAACATTTAAATCCAGGAACCTGCAACAGCCAATCCTGTCCCTGTTCTAGCCATGTCTCCGTAATAGCCACAACATCGAAGTCCCAGGTACCAACCCACGCTGCAAGTTCACCTACCTTATTTCGTATACTTCTTGCATTGAAGTATACACACTTCAAGCCACTTTCCTGTTTACAGACACCGTCCTTGGAAATTGATGCCATGTTCCTAACCTCCCTACACTCCAGGCCCTGCACCCTGAAGCTACAATCTGGGTTCCCATGCCCCTGCAGAGTTAGTTTAAACCCCCCCCAAGAGCACTAGCAAACCTCCCCCCAAGGATACTGGTGCCCCTTAGGTTCAGGTGTAGACCATCCTGTTTATAGAGGTCCCACCGTCCCCAGAAAGAACCCCAGTTATCCAAAAACCGGAATCCCTCCCTCCTGCACCATCCCTGTAGCCACGCATTTAAGTGTTCTCTTTCCCTATTCCTCGACTCTCTATCACGTGGCACGGGTAACAAACCAGAGACAACAACTCTGTTCGTTCTAACTATGAGCTTCCAACCTAGCTCCCTGAAAGCCTGTCTAACATCCTCGGCACTCCTCCTACCTATGTCGTTGGTGCCAATATGGACCACGACTTCGGGCTGCTCCCCCCCCCCCTCCAGGACCCGGAAAACACGATCAGAGACATCACGTACCCTTGCACCTGGGAGGCAACATACCAAACGTGAGTCTCTCTCGTTCCCACAAAACCGCCTATCTGTGCCCCTAACTATCGAGTCCCCAATTACTACTGCTCTGCTCTTCTTCACCCTTCCCTTCTGAGTAACGGGGACAGGCTCCGTGCCAGAGACCTGAGCCCCGTTACTTACCCCTGGTAAGTCATCCCCCCCACAAGTATCCAAAACGGTATACTTGTTCTTGAGGGGAACGGCCGCAGGGGGTCCCTGCACTGGCTGCTTCCTCCCAGTCCCCCTCACTGTCACCCATCTATCTGTCATCTTTGGAGTTACTACTTCCCTATAACTCTGATCTATGACCCCCTCTGCCTCCCGAATGATCCGAAGTTCATCCAACTCCAGCTCCAGTTCCCTAACACGGTCTTGGAGGAGCTGGAGATGGGTGCACTTCCTGCAAGTGTAATCGGCAGGGACGTCGATGGCATCCCTCACCTCATACATGTTGCAGGAGGAACATTGCACTGCCTTCACTGCCATCCCTCTAAAGCTAACTTTTATTTTAAAAAAAAAATGGACCCAGCAGTGTTCAGTCGCATGGTCCAAGTTGCTTTCACTCCGGTGGGCCCAGCAGCATAGACTCCAGTTGGCCCAACAGTGTTCACTCCAGTGGGCCCAGCAGCTTTCACTCAGTTGTCCCAGCAGCATTTACTCCAATGGATCCAGCAGTGTTCACTCCAGTGGGCCCAGCATCTTTCACTCCAGTGGACCCAGCAGCATAGACTCCAGTGGACTCTGCAGAATTCACTGCAATGGCCTCCGCAGTGTTCACTCCAATGGGCCCAGCAGCTTTCACTCCAATTGGCCCAGCAGTGTTCACTCCAATGGGCCCAGTAGCATTCACTCCAATGGGTCCAGCAGTGTTCACTCCAACGGGCCCAGCAGCTTTCACTCCAACGGGTCCATTGGCGTGTTCTCTCCAGTGGGCCCAGCAGTGTTCGCTCCAATGGGCCCAGCAGCTTTCACTCCAATGGGTCCAGCAGTGTTCACTTCAATGGGCCCAGCAGTGTTCACTCCAATGGGCCCAGCAGCTTTCACTCCAACTGATCCAGCAGTGTTCACTCAAGAGGGCCCGGCAGCTTTCACTCCAATGGCACCCAGCAGCGTTCAGTCCAGTGGGCCCAACAGTGTTCACTCCAGTGGCCCCAGCAGTGTTCACTCCAGTGGGCCCAGCAGCATTCACTCCAATACGTCCAGCAGTGTTCACTACAGCGGGCCCAGCAGCATTCACTCCAATGGGCCCGGCAGCTTTCACTTCAGTGGGCCCAGCTGGTTTCACTCCAATGGGCCCAGCAGCATTCACTCAAGTCGGCCCAGCAGCAGAGACTCCAGTGGGCTCAGCAGCATTCACTCCAACGGGCCCAGCAGCTTCCACTCCAATAGGCCCAACAGCGTTCACTGCAATGGGCCCAGCAGCATATACTCCAATGGGTCCAGCTGGGTTCACTCCAGTAGGCCCAGCTGTGTTCACTCCAGTGGGCCCAGCAGCACTCATTTCAATGGGCCCAGCAGCATTCACTCCAGTGGGCCCAGCAGCATAGACTCCAGTGGGCTCAGCAGCATTCACTCCAGTGGGCCCAGCAGCTTTCACTCCAATGGGCCCAAAAGCGTTCACTCCAGTGGGCACAACAGCTTTCACTCAGTGGGCCCAGCAGCTTTCACTCCCGTGGTCCCAGCAGCTTTCACTCTAATGGGTCCAGCAGTGTTCACTCCAAAGGGCCCAGCAGCTTTTACTCCAATGGGTCCAGCAGTGTTCAGTTTAGTGGGCCCAGCAGCATAGACTCCAGTGGGCCCAGCAGCTTTCAGTCCAGTGGACCCAACAGCTTTCACTCCAGTGGGCCCAGCAGCATTCACTCCAATTTGCCCAGCAGTGTTCACTCCAATGTGCCCAGCAGCATTCACTCCAATGGACACAGCAGTGTTCACTCCAGTGGGCCCAGCAGCATTCACTCCAATGGGCCCAGCAGTTTTCACTCCAATGGACCCAACAGTGTTCATTCCAATGGGCCCAGCAGTGTTCACTTCAATGGGCCAAGCAGCTTTCACTATATTGGACCCAGCAGTGTTCACTCCAGTGGGCACAGTAGTGTTCACTCCAATGGGCCCAGCAGCTTTTACTCCAATGGGCCCATCAGCTTTCACTCCAGTGGGCCCAGCAATGTTCACTTCACTGGGCCCAGCAGCTTTCACTCCAGTCGGCACATCAGCATTCACTCCAGTGGGCCCAGCAGCATAGACCCCAGTGGGCCCAGCAGCATTCACTCCAGTCAGCCCATCAGCATTCACTCCAGTGGGCCCAGCAGCATAGACCCCAGTGGGCCCAGCAGCTTTCACTCCAGTGGACCCAGCAGCATTCACTACAATGGACCCAGCAGTGTTCACTCCAGTGGGCCCAGCAAGCTTTCACTCCAGTGGGCCCAGCAGCATAGACCCCAGTGGACCCTGCAGCATTCATTCCAGTGGGCCCAGCAATGTTCACTTCAATGGCCCAGCAGTGTTCTGCCCTTTGATACCAGCAGCTGTCAGTCCAACAGGTCCAGCAGCGTTCACTCCAGTGGGCACAGCAGTGTTCACCCCAATGGGCCCAGCAGCTTTCACTCCAACAGGTCCAGCAGTGTTCAATCCAATGGGCCGAGCAGTGTTCACTCCAATTGGCCCAGCAGCTTTCACACCAACGGGTCCAGCAGTGTTCACTCCAATGGGCCCAGCAGCGTTCACTCCAATGGGCCCAGCAGCTTTCACTCCAGTGGGCCCAGCTGGTTTCACTCCAATGGGCCCAGCAGCATTCACTCCAGTCGGCCCAGCAGCAGAGACTCCAGTGGGCTCAGCAGCATTCACTCCAACGGGCCCAGCAGCTTCCACTCCAATAGGCCCCACAGCGTTCACTGCAATGGGCCCAGCAGCGTATACTCCAATGGGCCCAGCTGTGTTCACTCCAGTAGGCCCAGCTGTGTTCACTCCAGTGGGCCCAGCAGTGTTCATTCCAATGGGCCCAGCAGCTTTCACTCCAATGGGTCCAGCTGTGTTCACTCCAATGGGCGCAGCAGTGTTGACTCCAATGGGCCCAGCAGCTTTCACTCCAACAGATCCAGCAGTGTTCACTCCAATGGGCCCAGCAGCTTTCACTCCAACAGGCCTAGCATTGTTCAGTCCAGTGGGCCCGGCAGTGTTCACTCCAATGGGCCCAGCAGCCTTCACTCCAAAGAGCCCAACAGCTTTCACTCGAGTGGGCACAACAGTGTTCACTCCAGTGGGCTCAGCAGCTTTCACTCCAATGGACCCAACAGTGTTCACTCCAATGGGCCCAGCAACTTTCACTCCAGTTGTCCCAGCAGTGTTCTCTCCAGTGTGCCCAGCAGTGTTCTCTCCAGTGTGCCCAGCAGCTTTCACTCCAATGGGCCCAGCAGTGTTCACTCCAGTGGGCTCAACAGTGTTCACTCCAGTGGGCCCAGCAGCATTCACTCCAATGGGCCCAGCAGCTTTCACTCCAATGGACCCAACAGTGTTCATTCCAATGGGCCCAGCATTATTCACTTAAATTGGCCCAGCATCTTTCCCTCCAGTGGGCCCAGCAGAGTTCACTCCAGTGGGCACAGCAGTGTTCACTCCAATGGGCCCAGCAGCTTTTACTCCAATAGGCCCATCAGCTTTCACTCCAGTGGGCCCAGCAGTGTTCACTTCAGTGGGCCCAGCAGCTTTCACTCCAGTCGGCACATCAGCATCCACTCCAGTGGGCCCAGCAGCATAGTCCCCAGTGGGCCCAGCAGCATTCACTCCAGTCGGCCCATCAGCATTCACTCCAGTGGGCCCAGCAGCATAGACCCCAGTGGGCCCAGCAGCTTTCACTCCAGTGGACCCAGCAGCATTCACTACAATGGACCCAGCAGTGTTCACTCCAGTGCGCCCAGCAGCTTTCACTCCAGTGGGCCCAGCAGCATAGACCCCAGTGGACCCTGCAGCATTCATTCCAATGGGCCCAGCAGCATTCACTCTAATGGGGCCAGCAGCTTTCACTCCAATGGACCCAGCAGTGTTCACTCCAATGGACCCAACAGTGTTCATTCCAATGGGCCCAGCAGTGTTCACTTCAATGGGCCCAGCAGCTTTCCCTCCAGTGGGCCCAGCAGAGTTCACTCCAGTGGGCACAGCAGTGTTCACTCCAATGGGCCCAGCAGCTTTCACTCCAACACGTCCAGCAGTGTTCACTCTAGTGGGCCCAGCAGTGTTCACTCCAATGGGCCCAGCAGCTTTCACTCCAATGGGTCCAGCAGCTTTCACTCCAACGGGTCCAGCAGTGTTCACTCCAGTGGGCCCAGCAGTGTTCACTGCAATGGGCCCAGCAGCTTTCACTCCAATGGACCCAGCTGTGTTCACTCCAGTGGGCCGAGCAGTGTTTACTCCAGTAGGCCCAGCAGTGTTCATTCCATTCGGCCCAGCAGCTTTCACACCAGTGGGCCCAGAAGTGTTCACTCCAATGGGCCCAGCAGCTTTCACTCCAGTAGGCCCAGCAGTGTTCACTACAATGGACCCAGCAATGTTCACTCCATTGGGACCAGCAGCTTCCACTCCAGTGGGCCCAGCAACATAGACCCCAATGGCCCCTGCAGCATTGATTCCAGTGGGCCCAGCAATGTTCAATCCAGTGGTCCCAGCAGTGCTTGCTCCATGGGCCCAACAACATTCACTCCTGTGGATGCAGCAGCGTTCACTACAATGGACCCAGCAGTGTTCACTCCAGTTGTCCCTGCAGCATTCACTCCAGAGGGCCCAGCAGCTTTCATTTCAATGGGCCCAGCAGCATTCACTCCAGTGGGCCCAGCAGCTTTCATTCCAATGCGCCCAACAGCATTCACTCCAATGGGCCCAGCAGCTTTCACTCCAGTGGGCCAAGCAGCTTTCACTGCAGCGGTCCCAGCAGCTTTCACACCAATGGGCCCAGCAGTGTTCACTCCAATGGGCCCAGCAGCTTTCACTCCAATGGGCCCAGTAGTGTTCACTCCAATGGGCCCAGCATCTTTCACTCCAACAGGTCCAGCAGTGTTCACTCCGGTGAGCCCAGTAGTGTTCACTCCAATCGGCCCAGCAGCTTTCACTGCAATGGGTCCAGCAGTGTTCACTTCAATGGGCGCAGCAGCATTCACTCCAATGGGCCCAACAGCATTCACTCCAATGGGCCCAGCAGCATATACTCCAGTGGGCCCAGCTGTGTTCACTCTAGTAGGCCCAGCTGTGTTCATTCCAGTCAGCCCAGCAGCATTCATTTCAATGTGCCCCGTAGCATACACTCCAGTGGGCCCAAGAGCATAGACACCAGTGGGCTCAGCAGCATTCACTCCAGTGGGCCCAGCAGCTTTCACTCCAGTGGGCCCAGCAGCTTTCACTGCAGTGGTCCCAGTAGCTTTCACTCCAATGGGCCCAGCAGTGTTCACTCCAATGGGCCCAGCAGCTGTCACTCCAACGGGTCAAGCAGTGTTCACTCCATTGGGCCCAGCAGTGTTCACTCCAATGGGCCCAGCAGGATAGACTCCAGTGGGCCCAGCAGCTTTCACTCCAGTGGGCCCAGCAGCATAGACCCCAGTGGACCCTGCAGCATTCATTCCAGTGGGCCCAGCAATGTTCACTCCAGTGGGCCCAGCAGTGCTTGCTCTATGGGCCCAACAGCATTCACTCCAGTGGGCCCAGCAGCTTTCATTTCAATGGGCCCAGCAGCATTCACTCCAGTGGGCCCAGCAGCATAGACTCCAGTGGGCTCACCAGCATTCACTCCAGTGGGCCCAGCAGCTTTCACTCCAATGGGCCCAGCAGTGTTCACTCCAATGGGCCCAGCAGCTTTCACTACAATGGGTCTAGTAGTGTTCACTCTAATTGGCCCAGCAACTTTCACTCCAATAGGTCCAGCAGTGTTCACTCCAGTGGGCCCAGCAGTGTTCACTCCAATGGGCCCAGCAGCTTTCACTCCAATGAGTCCAGCAGTGTTCACTTCAATGGGCCCAGCAGTGTTCACTCCAATGGACCCAACAGCTTTCACACCAACAGGTCCAGCAGTGTTAACTCCAGTGAGCCCAGCAGTGTTCACTTCAATGGGCCCAGCAGCTTTCACTCCAACGGATCCAGCAGTGTTCACTCCAGTGGGCCCAACAGTGTTCACTCCAATGGGCCCAGCAGTGTTCAATCCAATGGGCCCAGCACATTTCATTCCAATGGGCCCAACAGCGTTCACTCCAATGGGCCCAACAGCTTTCACTCCATTGAACCCAGCAGCATAGACTCCAGTGGACTCAGCAGCATTCACTCCAGTGGGTCCAGCAGTGTTCACTCCAGTGGGCCCAGCAGTGTTTACTCCAATGGGCCCAGCAGCATTCACTCCAATGGTCCAGCAGTGTTCATCCAATGGGCCCAGCATCATTCACTCCAATGGGCCCAACAGCGTACACGCCAGTGGGCCCAGCAGCTTTCACTCCAGTGGGCCGAACAGCATAGACTCCAGTGGACTCAGCAGCATTCACTCCAGTGGGCCCAGCAGCTTTCACTGCAGTTGTCCCAGCAGTGATCCCTCCAGTGGGCCCAACAGTGTTCACTCCAGTGGACCCAGCAGTGTTCACTCCAATGGGCCCAGCAGCATTCACTCCAGTGGGCCCAGCAGCAGAGACACCAGTGGGCCCAGCAGCATTCACTCCAGTGGGCCCAGCAGCTTTCACTCCATTGGGCCCAGCAGCATAGACTACAGTGGACTCAGCAGCATTCACTCCAATGGGCCCAGCAGCATATACTCCAGTGGGCCCAGCTGTGTTCACTCCAGTCGGCCCAGCAGCATTCATTTCAATGTGCCCAGTAGCATACACTCCAGTGGGCCCAGGAGCATAGACTCCAGTGGGCCCAAGAGCATAGACTCCAGTGGGCTCAGCAGCATTCACTCCAGTGGGCCCAGCAGCTTTCACTGCAGTGGTCCCAGTAGCTTTCACCCCATTGGGCCCAGCAGTGTTCACTCCAATGGGCCCAGCAGCTGTCACTCCAACGGGTCAAGCAGTGTTCACTCCATTGGGCCCAGCAGTGTTCACTCCAATGGGCCCAGCAGGATAGACTCCAGTGGGCCCAGCAGCTTTCACTCCAATGCGCCCAACAGCATTCACTCCAATGGGCCCAGCAGCTTTCACTCCAGTGGGCCAAGCAGCTTTCACTGCAGTGGTCCCAGCAGCTTTCACACCAATGGGTCCAGCAGTGTTCACTCCAATGGGCCCAGCAGCTTTCACTCCAATGGGCCCAGTAGTGTTCACTCCCATGGGCCCAGCAGCTTTCACTCCAACAGGTCCAGCAGTGTTCACTCCAGTGGGCCCAGCAGTGTTCACTCCAATGGGCCCAGCATCTTTCACTGCAATGGGTCCAGCAGTGTTCACTCCGGTGAGCCCAGCAGTGTTCACTCCAATCGGCCCAGCAGCTTTCACTGCAATGGGTCCAGCAGTGTTCACGTCAATGGGCCCAGCAGTGTTCACTCCAATGGGTCCAGCAGCTTTCACTCCAACGGGTCCAGCAGCTTTCACTCCAACGGGTCCAGCAGTGTTCACTCCAGTGGGCCCAACAGTGTTCACTCCAATGGGCACAGCAGTGTTCACTCCAATGGGCACAGCACATTTCATTCCAATGGGCCCAACAGCGTTCCCTCCAATGGGCCCAGCAGCTTTCACTCCATTGCGCCCAGCAGCATAGACTCCAGTGGACTCAGCAGCATTCACTCCAGAGGGCCAAGCAGCTTTGACTCCAGTGGGTCCAGCAGTGTTCACTCCAGTTGTCCCAGCAGTGTTCACTCCAGTGGGCCGAGCAGTGTTTACTCCAATGGGCCCAGTAGCATTCACTCCAATGGGCCCTGCAGTGTTCATCCAATTGGCCCAGCAGCTTTCACTCCAGTGGGCCCAGCAGCATTCGCTCCAATGGGCGCAGCAGCATTAACTCCAATGGGCCCAACAGCGTTCACTCCAATGGGCCCAGCAGCATATACTCCAGTGGGCCCAGCTGTGTTCACTCCAGTCGGCCCAGCAGCATTCATTTCAATGTGCCCAGTAGCATACACTCCAGTGGGCCCAGGAGCATAGACTCCAGTGGGCTCAGCAGCATTCACTCCAGTGGGCCCAGCAACTTTCACTCCAGTGGGCCCAACAGTGGTCACTCCAGTGGGCCCAGCAACTTTCACTCCAGTGGGCCCAGTAGCTTTCACTCCAGTGGTCCCAGCAGCTTTCACTCCAATGGGCCCAACAGCGGTCACTCCAGTGGGCCCAGCAGCTTTCACTCCAGTCGGCCCAGCAGCTTTCACTGCAGTGGTCCCAGCAGCTTTCAATCCAATGGGCCCAGCAGTGTTCACTCCAATGGGCCCAGCAGTGTTCACTCCAATGGGTCCAGCAGTGTTCACTCCAGTGGGCCCAGCAGTGTTCACTCCAATGGGAGCAGCAGCATAGACTCCCGTGGGCCCAGCAGCTTTCAGTCCAGTGGACCCAACAGCGTTCACTCCAGTGGATCCATGTGAACGCTGTGTTCACTCAAATGTGCCCAGCTGCTTTCACTCCAATGGGTCCAGCAGTGTTTACTTCAATGGGCCCAGCAGTGTTCACTCCATGGGCCCAGCAGTCTTCACTCCAATGGGCCCAGCAGCTTTCACTCCATTGGGCCCAGCAGCATAGACTCCAGTGGACTCAGCAGCATTCACGCCAGTGGGTCCAGCAGGGTTCACTCCAGTTGTTCCAGCAGTGTTTGCTCCAGTGGGCCCAGCAGTGATCCCTCCAGTGGGCCCAGCAATGTTCACTCCAGTGGGCCCAGCAGTATTTACTCCAATGCGCTCAGCAGCGTTCACTCCAGTGGGCCCAGCAGCATAGACTCCAGTGGGCCCAACAGCATTCACTCCAGTGGGCCCAGCAGCTTTCACTCCAGTGGGTCAAGCAGTGTTCCCTCCAGTGGGCCCAGCAGTGTTCACTCCAGTGGGCCCAGCAGTGTTCAATCCAATGTGCCCTGCAGCTTTCACTCCAATGGACCCAGCAGTGTTCAGTCCAGTGGGCCCAGCAGTATTCATTCCATTCGGCCCGGCAACTTTCACTCCAGTGGGCACAGCAGTGTTCACTCCAGTTGTCCCAGCAGTGTTCACTCCAGTGGACCCAGCAGCATAGACTCCAGTTGGCCCTGCAGCTTTCACTCCAATGGACCCAGCAGCATAGACTCCAGTGGACCCAGCAGCATTCACTCCAATGGACCCAGCAGTGTACACTCCAGTGGACCCCGCAGCATAGACAAAAGTGGACCCTGCAGCATTCACTCCAGTGGGCTCCGCAGTGTTCACTCCAGTGGTCGCAGCAGCTTTCACTCCAGTGGGCCTAGCAGTGTTCACTCCAATGGGCCCAGCAGCTTTCCCTCCAGTGGGCCCAGCAGCTTTCACTCCAGTGGTCCCAGCAGCTTTCACTACAATGGGTCCAGCAGTGTTCAGTCCAGTGGGCCCAGCAGTGTTCACTCCAATGGACCCAGCAGCTTTCACTCCAATGGGCCCAGCAGTGTTCACTCCAATGGGCCCAGCAGCTTTCACTCCAACAGGTCCAGCAGCATTCATTCCAGTGGGCCTAGCAGTGTTCACTTCAATGGACCCAGCAGCTTTCACTTCAGTGGGCCCAGCATCTTTCACTCCAATGGGCCCAGCAGTGTTCACTTCAATGCACCCAGCAGCTTTCACTCCCATGGGCCCAGCAGCATAAACTCCATTGGGCCCAGCAGCTTTCAGTCCAGTGGGGCCAGCAGCATTCTCTCCAGTGGGCCTAGCAGTTTTCACTCCAATGGGCCCAGCAGCTTTCACTCCAGTGGGCCCAGCAGCTTTCACTCCAATGGGTCCAGCAGTGTTCACTCCAGTGGGCCCAGCAGTGTTCACTCCAATGGGCCCAGCAGCTTTCACTCTAATGGGTCCAGCAGTGTTCACTTCAATGGGCCCAGCAGTGTTCACTCCAACGGGTCCAGCAGTGTTCACTCCAGTGGGCCCAACAGTGTTCACTCCAGTGGGCACAGCAGTGTTTGCTCCAGTGGGCCCAGCAGCATTCACGCCAATGGGCCCAGCAGTGTTCACTCCAATGGTCCCAGCATTGTTCACTCCATTGTGCCCAGCAGTGTTCACTCCAGTGGACCCAGCAATGTTCACTCCAGTGGGCCCAGCAGCATTCACTGCAATGGCACCCAGCAGTGTTCACTCCAATGTGCCCAGCAGCTTTCACTCCCATGGGCCCAGCAGAATAAACTCCATTGGGCCCAGCAGCTTTCACTCCAATGGACCCAGCAGTGTTCACTTCAATGCACCCAGCAGCTTTCACTCCCATGGGCCCAGCAGCATAAACTCCATTGGGCCCAGCAGCTTTCAGTCCAGTGGGGCCAGCAGCTATCATTCCAGTGGGCCCAGCAGTGTTCACTCCAATGAGCCCTGCAGCTTTCACTCCATTGGGCCCAACAGCGTTCACTCCAGTGGGGCCAGCAGCTTTCACTCCAATTCGCCCAGCAGTGTTCACTCCATTGGGCCCAACAGCGTTCACTCCAGTGGGGCCAGCAGCTTTCACTCCAATTCGCCCAGCAGTGTTCACTCCATTGGGCCCAACAGCGTTCACTCCAGTGGGGCCAGCAGCTTTCACTCCAATTCGCCCAGCAGTGTTCACTCCACTAGGCCCAGCAGTGTTCCCTCCAGTGGACTCAGCATCTTTCACTCCAGTGGACCCAGCAGCTTTCACTCCTGTGTACCAGCAGTGTTCACTCCAGTGTTCCAGCAGTGTTCACTCCAGTGGGCCCAGCAGCATTCACTCCAGTGGGCCCAACAGCGTGGAATGCAGTGGGCCCAGCAGGTTTCACTCCAATGGGCCCAGCTGCATGGACTCATTGCAGCGACGGAGATGAGTTTGGGATGCCATCAGCCTCTGCTTCCAGTGCAGATTCACGGAGATGGTGGCGGAGGTGAGTTTAGACCCACTATGTGATCCGGGGAGCTGGTGGCGGTAGAGTTGAGTTTAGGCCGGTTCAGTGCCTGGCAGCGTCAGTGCCGTCAGCATTGGCGAGGTTCAGTGAGGACGCATAGTGACGAGGGAGTCGATGGTGGCGTGATCGCGCTGTAGAACGGTGATTTTCATTCCAACAGTGGCAGCACAGCGAAGGCAATTCAAGCCTAACCACCAGGCTCATGACTGAACACTTAACAACAGGGACTTCCTTTATATTTTCATTTTTCTGTCTTTATATTCAATGTTTTAGTTTATTTATCTGTGTTTTAAGCTGGCACTGGACAGAGGTGACACTATACAACACTTTTCACTGTATTTTGTATCAAGATACACATGAAATAAATAAATCAAATAAACAAACAAATAAATAATAACATTCGATCAGCTTTTTGAGTTATTGCTACACCTGCGCACTAATTCATGCACAAACAGCCAAATCCTTCTCCATCTGACAGTTCTGTGATTTCTCACCTTTGAGATAATATGCTGCTTCTAATTTTTCTAGCTAAAATGAACAGTCATATTTTCCTGCACTATACCCTCATTACACCGTATTTGCCAGATCTATGTCCACACATAGAATCATAGAGCCATAGAGATGTACAGCACAGAAAAAGACCATTCAGTCCAACTTGTCCATGCCGAACAGATATCCTAAATATATCTAATCCCGTTTGCCAGCATTCGGCCCACATCCCTCTGAATCCTTCCTATTCATATACCAATCCATTTAAATGTTTAATTGTACCAGCCTCCACCACTTTCTCCGGCAGCTTATTCCATACACGTACCACCCTCTGTTTGAAAAGGTTGCCCCTTGGATCCCTTTTACATTTTTCTTCTCTCACCTTAAACATCTAGTTTTGGACTCCCCCACGCCACCACTTGTCTATTTACCCTACCCAGCCCCTCATCCATTATAAATCTCTATAAGTTCACCCCTCAGCCTCCGATGCTCCAGGCAAAATAGCCTCTCCCTAAAGCACAAACCCTCCAAACCTGGCACCGTCTTTGTAAATCTTTTCTGAACCCTTTCAAATTTCACAACACTCAATGCCTTATATCTTCTTCATAATTTATTTTCCTACTTCTCATGGTTATCAGCAAATTTAGCCACCATATCTCCCTACCATTCTTGCAAGTAATTATAAGATGTTGAGACCTGAGTAGTAACACACATACTTATATCTTGCCAAGCAGAAAATGACCCATTTATACCTACTGTTTCACGGTAGCCAATATGTTACCCCATACAGCATGAGGTTTAATTCTCTGCAGTAACCTTTGATGTGGCACCTTATGAAATAAGTTCTGGAAATTTCAGTACAATACATCCACCAGCTACCCTTAGTCCACATCGTAAATTTCTTCTTGAAAGGGCATATTGAGCAATAGTTTCTCATTTTCCTTGCGGCCGTTCCCCTCAAGAACAAGTATACCGTTTTGGATACTTGTGGGGGGGGAACGACTTACCAAGGGTAAGTAATGGGGTTCAGGCCTCTGGCACGGAGCCTGTCCCCGTTGCTCAGAAGGGAAGGGTGGAGAAGAGCAGAGCAATAGTAATTGGGGACTCGATAGTTCTGGGCACAGATAGGCGGTTTTGTGGGGGCGAGAGAGACTCACGTTTGGTATGTTGCCTCCCAGGTGCAAGGGTACGTGACGTCTCTGATCGTGTTTTCCGGGTCCTTAAGGGGGAGGGGGAGCAGCCCGAAGTCGTGGTCCACATTGGCACCAATGACATAGGTAGGAGGAGGGCTGAGGATGTTAGGCAGGCTTTCAGGGAGCTAGGTTGGAAGCTCAGAGTTAGAACAAACAGAGTTGTTGTCTCTGGTTTGTTACCCGGGCCACGTGATAGAGAGTCGAGGAATAGGGAGAGAGAACAGTTAAATGCGTGGCTACAGGGATCGTGCAGGAGGGAGGGATTCTGGTATCTGGATAAGTGGGGTTCTTTCTGGGAAAGGTGGGACCTCTATAAACAGGATGGTCTACACCTGAACCTGAGGGGCACCAGTATCCTTGGGGGGAGGTTTGCTAGTGCTCTTGGGGGGGGGGGGGGGGTTAAACTAACTCTGCAGGGGCATGGGAACCTAGACTGTAGCTTTAGGGTGCAGGACCTGGAGTGTAGGGAGGTTAGGAACATGGCATCAATCTCAAAGGAGGGTGCCTGTAAACAGGAAAGTGGCTTGAAATGTGTATACTTCAATGCAAGAAGTATACGAAATAAGGTAGGTGAACTTGCAGCGTGGGTTGGTACCTGGGACTTCGATGTTGTGGCTATTACGGAGACATGGGTAGAACAGGGACAGGATTGGCTGTTGCAGGTTCCAGGGTTTAAATGTTTTAGTAGGGTCAGAGGTGGGGGTAAAAGAGGGGGAGGTGTGGCATTGCTTGTCAAAGACAGTATTACAGCTGTGGAAAGGACGATGGATGAAGACTCGCCATCTGAGGTAGTTTGGGCTGAGGTTAGGAATAGGAAAGTTGAGGTCACCCTGTTAGGAGTTTTCTACAGGCCTCCTAATAGTCCTAGAAACGTAGAAGAAAGGATTGCGAGGATGATTCAGGAGAAGAGTGAAAGTAATAGGTTGGTTGTTATGGGGGACTTTAACTTTCCTGATATTGATTGGGAAAGGTATAGCTCTAGTTCGTTAGATGGGTCAGTGTTAGTCCAATGTGTGCAGGAGGGTTTCCTGACACAATATGTAGATAGGCCAACAAGAGGTGAGGCCATACTGGATTTGGTTCTGGGTAACGAACCAGGCCAGGTGTTAGAATTAGAGGTAGGTGAGCACTTTGGGGACAGTGACCACAATTTGGTGACTTTTACTCTAGTGATGGAGAGGGATTTGTGTGCACTGCAGGGCAAGAGTTATAGCTGGGGTCAGGGAAATTATGGTGCGGTGAGGCATGACTTAGGATGCGTGACTTGGAAAAGTAGGCTTCAAGGCAAGGGTGCAATTGATATGTGGAGCTTGTTCAAGGAGCAACTATTGAGTGTCCTTGATAAGTATGTACCTGTCAGGCAGGAAGGAAAGGGTCGTGTGAGGGAGCCGTGGTTTAATAAGGAATTGGAATCCCTTGTTAAATGGAAGAGGGTGGCCTATGTAAAGATGAGGCGTGAAGGTTCAATTGGGGCGATTGAGAGTTATAAGGCAGCCAGGAAGGACCTGAAGAGAGAGCTAAGAGCAGCAAGGAGGGGCCATGAAAGGTCCTTAGTTGATAGGATTAGGGAAAACCCTAAGGCTTTCTATAGGTCTGTCAGGAATAAAAGAATGACTAGGGTAGGAATAGGTCCAGTCAAGGATAGTAGTGGGAAGTTGCGTGTGGAGGCTGAAGAGATTGGGGAGACACTGAATGAATACGTTTCGTCATTATTCACTCAGGAACAGGACATTGTTTCCGATGTGAATACTGAGTCACAATTAAGTAGAATGAATGGCTTTGAGGTATGTAGGGAAGAGGTGTTGGAAATTCTGGAAAGGGTGAAAATAGATAAGTCCCCTGGGCCTGATGGCATTTATCCTAGGATTCTCTGGGAAGCAAGGGAGGAGATTGCTGAGCCATTGGCCTTGATTTTTATGTCCTCATTGTCTACAGGAATAGTGCCAGAAGACTGGAGGGTAGCAAATGTGGTTCCCTTGTTCAAGAAGGGGAGTAGGGATAACCCTAGTAACTATAGGCCGGTGAGTCTCACCTCTGTTGTGGGCAAGGTCTTAGAAAGAATTGTAAGGGATAGGACTTATGAACATCTGGATAGGAATAATGTGATCAAGGATAGTCAGCATGGTTTTGTGAAGGGCAGGTCGTGCCTCACAAACCTTATTGAATTCTTTGAGAAGGTGACTAAGGAGGTGGACGAGGGTAAAGCGGTAGATGTGGTGTATATGGATTTTAGTAAGGCGTTTGATAAGGTTCCCCATGGTAGGCTACTTCAAAAAATACAGTGGTATGGCATTGAGGGTGAGTTGGAGGTTTGGATTAGCAATTGGCTGGCTGGAAGAAGACAGAGGGTAGTAGTTGATGGTAAAGGTTCATCTTGGAGTGCAGTTACTAGCGGTGTTTCGCAAGGATCTGTTTTGGGACCATTGCTGTTTGTCATTTTTATAAATGACCTGGAGGAGGGGCTAGAAGGTTGGGTGAGCAAGTTTGCGGATGATACGAAAGTCGGAGGAGTTGTTGACAGTGAGGAAGGATGTGGCAGGTTACAGCGGGATATAGATAAGCTGCAGAACTGGGCAGAAAGGTGGCAAATGGAGTTCAATGTAGGTAAGTGTGAGGGGATTCACTTTGGTAAGAGTAACAAAAAGATGGGGTACTGGGCTAATGGTCGGATACTTGGTAGTGTGGATGAGCAGAGGGATCTTGGTGTCCATGTACACAGATCTTTGAAAGTTGCCACTCAGGTAAATAGTGCGGTGAAGAAGGCATATGGCGTTCTGGCTTTTATTAGTAGAGTAATTGAGTTCCGGAGTCCTGAGGTCATGTTGCAGTTGTATAAGACTCTGATGCGGCCACATCTGGAGTATTGTGTGCAGTTTTGGTCGCCATACTATAGGAAGGATGTGGAGGCACTGGAACAGGTGCAGAGGAGGTTTACCAGGATGTTGCCTGGTATGGTAGGAAGATCGTATGAGGAAAGGCTGAGGCACTTGGGGTTGTTTTCATTGGAGAAAAGAAGGTTTAGGGGTGACTTGATAGAGGTGTACAAGATGATTAGGGGTTTAGATAGGGTTGTCCGTGAGAACCTTTTTCCACTTATGGAGTCAGCTATTACGAGGGGGCATAGCTTTAAATTAAGGGGTGGTAAGTATAGGACAGATGTTAGGGGTAAGTTCTTTACTCAGCGAGTCGTGAGTTCATGGAATGCCCTGCCAGTAGCAGTGGTGGACTCTCCCTCTTTATGGGCATTTAAGCGGGCATTGGATAGGCATATGGAGGATAGTGGGCTAGTGTAGGTTAGGTGGGCTTGGATCGGTGCAACATCGAGGGCCAAAGGGCCTGTACTGCGCTGTATTCTTCCATGTTCTATGTTCTATGTTCTAACAGATGTTAACTGGCCTGCAGTTTCATGTTTTCTGTCACCTTCCTTTTTTGAATAAAGGAGTTGCTATTGCTAAATTCTAGTCTAATGGAACCTTCCCAAAAGTAAATTCAATGCACCAATAGCCTCACTAGCCATTTCTTTTAAGACCTTTGGCTAAAGTCGGTCGGAATCCCAGAACTTGTTAGCCCACAGCTCCAATAATTTGCAGATTCCTGTGATTGTAATTTGCTGGAGTTCCTCCCTCACCTCCATTTCCTGATTGACTGCTTTCTCCACGGCGCTACCTTGCGTCCTCCATCATGGAGATTGATACAAAAAAGCTGTTCAATTCATCTGCTATGTCCAAATACTGGTCTTGATTCCATTTATCTCTCTTTAAATGTAAAATTCAATCAGGCACTGTCACCTCGGGGCATCTTCATCATAAGGTCATTAATTAATTAATCAATTAATTATTATACAATACTAGGTCTAGTCTGGCTTGCTTTCTGGTTGGCTCAGAAATATGTTGAAGTAAGAAATATCCTGAAAACATTCCAGACTTCTGGTCTGGGCTACCTGTGCCCATCTGCTATTTCCAGCCGATGTGCACATTACAATCCCTCATAAATATCAGCCTACCTTTCTGGTAAATAAACATAATGTTGGAGAAACTCAACAGATCTGGCAATACCTGTGGAGAGATAAACAGTTAATGTTTCGAACCCAGTTATCGAATCACACAGCACGGGAACAAACCCTTTAGTCCAAATGTCCATGCTGACCAGATTTCCAAAACCAAACCCGTCCCATTTGCCTGCATTTGACCCGTATTCTGGCAAACTTTACCTATTCATGTACCTGTCCAAATGTCTTTTAAATGTTGTAACTCTACCAACATCAACCACTTCCTCTGGCAGTTCATTCCATATATGCACCACCCTCTGCATGAAACTTGCCCCTCAGGTCCCTTTTAAATCTTGCCTCTCTCACCTTAAACCTATGCCTTCTAGTTTTGAATTCCCTTACCCTAGAGAAAAGACCTTTGCTATTCACCTTATCTATGCCTGTCATGATTTTATAAACTTCTATAAGGTCACCCCTCAACCTCCTACCCTCCAGGGAAACAAGGTCCAAGCCTTTCCTTACAACTCAAATGCTCCAGTCCCGGGAAACATCCTTGTAAATCTTTTCTGCACCCTTTCCAATTTAATGATAGCATTCATTAAATTGGGCGGCACGGTGGCACAGTGGTTAGCACTGCTGCCTCACAGCGCCAGAGACCCGGGTTCAATTCCCGCCTCAGGCGACTGTCTGTGTGGAGTTTGCACGTTCTCCCCGTGTCTGCGTGGGTTTCCTCCCACAGTCCAAAGATGTGCAGGTCAGGTGAATTGGCCATACTAAATTGCCCGTAGTGTTAGGTAAGGGGTAAATGTAGGGATATGGGTGGGTTGCGCTTCGGTGGGTCGGTGTGGACTTGTTGGGCCGAAGGGTCTGTTTCCACGCTGTAAGTAATCAAATCTAATCTAATCATTCCTTTAACAGAGTGACCAGAATAGCACACAGTACTCCAAATGTGGCCTCACCAATGACTTGTCCAGCCCCAATATCATGTACCAACTCAGTGCTCTGATCAGTGAAGGGAAGTGTGCCAAACTGCTTCTACAGCACCCTGTCTACCTGTGACTCCACTTTCAAGGAATTATGTACCTGCACCCCTAAGTCCCTATGTTCAACAACACTGCCCAGGGCCCGACCATAATCTGTGTAAGTACTGCTCTCGTTTGTCTTACTCCTCAGAACTGAGGAGCTGCTGAGTTTCTCCAGCACTGTTTTTATCTCACATTCCCAGCACTGACAGTATTTTGCTTTGACATAATACACTTTTTATGTAACTCAGCTGGGCTCACCACATAAATGCAGTGACTACAAGAGCAGGTCAGAGGCTGGGATATACTACGATGAGTAACATCACAAGTCAGAGTTAAAAATCACACAACACCAGGTTTTAGTCCAACAGGTTTAATTGGAAGCACACTAGCTTTCGGAGCGACGCTCCTTCATCAGGTGATAGTGGAGGGCTCAATCCGAACACACAGAATTTATAGCAAAAATTTACAGTGTGATGTAACTGAAATAATACATTAAAAAATTGATTGTCTGTTAAGCCTTTCATCTGTTAGAATACAGTGATAGTTTCACTTCTTTCATGTGTAAATCACAAAACCTTTTGTTCGAAAAGTTTCATTCTCGGGTTAGCTGTTAACAATGGTGATAGCTAGACAATATGTTGAAGGTGTTAGCCCCCTGTGTTCTCTGAATATGCCATGATGTTTAGATTGATTCTAAACTAAAAAGTGAGATAACTGAGTTTTACATAAATTCATGCAGTTTTTGAGCAAAGTACAATGTAACCCTGCAAGTACAAATTCACCCCACAAAATATATGTGTGCACGTGGGTCTTTGTCTGTGTGTGTCTGTCTGTCTGGGTTGGGGGTTGTGAGTGTGAGAAAGTGTATGTGTGTGTGTAGTGAGTGCAGAGTGTCTTAAGTCTGTGAGGGTGTGCATGTGTGAGTGTGGGAATGTGTGTGTATCTGTAAAGGTGTGTGTGGGTGTCTGTGTGCGCGTCCATGTGTATGTGTGTCCGTGTGTATAGGAGTGCCTGTGTGTGTGTGAGAGTGTGTGTGTGTAGGAGTATCTGTGTGTGTGTGTGTGTAGTGCAATGGTGATCACCTGTAATGTGATATGAACCCAAGGTCCCGGTTGAGGCTCTCCCTGTGGGTACCGAACTTAGCTATCAGCCTCTGCTCGGCCACTTTTCTCTGCTGTCTGTCCCGAAGTCCACCTTGGAGGATGATCACTCAAAGATCCAAGGCTGAATGTCCTGGACCACTGAAGTGTTCCCCAATTAGGAGGGAACCCTCCTCTCTGTTGATTGTTGTGCGGTGCCCATTCATCCGTTGTCGAAGCCTTTGCTCACAAGTCAGGAGTGTGATGGAATACTCCCCACTTGCCTGTATGGGTGCAGCTTCAACAACATTGTGGGCGGCACGGTGGCACAGTGGTTAGCACTGCTGCCTCACAGCGCCTGAGACCCGGGTTCAATTCCCGCCTCAGGCGACTGACTGTGTGGAGTTTGCACGTTCTCCCCGTGTCTGCGTGGGTTTCCTCCGGGTGCTCCGGTTTCCTCCCACAGTCCAAAGATGTGCAGTGTCAGGTGAATTGGCCATGCTAAATTGCCCGTAGTGTTAGGTAAGGGGTAAATGTAGGGGTATGGGTGGGTTTCGCTTCGGCGGGTCGGTGTGGACTTGTTGGGCCAAAGGGCCTGTTTCCACACTGTAATGTAATCTAATGTAATCTAATGTAATCTAAAAAAACATTCAAAGCAGCCTGCTGATTGGCAACAAATCCATAAGCATCATAGATCAGTGAGCCTGACATCAGTAGTGGGCAAGTTGTTGGAGGGAATCATGAGGGACAGGATATGCATGTATTTGGAAAGGCAAGGACTGATTAGGCACAGTCAGCATGGCTTTGTGCATGGGAAATCTTGTCTCACAAGCTTGATTGAGTTTTTTGAAGAAGTAACAAAGAGGATTGATGAGGGCAGAGTGGTAGATGTGATCTATATGGATTTCAGTAAGGCGTTCAACAAGGTTCCCCATGGGAGACTGATTAGCAAGGTTAGATCTCATGGAATACAGGGAGAACTAGCCATTTGGATACAGAACTGGCTCAAAGTTAGAAGACAGAGGGTGGTGGTGGAGGGTTGCTTTTCAGAATGGAGGCCTGTGACCAGTGGAGTGCCACAAGGATCGGTGCTCAGTCCACTACTTTTCATCATTTATATAAATAACTTAGATTTGAGCATAGTAAGTTTGCAGATGACACCAAAATTGGAGGTGTAGTGGACAGCAAAGAAGATTACCTCAGATTACAACAGGATCTTGAATAGATGGGCCAATGGGCTGAGGAGGGGCAGATGGAGTTTAATTCAGATAAATGCGAGGTGCTGCATTTTGGAAAAGCAAATCTTCACAGGACTTATACACTTAATAGTAAGGACCTAGGGAGTGTTGCTGAACAAAGAGACCTTGGAGTGCAGGTTCATAGCTCCTTGAAAGTCGAGTCGCAGGTAGATAGGATAGTGAAGAAAGCATTTACTATGCTTTCCTTTATTGGTCAGAGTATTGAGTACAGGAGTTGGGAGGTCATGTTGCGGCTGTACAGGACATTGGTTAGGCCACTCTTGGGATATTGCGTGTAATTCTGGTCTCCTTCCTATCGGAAAGATGTTGTGAAACTAGAAAGGGTTCAGAAAAGAATTATCAGGATGTTGTCAGGGTTGGAGGATTTGAGCTATAGGGAGAGGTTGAATAGTCTGGGACTGTTTTCCCTGGAGCATCAGAGGCTGAGGGGTGACCTTATAAAGCTTTATAAAATCATGAGGAGCATGGATAAGATAAATAGACAAAGTCTTTTCCCTGTGGTTGGGGACTGAGAACGAGAAGGCACAGGTTTCAGGTGAGAGGGGAAAAATATAAAAGAGACCTAAGGGGCAACTTTTTCACACAGAGGGTGGTGTGTGTATGGAATGAACTGCCAGAGGAAGTGGTGGAGGCTGGTACAATTGCAACATTTAATGGCATCTGGATGGGTATATGAATAGGAAGGGTTTGGAGGGATATGGGCTGGGTGCTGGCAGGTGAGGCCAAATTCGGTTGGGATGTCTGGTCGGCATTTGGACCGAAGGGTCTGTTTCCGTGCTGTACATCTCTATGACTCTCTGACTCTATCCACTCCCTCCATGATCAACGCTCAGTAGCAGCAGTGTGTACCATCTACAAGATACACTGCAGAAATTCACCAAAGATCCTCAGACAGCACCTTCCAAACCCACGATCAGTTCCATCCAGAAGGCCAAGGGCAGCAGAACCCCATCCCCTGCAAGTTCCTGTACAAATCACTCACCACCCTGAGTTGGAAACATATCGCTGTTCCTTCAGTGTCGCTGGGTTAAAATCCTGGAATGCCCTCCATTGTGGGTCCGGCATTGATTAGATTAGATTAGATTACTTACAGTGCAGAAACAGGCCCTTCGGCCCAACAAGTCCACACCGACCCGCCGAAGCGCAACCCACCCATACCCCTACATTTACCCCTTACCTAACACTACGGGCAATTAAGCATGGCACATCTTTGGACTGTGGGAGGAAACCGGAGCGCCCGGAGGAAACCCACGCAGACACGGGGAGAACGTGCAAACTCCACACAGTCAGTCGCCCTGAGGTGGGAATTGAACCCGGGTCTCCGGCGCTGTGAGGCAGCAGTGCTAACCACTGTGCCACCGTGCTGCCCAATGTGGGTCAAGGAATGGGCAATAAATGCTGACCAAGTCACATCCCACAGATGAATAAGAAAATCACTGCCCAGTGCCATAAGCTGTGTATTCCGTACAGTGAGCCCTGTACCTAACTGCCAGTTCGTGCAGTATTCCAGAAGCAGGCATGGCTCAGCGAAGTGAACACACAAAGTTGTTGGCAGTTTCCATGGTGGGGGCAGAGAGAGAGGGAGAGAGAGGGTGAAGAGGGGCACTCTGAGGTGACTGTCCTCAGCGCGGTGTCTGTATTTAAAACTGAGCGAACTGCGGACGCTGGAAATCAGAAACGAAAACAGACATTGCTGGAGAAACTCAGCAGGTCTGGCCGCCTCTGTGGGGAGAAAGCAGAGTTAACCAGAGTTGCGGGTCCTGTGCGCCTTGCCCCCGGTGTAACCCCAGTGTGAAGAGGATTTGTTCGGGGAGCAGTGGCCGAATCATCCCGGTGCCCAGCGGCAGCTCAGCCCCGGGCTCCGGCCTCACCCCGAGGGAAGCAATCCCGGGAGCGGACCCCACCCCCCTCCCCGGGGGGGGGGGGAGCCCTGAGCCCGGGAGGGACGGGGTGGAGTCTCTCTCTCTCTCTATCCCGTCTCCCTCCCTCTGGATCGGCAGCTTCATTCTCAGGATTGACTCCGGGATCTGGTCGCTGCTGGTTGGTGGATCTCTCTGTGATTGACAAGAGGCAGCGAAGTGGATCCGGGCTTCACTGACCGGGGCATTCCCGGGAAAGCGGCTCCATCCCCGGGCTCCGGTCACTCTCTGTCCCCGGGCTCCGGTCACTCTCTGTCCCCGGGCTCCGGTCACTCTCACTCCCCGGGCTCCGGTCACTCTCTGTCCCCGGGCTCCGGTCACTCTCTGTCCCCGGGATCCGGTCACTCTCTGTCCCCGGGATCCGGTCACACTCAGTCCCCGGGCTCCGGTCCCTCTCAGTCCCCGGGCTCCGGACCCTCTCAGTCCCCGGGCTCCGGTCACTCTCAGTCCCCGGGCTCCGGACACTCTCTGTCCCCGGGCTCCGGTCACTCTCAGTCCCCGGGCTCCGGACATTCTCTGTCCCCGGGCTCCGGACCCTCTCTGTCCCCGGGCTCCGGTCACTCTCAGTCCCCGGGCTCCGGTCACTCTCTGTCCCCGGGCTCCGGTCACTCTCTGTCCCCGGGATCCGGTCTCTCTCAGTCCCCGGGCTCCGGTCACTCTCTGTCCCCGGGCTCCGGTCCCTCTCAGTCCCCGGGCTCTGGTCACTCTCTGTCCCCGGGCTCCGGACACTCTCAGTCCCCGGGCTCCGGTCACTCTCTGTCCCCGGGCTCCGGACACTCTCAGTCCCCGGGCTCCGGTCACTCTCTGTCCCCGGGCTCCGGTCCCTCTCAGTCCCCGGGCTCCGGACACTCTCTGTCCCCGGGCTCCGGTCCCTCTCAGTCCCCGGGCTCCGGTCACTCTCTGTACCCGGGCTCCGGTCACTCTCAGTCCCCGGGCTCCGGTCACTCTCTGTCCCCGGGCTCCGGTCACTCTCTGTCCCCGGGCTCCGGTCACTCTCAGTCCCCGGGATCCGGTCTCTCAGTCCCCGGGCTCCGGTCACTCTCTGTCCCCGGGCTCCGGTCCCTCTCAGTCCCCGGGCTCCGGTCCCTCTCTCTCCGGGTCCGGTCACTCTCTGTCCCCGGGCTCCGGACACTCTCAGTCCCCGGGCTCCGGTCACTCTCTGTCCCCGGGCTCCGGTCCCTCTCAGTCCCCGGGCTCCGGACACTCTCTGTCCCCGGGCTCCGGTCACTCTCTGTCCCCGGGCTCCGGTCCCTCTCAGTCCCCGGGCTCCGGTCACTCTCTGTCCCCGGGCTCCGGTCACTCTCAGTCCCCGGGCTCCGGTCACTCTCTGTCCCCGGGCTCCGGTCACTCTCAGTCCCCGGGCTCCGGTCACTCTCTGTCCCCGGGCTCCGGTCCCTCTCTCCCCGGGCTCCGGTCCCTCTCTCTCCGGGTCCGGTCACTCTCTGTCCCCGGGCTCCGGTCACTCTCAGTCCCCGGGCTCCGGTCACTCTCTGTCCCCGGGCTCCGGTCCCTCTCTCCCCGGGCTCCGGTCACTCTCTGTCCCCGGGCTCCGGTCCCCTCTCTCCCCGGGCTCCGGTCCCTCTCAGTCCCCGGGATCCGGTCCCTCTCAGTCCCCGGGATCCGGTCCCTCTCAGTCCCCGGGCTCCGGTCCCTCTCTCCCCGGGCTCCGGTCCCTCTCTCTCCGGGTCCGGTCCCTCTCTGTCCCCGGGATCCGGTCCCTCTCCGACCCCGGGCTCCGGTCCCTCTCAGTCCCCGGGCTCCGGTCCCTCTCTCCCCGGGATTGCAATGCTTGTCCTGCACTTGTTCTCCGCCGTCCCGCTGCTGCTCCTGGCTTCTCCGAGATTGGGATCTACTGCGGGGATCGACACTCCGGATCCGATCGACTACAAGGATCCCTGCAAAGCCGGTGAGTAGGGATTGTCCCGAGACCAGGAAGCGAACGGGATTGGGTCACCCGGGGGGAATAGCCATGTCTCTGGGAACCCACCCGCATGAATTTTGGAACTTTCTATGAACTTAACCCAAGAACAGAACTCTCCCCCAGTAACTAGGATCACTCCCACTCGGGGATCTGAGAGCTCCCAGTGGATCACTCAGCAGAGATCCAGGATCCCCTCCCCCAGCCCAATCTGTGAACTCTTTCCCCCAACAGGGGATGCTGGATTTGTTCCTGTGAGGTTATGTGTTCGATGGGATCTTCTTCCACTGTGCTGGGAGGAATCTGATATTTTCTCCATCCAACTTGGGATCTGGGATCTCATCCCCAGTTAGGTCTTTCAGCTCTGGGATCCTGACCCCTGGGGTGTCTGTGCTCTCTGGGATCCTCTGCCATGGGGATCTGTGATCCCCTGCCACTGTTGATTAGGGGATTCCAACTCCCGCCAAGTCAAGTCCTGGAATTTCATTCTCCGGGAATGTGTTCTGGGAATGTTCTCGCCCGCCAACATTTGTACCATCTCATGGCCCCAAGGAATAAACTCCTTACTAGTTCATGCCCTCATCACCCCCCACTTCCCAATCACACAATAAAGATCGAATTCGCAATGAAACAAAATCACACACAGCTTTTGGAAATGTTAAGGATGAGTTGATCTGACTCTCGCTGTGTTGGTGTAGTCAATGTCAGTCAGTGACACTAAAAGAGATCTTGCTGCCTGGATTCAGTCTGTCTCAGGAGCTCAGTGTTCCTGTATGTATTTCTGACCCTGACAGAATCATTGCCTATCCGTTGCTGTTGTGTACCTTCATGCATCACAGTACTGCCTGGTGTGTAAATCTGTGATGATGGGTTCATACTGATTTATTCAGAAATAAAGAGTCACTCCACCTGCACTAACCCCTGCCCTCCCTTCCCTTGTGTTTGACTAACCAGCCGCCTGTCCCTCCACAACAAAAACAGAAATTGTTGAAGAAACTCAACAGGTCTGGCAGCATCTGCGGAGAAAACGCAGAGCCTATGTTTGGGGTCCAGTAACCCTTCTTCAGAACTCTCTCCCTCCAAATGTTTAGTGAGCAGCAAGTTCAGCCTTCAGTGATCAGGACTCACTGGATTGTGCTGAGCTGCTTGGGGTCAGTGTGGTGCTTTCCTCAAAATTGTCTTGGTTTTGAACCATAGACTCTTAGGATAGGCTAAGTTAAAATGTTGTTGAAAAGGCTGCGAGATCTGTGGTTTTATAGGGAGGGGACAAAAACAAGCAAGTTATGCTCAGGTGTTGGAAATCATGATTCGTTTCCATTTTTAAAAATTTAATTTATGGGACTTGGACATCTCTGGCTGGGCCAGCATTGATAGCCCATCCCTATGTGTCCTTGACAAGGTGCTGGTGAGATACCTTCTTGAATCGCTGCAGTCCACTTGCTGTGGGTTGACCCACAATGCCGGTAGGGAGGGAATTCCAGGATTTTGACCCAACGACTGTGAAGGAACTGCGGTATATTTCCATGTCAGGATGGTGCGTGCCTTGAAGGGGAACTTGCAGGTGTTGATGCTCCCAAGTAGCTGCTGCCCTTGGTCGTGGGTTTGGAAGGTATTGTCCAAAGATCTTTGGTGAATTTCTGCAGTGCATCCTGTAGATAGTACACATTGCTGCTACTGAACGCTGGTGGCCATGTTTGAACCAAGGCTGTAGTAAGGTCAGAATGCCCTGGCGGAACCCAAACTGGGCGTCACTGAGCAGGTGCAACCTAATAGCACAGTTGATGACCCCTTCTATCAGTTTCCTGATGAAAGTTCCACTTGGGAATGGTGACCAGTTCTGGGCACTCCTGTTCAGGAACAGGCTGCAGAGGAAATTTGCTGGAATGTTGCTGAGGATAAGGGATACGTGGAGAGACTGAGGGTAGTGAGGTTGAGAGGAGATTTATAAGAAATGCTCCTGAGGGCATACAGCATTGAGAGGCCATTTATCCCATCATGTCTATGCTAACCCTTTGAAAGAGCTATTCCAATGAGTCATGCTCCATATCCCCACAGCAGCTCTGTGGAATGTTCCTTTCTCAGTGTACATCAAATTCTGGTCTGAGACTTTCTATCGAATCAGTTTCAGCTGCCCAGTCAAGCAATACATTCCGAATCATAGCTCACTGTGTTCTTACAAAAATCTCCCATTGGATAGTGTCTCCTCTGGTTATAGACTGATGGTAACAGACTCTTCTTATTTAGCCTTCCATATGCCACTATGAGATTTCCTTGGTATCTTTTCTGTTTTAAGGATCCAAACTTCTCCTGTTTTTCGCTGTCTCCCAACCCTCTCTCCTTCCAGCCCGCCCTCCCAAACACTGGTCTTTATGAGCCTCCTATAAACCCAGAAGGTTGAATCTAACTGCACCTGCACGGTGTGTAAATTCACTGTATTGGGATCAGCTCAATTTGTTTAATCCTGGAGGAGAATATTCCACTTAATAAAACATGTGGGAGTGGAATGAAATTGCCAGCAGCATTCCCTCCTATCATCACCACCTCGTAAATCTCAAGATCCTTGTGTTAACATCTGGCTCATTCAGTCAACGTTTATTAATTGAGTCTCCCTTTCTTTCCCTCCCTGAAAAGTCATACCTTCCTCACCTTTACCTCTTGCCACCCTTTCTCCCTGCCCTTGGGGTGATGTCTTTCACACACTTGTCATTAGCTAACATTGTACAGAATAGCTATTGCTTTATACATTTTCTCCCCCAGAATAAGGCTCCGTTCAAAGCTGACAGTGGGGTTCCTTGTCATTCAGAATTTGTTGCCTGTGCCTTCACTATTTCATTCCAATTTTGCTGCTGTAATCCTTAGTCACTAAAGTCAGATCGAGTGTGACCTAAATCCACCCTGATTTGAGGACCTCATCCACTGGGTTTATTTTGGAATGTATATGCAGAGCTGTGGATCCTTTTAAAGTGGGTGTTCTCTTTCCCCAGTGGTTATGTGGTTATTCAACAGTGTAAGAATGAGTTAACTCATCCACTCCATTCCAGAACTGCTAACATGCAAGTTTCCACTAACGTCAAAACCCCCCTGGAATGAGCTTGATCCCTGGCCGCTATTGAGTTAAACTGATCTCAGCAGCACCTCCCTCACTGGACCCAGCATTTGGTGTTAAGAAGCAAATCAGTCTGGGCCCCTGCTCCCCTCAGGACAGGAGGGAAAGGACCAGAGAGGGAGGGAGAAGAGGGTCAGTGAGAAGATGAGGTGGTGAAAGTGAGGGAGGAGAAGCAAGAGGATAAGGATGGGCCAGGGAGCTGGAAGAACAGGCATACACAGATTGTCAGGAAGGAAGGCATACAGACAGGTGGGTATATATTATCCGGCAGCCAGACAGGCACATGCAGAATCGTACACAGACTGGCAACAGATACAGGCAAACACATGCACAAAAACATTGTCAGGCAGGCACAGAGAGGTACAATCTCACAGATTGACAGGCAAACATAGATGGACATACACGCTCACATATAGATTATCAGGGAGACACAGAGAGGTACAATCTGTCCATTGTCAGGCAGTCACACATCCACACTCACACATTGCCAGACAGTCACACACCCACACTCACACATTGTCAGACAGAGACAGAGGTACAGGCTCACAGATTGTCAGGCAGGTACGCGCACACATTCCAGATCCAACAGAGATTCACCTGCACATCATCCAACCTCATCTATTGTATCCATTGCTCCCGATGTGGTCTCTTCTATATCGCGGAGAACAAACGCAGACTTGGGGTCTGGTTTGCATGCACTAACCAACCCGACCTTCCGATTCCCATCCATTTTAATTCCCCTTCCCACTTCCCCCGGTGACATGTCCATCCTTGGCCTCCTCCACTGTCAGAGTGAGGCCAGATGGAAACTGGAGGAGGAACACCTGATCTTTCCCCTGAGGAGCTTGCAGCCCAATGGCCTCAACATTGACTTCACCAGCTTCAAAATCCCTTCTCCCCCTGGCCTAGTCCTCCTCTCCTCCTCCCCTCTCTGACCTGACCCAACCTGTCCATCTCTCTACTCACCCATCCACTCCAGCCTTCCCACTGACCAATCACAATAACCCTTACCTGCATCCCCCCCATCACCATCCCACTTACCTTCCACCCCCAGCCTGACACCCTTCCTTCTGTCTGGGCTCCCTCCCTCTCCCCAGCTCTGACCAAGGTTTCGACCCGAAACGTTGATCTTCCTGCTGCTCTTTCGATGCTGTCTGACCTGCTGTGCTTTTCCAGCTTCACATCTATTGACTCTGGCTTCCAACCTCTGCAGTCCTTACCGTCTCCGAGACACACACACACTGTCAGGCAGTCACTAAGGTACAGTCTCACAGATTGTCAGGCAGTCTCGTGCACAAGCACATCTTGTCAGGCAGATCAGAGCACTTCCAGCTGCCCTGGGTCGATTCACATGCTGGGAGACTGGAGGGTGATCCTAGGTTCATTCTGCTCATCGGGGAACCATGGAATCAGCCATAGTCCAACACTCCCATCCCCTTCCCCCAACAAGTGTAAATGGCGTAAAAGCAAATTATGCTGGAAATCTGAAATAAAAAGAGAAAATGTTGGAAAAAACACAGCAGGTCTGCCAGCATTTTGGAAAGAAACAGAGTTAGCATTTTAAGCCCGAAGTGACTCTACTTTGGAATTGATTTGAAATGTTCACTCTGTTTCTGTCTCCTCACATGGCTAGAGCTAATGAGTTTCTCCAGCATTCTCTGGATGGGCATGGGGTTCTGGCTGCTTTGTGATGGTCTTCTTGGCTGACCAGCTGATACTCATTGAAGTGACAAACACTGGCCCACATAGTGGAAGGGTTCAGCTCTCAGCCATTCAGGGGAGGGGGAATAATCTTTCAAATCCAACCCATTCACTAATAGTGAGATATTTCTTAAGAACACAGAAGCTAGAGGTGACCATTCAGCCCCTCTTCCAGTCAGTTAGATTATAATCAATCTGGAGCTCAACTCTATTCCCGTTTCTCAATACTGTAACTGAACAAAGGTTCATCAGTCTCAACTCTCAAAAGCTCCTGTTAAAACCTTATCCCTGTGTGATTCCCTACATGTTGTTAGATTTTGTGCCAGGATGGAGGAGGAGACTACCCCTCCCCCAACACCAGCTCAGAGTGTGTTGTTTGGAGAGAGATGCTGGTGGTTTATTGCTGTGTGTTGTGTGTGTCTGTCTCTCAGTCTGACCCTTGGGTCGTCTGTTAGTGATAGATACAGAGTTGTCCACGTGGAATATGTGCAAATTCCCTGGAAGTGAGGGTGAGGAAGCTGGGAGACAAGTGTGTTTTTGTCTTAGTTGGGGATTGTGATGCCTATAGAAACCTTTCTTAATTTATAGCTTGGCACATTTAATAGGTGTTCTAAAGGCAAGAAGAAAGATCAAATAGAGCTTTATGGTTCCAGCTTGCTGTGTGTCTTTTACAGGGGACCAATGACTGTGGTAGGGAGCAGCAGCAGCTTTAATTAGAATTTGCCTTTTAAAGGAGTTTGGCAGAAATGAAATTTCTCTCGGAAAATCCAGGTGTTAACTGGAGCTTCCCCAGCAGGTGGGTGGCTGTTTGATGCTGCTCTTTAAGAGGATTGGCTTTAACAGAAAAGCATGTCTTTAAAAGCAGTTCTCAGCTGCTTTTAAACACTCGGCACCTTTTCTTGTCAAATTCCCCTATAAGCATCTGCTTTGCCCTGTAAACATTCCCTTTATCCAAAGTGACCTCTTCACCCATCTCCATACCCTCCCCTCCCTAGCCCAACACCCTCCTCATGCCACCCAGTCAACAAGGGCAGGTTGGGCCCTCAGCAAATGGACTGAGATAAAAGCTCTTGTTGTTGAGTGTGACATTGGGATCTTTCTATCCATTCTTGATCTTTGTTTGAGTAGCGAGTCCAGTTGTATTATGTCCATAGATCCCTCAACGTTTAGATCAGAGTGGTGCTGGAAAAGCACAGCAGGTCAGGCAGCATCCGAGGAGCAGGAAAATCAACGTTTTGGGCAAAAGCCCTTTATCACGAATAGAGGCAGGAAGCCTGCAGGGTGGAGAGATAAATGGGAGAGGGGATGGGGATGGGCAGAAGGTAGCAAAGAGTACAATAAGTGAATGGGGGTGGGGATGGAGGTGATAGGTCAGAGAGGAGGGTGGGGGAAGGTAGCAAAGAGTACAATAAGTGAATGGGGGTGGGGATGGAAGTGATAGGTCAGAGACTAGGTGAATGTTGCCTAATTGATTTTAACCTTACTGCGAATCCTCTTGTAAGGATGCCTACCTTGAAGAAGCTCTCCTCTCTCCACAAGAATCTCAGTGAGTCTCTCTCTCACTGCAACCCCCAGGTCATCTCCTCAGACCCCAGTTCCAACCTGCCAGCTCAGCACTGTCCTCATGACCTGTCCTACCTGCCAATCTCCCTTCCCGCCTATCCACTCCACCCTCTCCTCTGACCTATCACCTCCATCCCCACCCACATTACCACTTTCTCCTCATATCTTTGATCCATTCAGCCCTAAGAAATATTTAACTCTTCCTTGAATACATTTAATGTTTTGGCCTCAACTGCTTTCTGTGGCAGAGAGTTCCACAGGATCACCACACTCTGGGGGAAGAAATTTCTTCTCAGCTCAGTCCTAAATGGCCTACCCTGCCTTCTGACACTTTGACCCCTGACATTTTGAACTTCCCCGGTCATCAGGAACAGATTCCTGCATTAAACCTGTCTAATACAGTTATAATTCACATAGAGACCTACAGCACGGAGACAAGCCCTTTGACCCAAACTAGTCCATGCTGACAAAAATGTCCATCTATTCTAACCCCATTTCCCTGCACTTGGCCCATATCCTTCTAAACCTTTCATATCCATCTATTTGTCCAAATGTGGGACATTTTGAATGTTGTTAATGTAGCCGCCTCAGCCACTTATGCTGCCCATTCATTCCATATGTGTATCGCTCTCTGTATAAAAAATTGATCCCTCAGGTTCCCTTTTATTTTTTGCCCTCTAGTCCTCAATTCCTCAAACCTGGAAAAAAGACTGAGTGCATTCACCCTATCCACGCCTCTCATGATCTTATAGACTTCTATGAGATCCCCTCTCAGTCCCCTATGCTCTAAAGAAAAAGTCCGAGCTTGTCTAACCTCTCCCAATAACTCAGACTGTTGAGTCCTGGCAACATCCTTGTAAATTTCTCCTGCACGCTTTCCAGTTTAGTAACATCCTTCCTGTAGCAAGGTGACCGAAACTGAACACAATACTCCAAGTGCGGCCTCACCAACGTCCTGTATAACTGCAACATAACTTCCCAATGCCCTGACTGGTGAAGGCCAGTGTGCCAACGGTCCCAATGCCCTGACTGGTGAAGGCCAGTGTGCCAACGGTCTTATCAATGCCCTATACAGCTGTAGCAAGACATCTTTTGTTTTATATTCCATTTCCCTTGCAAGAAAGACCAATATTCCATTTATCTTCCTCATAATGTTTTGTATCCACAAGCTGACCTTTTGATGACATCCAGATCCCTCAGTACCACAGCATTCTCCATTTAAAGAATTTTCTCACCAAAGTGAACAATCTCATTTTCACACCTGCATGTGTCGGTTAAATTGTAGGCCTTTACTTAAAGTATGTAAGTGCCTTTGCAGACTCTTTGTATCCTCCTCACCTTGTGGTTTCTGCCTATCTCTATACCATCAGCAAATTTAGCCAGAATACAGCTGGTATTTTGTGTAATTCAATGATGGGAATTGTAAATAGTTGGGCTTCAACTCTGAGGTGAGGGAACCAGATCAGCTGTAATTGTGAGCTAATAGGCTGTTAGGAACCCAGGGCAATATACACTCATTCTCCACTGTCAATATGTTTCTCTAAGGGGCTTTTATATCTGAATATCAATACTTAGAAACAGGAGGGGGCCATTCAACCCTGCTGTGCTATTCAATGAGAGCATGGTTGATCTGATAATCCCCTACTCCACTTCCCTGCCTTTCCCAAAACCTTTGATTCCCTTCCCGATTAAAAATCTGTAGCCAGACATGACCGAGCCTTTGTCAATCAATTCTCTCTCTCTCTCTCTTATAATTTCAAATTTCTTTTAAGCGCTTAGGTAAATATAAATTTCAATAATTTCCCCCACAAAATATATTAAACCAACAGGTTTAATATTTCTTGGTCTTCTTTGTACCTCTCATCTTTATTCAAAAATAGTGTGTTTGCAATTTTGCGAATCTGAAGGAAGTCCAGAACTGAGAAAGTTTCAGGAGTTGCAAAAAACAGTGAACGGTAAAGTTGAAAAAAAACCCAACTGTTGGAAACTCTCAGGCAACACCTATGGGGATAGAAACAGAGTGAAGGGCTTAGGTCAATGACCTTTTGTTAGAATGAATCTGATAAAAGTCATCAAGCTAAAGTGTTAACCTCTTTACAAATGCGCCCTGACATTAGGAAGATTATCCTTCAAGCACCTGTATTTTCCTGATTTTACAAAATGATCAGACTTGAGGATTTGTGGCTCTTTAGCACCATTGTTTTTCTAATGCTGATTTCTTACTTGCGTCTAGTTTTTAATTCGCTGTTAATTTTCCTTCAACTTCAGGAATACAATTCTCTCCTGTGAGCATCGACATGCAGTGATTATTCAGCACCTTTGCTATTTCTATGTTTTCAATTACTGTGTAATCCTTATCTGTTCTTAATAGGTTGTGTTACTTTTCCTACCCTTTTTTCTCTAATGTAAGAAAGTCATTAACTTTTAAAACCCTCGCTTGTTGCTTGTCATGTTCCCCTCTATCTCCTGCTTTCTGCAGCTCACCACTGTTTAAGTTCCAGACTGTTTGAATGAACCGGTTTTATTGGTTTTGCTGTTGGTTATCTGGGGAATCCTGAGAATGGGAATTGTAAGCTTTTGCTCTGACTGTGAGTCAGTGGGTTCCTTGATTGTGCAGAGGATGGAGCTTATGGACAGTCCAGGCATCAAACAAAAGGTACTGTGGGACAGAGGTAACCATGTGAACTACAGTCTCTCTACAGGGCACATCGTCTAGCCTCAGTCTAAGCCCATTTCCCAATTCTGTGAAGGATGTAGTGTTTGTCTATTCCAGTAATTATCCAATTCCCTTTAGAAAGGCAGCATTGGGGGCTCTTTTGTGGTGCAGCTGTACTGTTCCTATCTCTGGACCAGGAGGTCTGGGTTCAAGTCCCACCTGTTCCAGAGATATGTCATTACACTTCTGAGAAAAAAAGGAAAGCCAACATTAAGTATGCTTCCCCAGCTTCTGAGGCAGATCCTATACCACTCACTGCTTAGGGATTTAACTCAGATGATAAGGATAGCACTAGGTCCTTCCAGACTATTGCCAGTTGGTAGGTTGGAGCTGTGGCATTTGGGAATTGGGCTTAGAATGAGATTGGAGAGAGACTGTAATCCTGTCCCCACTTTGATCATTCCATAATTCTTCACATTCTTGTCAAATAAAAATTAATCAACCTCTGCTGATGTTCACCTGACCTGGGGATCCCCTAGCTAACCTTCACCTGAAAAAGGTGGAATTTACAGACCACGTGCCTTTGTGGGTTAGACTTGGAAATAAGGTTGTCTCCAGCAGTTGGCAGCTTTCATCTTGAGGTTGCAAGTGACTATGACCAACGTCAGAGAAGAATTTTAGGAAAGAGAAAGATCCTGCATTACTTTAGCACCTTTTGCTTCCTCAGAGTGTCCCAGAATGCTTCACAGCCTGCTTTTGAAATGTAAATCACTGCTGCAATGTAAAAGAAACATAAGTCAATTTCAGCACAGCAAGACCTCACCAAAGACAATGGAATGTAATGACCAGGATAATGCTATGAGACTTTGAATTGAATTGAATTTATTGTCACATGCACCGAGGCACAGTGAAAAGCTTTGTCTTGCGAGAATACAGGCAGATCACAGAGTTAAATAGCATGGATAACTAAATAATAGGTAAACAGCGGCAAAAACAGAAAAAAACAGGTACAGGTGAATGCTAAGAGTTTGTGAGTCCATTCAGTATTCTAACAACAGTAGGGTAGAAACTGTTTTGAAACCGGCTGGTGCGTGTGTCCAGGCTTCTCCCCAATGGTGAAGGATGTAGAAAAGCATTGCCAGGGTGGGATGGATCTTTGAGAATCTTGACAGTGGGCCTGGTGGTTGGATTCTATAGCTGGGAGGTTGGCCTTCGTGGTTGTCTGGGATTGGGGAGAATTTTCCTGGTCTACAGGTCGTGCCTTCTGTTCTTTTATCTTCCTGAGAGGACTAACAGACATCATCATTTCATCTGAAAGACAGCCCATCTGACAGTGCTGCCCCCCCCCACTGCCCTCCGCCCCCCACTCCCCTGACAGTGTTGCACTCCTTTCGGGTTGGTTCCGTGTGTCAGCTCAGATTAGACTGTGTTCTCTGGCGTAGGTCTTGAACCTTAAACTGGGATTGCTCCCTGCTGGAACTGCATGCTGACACGTGCTCACACACAAACTCTGAACGATGTGGCAATCACAGTCGGCAGTTCTGCTTGTGGTTTGAAAGCAGCGTGTATCTTGGACTCCTGGAATTTGCTGCAATTGTTTGTGTACAGAACATGAATCTCTGCAGTGCACTCCCAGCCATAAACCAGAGTAAGGCGATGACAGGATGTTCTGAATGAATCAGTCATATCGATGACTTGCTTTTCAAGGCCTGCATTTTGAGCTGGGTGTTACAAGACAGAAATGTTCCAGATTCCACTAACAGGAGACAGAGGTCATCAATCTGCTTACTACCTCAGTCATTCACAATGCTCCTGTGCCATACCCGCAAGCAGCTGTAAGTACCCAAATTCTCCATTTGATAGCTTCACATTGGCAGGGGCAGAACTCAGAGGCTGGCGATACTCCTGGCACAGGACCTGACATGAGCATAGCCACCTCCTGGAGCCCTGGGCACTCAGTGATTGAGCCCTGATGTACCCCCTGCTATAGACCTGGCATGTTGACATTGTGCCAGCCTAATGACCTTTTCTCAGTGACTAAATGTCTGAATTGGAGATGCCAGAGTTGGACTGGGGTGTACAAAGTTAAAAAATCACACCTGATGAAGGAGCAGCGCTCAGAAAGCTAGTGCTTCCAATATAAACCTGTTGGACTATAACCTGGAGGTGTGTGATTTTTAACTAGATGTCTGAACTGTGACATCATGTTGCTCAAGAAGTTGTGCAGCCTGAATGATCCTGAATGTGCAGCCCCCGGAGCTGCTGTGAGATGTTTCTGCTACTTTAACTGGGGCTGATGAGGGGTGGGGGGGGGAGTGATGGTGGTGGGGGAGGATGTTGAAGGCAGCAGGGGTTGGCTGTGTGGATATGCCTGAGTTTGAGTGAACAGGAAAAAAACAGGGGAATCATGCTGTACTGGAAACCAAAGCTTGGTGACTCCATTCCATCCGGGATTCCTCAGAAACAGGCCCAGGGAAGGAACTGCTTTGAATTCAGGGTACGGAAAAGCACCTGCTGCCCTCAGGGCTGTAGCCAATTCAAAGGCTCTGTCTCAGGTAGCAAACCCTGCCAAACCTCACCACAGCAGGTATTGGCATTTGAATTCAATGAAAAGAACCTGGAATTAAGAATCTAACGATGCCCATCAAACTATTGCCAATTGTTGTAAAAACCCATCTGGTTCACCAGTGTCGTTTAGGGAAGGAAACTGCCATTGTACCTATGACTCCAGACCCACAGTAATATGGTTGGCTCTCAACTGCCCTCTGGGTAATTAGGGATGGGCAATAATTACTGGCCTGGCCAATGATCTAACACCCTGTGAATGAATAATAAACAATGCTTTCTGCAGCATTGATTGGAGGCAATGGGTGATCATTAAGGATCTAATGGTCCTGTTCATATCAAACCTGCACTCTCCCTGTCTATTCCTTCATTGTTGTAACATCTTTGAGCATTTTTGGAATCTGGTTGTTTCAGTATTGGACCTGGAGCATGTAGCTCAGTTGTGACCAGGTCCTCCTCCCCACCCTCCCACCTTGCAAGAACCCACTCCTGTCTCAGTGGGAACTTGTGAAACACACTTTAACCAGGGCTGAATTCAGTGAGGACCCTTAAAAATCAGCCTTTAGTTTTGCAGTTCTAGGCTTGTATGGGTGTATCTCTGTGCCCATGTTATGATATCCCTCATTAACATAGTTTGATTTGTTTATGTGATTTAGGGACAGGCTGTCTCACTTGTTGAACGTTTGGCAGTGACTCAATGCCGAGACATGCTTTTTGATTCTTCTTTATAAATGATTAATCCTTCTGTGGGAGGGGTTATCATAGAGATGCACAGCACGGAAACAAATCTTTTGGTCCAACTCGTCCATGCCGACCAGATATCCCAACCTAATTTAGTCCTATTTGCCAGCACTTGGCCCCTATCCCTCCAAACCCTTCCTATTCATATACCCATTCAGATGCCTTTTAAATGTTGTAATTGTACCAGCCTCCACCACTTCCTCTGACAGCTCATTCCATACACGCACCACCTTCTGTGTGATAATATCGCCCCTTCAGTCCCTTTTACATCTTGCCCCTCTCACCCTAAACCTATGCCCTCTAGTTCTGGACTCCCCCACTCTAGGAAAAGATTTTGCCTATTTACCCTATCCATGCCCCTCATGATTTTATGGACCACTATAAGGTCACCCCTCAGTCTCCGACGTTCCAGGGAAAATTGGTGGCAGAAATTTCGAGAAGCTGGTCTATTTAAGAAAGACTTGGGATGACGGAGCTGACGTATTATACTGGTCAGAGTGGGGGCTTCCCTCAGAGTTCCATCAGAGTCAATTGAGAAAGTACTAACCAGCACTGTAACAGACATCTCCAGCTGCTCTGATGCCCCTGTATTTGTGGGTACCCTGATACTGGATATTTAATGAGGGCTTCGGGGTGTACTGCTGGATCCTCCAGTTCCTCCACGTGTACAGCCCCACAGATGAACCCCCTCCATGTTGGAGTATTGTTCGCAAATATCTGGAAGAATTATTGGTTCAGAGATTGTTCAGGAGTAATAAGGCATCGGAGTGATGAGGCAAGAGTGGGGTGGGGGGGAGAAGAGAATGAAGGGGCTGGAGGGATGGGGGTGAGAGAGTGGCCAATCAAGAGAGGAATGAGGGGAGTGGGCAGGGGGGGCGGGGTTGGGTCAAATAGGGAATTGGGGCAGTGGGGGATGGGGTGAGTGGAGAATAAGGGAGTGGGGGTTGGGGTGAGTGGGGTTGGAAAATAAGGGAGAGGTGGGAGCATGGGGTGAGTGGAGGATGGAGTGAACGGGGGATGGGGTGAGTGCGGGATATGGGGAGTGGAGAATAAGGGGGGTGGGTGTTGAGATGAGTGGAGAATAAGGGGGGTGGGTGTTGAGTTGAGTGGAGAATAAGTAGGGTGAGGGATGGGGGTAAGTGAAGTTTGGGGTGAGTGGGGAATAAGTGGAGTGGGGATGTGGGGTGAGTGGGGGATGGAGTGAGTGGAGAATAAGGGGAATGGGTGGGTGCGGTGAGTGGGTATTATGGGGAGTCGGGTTGGAGTGAGTGAGTGGGGTGAGTGGGGGATGGAGTGAGTGGAGAATACATGGGGGTGGGTGATGGGGTGAGTGGAGAATAAGGGGGGTGAGGGATGGAGAGAGATGGGATTGACAGGAGAAGAGGATGGGGAGAGAGGAGGCTAAGGGGGAAAGGGAACTGGGGAGCGAAGTGATGGGTGGTTAGGTGGGAGCGGTGTGGACCAAGTAGAGAATGAGGGAAATGGGTGATGAGGGGAGAGAGAAGGGGGAATGGGGGGGAGTAGGTGTGGGCTAAGAAGGGATTGGGGTGGGGTAGGGGGGAAGGAGGTATGGGGAACATGGGGGAGGGGAACTGGGCAATTTTCAGCTCCACATTTAGTGGAGTCAATGCATATTTAGTTGTTAGGTGAAAGGACACTTCCAACTCACTAGATACTAGACATTACCTTATTACTCCAAAGTCCTTTCTAAATGTATTGCAACTTTACACAATCCAGTCAGTCACCTCATGGAAGCAAATCAGAATGGGCCCATCCGTCCCCCACTACCCCCTCCCAAATCCCTATCCCTCGTCCCCACACCATCCAAGATCTCCAGTTCAGTGTCAACTACATTTGCTCTGGGTCTGGAGTCACGTGTAAGGACAGTAGATTTCCTATCCTAAAGGACATTAATGAACCAGGTGGGCTTTTATGTTATTTGTTGATGGTCACTGTTACTGAGACTAGCTTTCAATTCCGGAGTTATTCATTGAATTCAAATGCCATGTGGGATTTTAACCATGTCCCCAGAATGTTAGCCTGGGGTTCTGTAACACTCGTTCAGTGACATTACAGCCACATGCAGCACACACTCACCAGAATAATTCCAAGACTTAAAGGTTTAAGTTGTGGGCTTTTCACCTCAGACCTGGTTGGGGTTAGCTCTCTCAGCACGGAATTGAATTGGTGTGTATTTCAGTTGGATGAATTGGGGCCTGATGTGATATGTTCACCTGGCTGCACTGTAGAAGCCTTGGTTGATTTCTGTTCTATTTTATGATTGCTGGTTATTTTTGGTTGCTTTGTGTCCCAATGCCCGATGATGGTTGAGCTGATAAAGAGGTCTTCACCTGTTAGATATTCAGTGATAGTGTTTTGTGGTGCAGTGGAACTGTCCCTACCTCAGAGACCTGGCTTCAAGTCCCACTTGCTCCAGAGGCAGGTGATAACAGCTCTGAACAGGTTGATGAGAAAATAGATAATCATCTAGTGTGTGGCTTTGTTCATGAGCAGTTTTGAGTAATGGTAGTAGCAATGTGGGAATGAGGTCCCCTGAACAGTGCAAACAGAGGCTGTGATTGAAGGGAGGCCAGCTATTACTCCATGAGGAGGAGAGGACTTATGAGCACTGGTCTGAATCACATTGAGTGAGTGTGCTACTTAATCATCTAATTGGTGCATTCTCACCTGCAATCTTCCAATCAGTTCTCCTCTCTCATACAGCATAAATGTTATTTTCCCGTTGCTCTGGTGTTCTTGCATACTGTCCTGATGTTTGAAGAACAGCTTCAACACAATGTGTCTTTTTTTTATCTCTACCCAGAGGTGCTAGCACACACAACTGAGCACCACAACCATTTTTGTTTCTGTTCTTCCTTTTTAAGCTCTCTAGTCAGCACCCACGTAGCAAATTAAATATTTACAAGCAAAACCCATTGTGGGCAATACGAACCATCAAAACTGTAGTGGGGAGGAGTAGGGAGAGAGAGAGTGGACTAAACCAAATGGTGCCCACCTCTCTCTGAAGGCCTTGGGAATATTGATGGATACTGTGAGCTCTCTTTCCAAGGACACCCGGGCACAAATGGAATTGTGGAAGAGGGGTAAGCGGTAGGCAGATGTGACCCGCTCCACAAGCCTGGACAATGTTTTTCTCTATTCATCAATCCTTGATATTTAATTGATATTCTTCATCCATTACCTGACCATAATGCAATGGGGAGGGGACATGTCCCTCCTGGAGAGGTGAACTTAGTTCTGAGGGGACCTTGATAGGGTGAATCTCAGGTGGATATTCCTTTGCGATGAGGACACTAGAGCTAGGGGCGGAATCTAAAGAAAGAAAAGTCTCCCTCTTTAAGACTGAGATGAGGAGAGCTTTTGTCAGTTTGTGGAATTCTCTTCCTGAGGGAACAGTGGCGGCTGGGTCATTAAATTTACTCAAGATGGAGTTAGCTTCTTCCCAGATTGAAGGTTAATGGGGACTGCCCAGCAAATGGATCTGAAACCAAACCAGAGCAGTCACAACTTTATTGACTGACAGAACAGGCTTGAGGGGCCAAATAGCCTCGTCATAAAGTCATAGAACCCCTACATTGTGGAAAGAAGCCATTTGGCCTATCGAGTCAGCACCGATCCTCTGCAGAGCATCCCACAGAAATCCATCACCACAACCCTCCCCCGCAACCCCACCCCCCACCCCGGTATTCCCACATTTAGAATAATAGAGATGTACAGCACGGAAACAGACCCTTCAGTCCAGCTCGTCCATGCCAACCAGATATCACAACCTAATCTAGTCCCATTTGTCAGCACTTAGCTAATATCCCTCTAAACCCTTCGTATTGATACTCCCATCCAGATGCCTTTTAAATGTTGCAATTGTACCAGCCTCCACCATTTCCTCTGATAGCCCATTCCAGTTGCCCCTTAGGTCTATTTTATATCTCTTCCCTCTCATTATAAACCGATACCCTCTAGTTCTAGACTCCCCTACCCCAGGGAAAAGACTGTCTATTTATCCTATCCATGCCCTTCATGATTTTATATGGTCACGCCTCAGCTTCCAACACTCCAGGGAAAACAGCCCCAGCCTGTTCAGCCTCTCCCTATAGCTCAAATCCTCCAACCCTGGCAACATCCTTGTAAATCTTTTTAGATTAGATTAGATTAGATTAGATTAGATTAGATTAGATTACAGTGTGGAAACAGGCCCTTCGGCCCAACAAGTCCACACCGACCCGCCGAAGCGAAACCCACTCATACCCCTACATTTACCCCTTACCTAACACTACGGGCAATTTAGCATGGCCAATTCACCTGACCCTGCACATCTTTTTGGACTGTGGGAGGAAACCGGAGCACCCGGAGGAAACCCACGCAGACACGGGGAGAACGTGCAAACTCCACACAGTCAGTCGCCTGAGGCGGGAATTGAACCCGGGTCTCAGGCGCTGTGAGGCAGCAGTGCTAACCACTGTGCCACCGTGCCACCCACTTTTCTGAACCCTTTCAAGTTTCACAACATCCTTCCTATAGCAGGGAGACCAGAATTGCACACAATATTCCAAAAGTGGCCTAACCAATGTCCTGTACAGCCGCAACATGACCTCCCAACTCCTGTACTTAATACTCTGACCAATAAAGGAAAGCATACCAAATACCTTCTTCACTATGCTATCTACCCGCAACTCTATTTTCAAGGAGCTATGAACCTGCACTCCAAGGTCTCTTTGTTCAGCTACACTCCCTAGGACCTTACCATTAAGTGTATAAGTCCTGTGAAGATTTGCTTTTCCAAAACCCAGCACCTCGCATTTATTTCAATTAAACTCCATCTGTCACTTCTTAGCCCATTGGCCCATCTGATCAAGATCCTATTGTAATCTGAGGTAACCTCCTTTGTTGTCCACTACACCTTCAATTTTGGTGTCATCTGTAAACTTACTAGCTATACGTCCTATGTTCACATCCAAATCATTTATATAAATGACAAAAAGTAATGGACCCAGCACCGATCCTTGTGGCACTCCATTGGTCACAGGCCTCCAGTCTGAAAAGCAACCCTCCACCTTCTTCCTTCAAGCTCATTCTCTATCCAAATGACTAATTCTCCCTGTATTCCATGAGATCTAACCTTGCTAGCCAGTCTCCCATGGGGAACCTTGTCGAACGCCTTACTGAAGTCCATATAGATCACATCCACTGCTCTGCCCTCATCAATCCATGACTAATTCTCCTAACCTGCTCATTTTTGGATTGTGGATGGAAACCAGACCATCCTGAGGAAACCCACGCAGACACAGGGAGAATTTGCAAACTCCACACAGACAGTCACCCAAGGCCAGAATTGAACCTGGGTCCCTGGTCCTGTGAGGTAACAGTGCTAACCACTGAGCCGCTGTGCTCTGAAGTCTTGCAACCCACCAACATTGCTTCTCCCTGACTGGTCTGCAACATTAATGCCTCAATGCTTGCTGGATTGGTTGGAAAGGCTGGATTCTAGAATAGAACCCTGCTGCTGGCTTCTTCCACTGTTCATCATGAATATCGTACAGCCACTGAAATGGTTCTCTGAAACACAATATTGGTCAGGATCTGTGTCAGTTAGTCACTCTGACACTGGCCCAGCCCATGTATTTGTTGAAGAGCAGAGCGTTAATGCTGAGTGAGGCTGCTGTATCACTGAGAAGTTGTATTAAAGTGACAACTTTGTTACTACAGTGCTGGGAGATGATTTAATTTGGATTTTATTTGTGTGTGTTTGTGTTCCCTGCTCTCCTGCTGGATTTATTACATTCTATGACATGGGCGGCACGGTGGCACAGTGGTTAGCACTGCTGCCTCGCAGCGCCAGAGACCCGGGTTCAATTCCCGACTCAGGCGACTGACTGTGTGGAGTTTGCACGTTCTCCCCGTGTCTGCGTGGGTTTCCTCCGGGGGCTCCGGTTTCCTCCCACAGTCCAAAGATGTGCAAGTCAGGTGAATTGGCCATGCTAAATTGCCCGTAGTGTTAGGTAAAGGGGTAAATGTAGTGGTATGGGTGGGTTACGCTTTGGCGGGTCGGTGTGGACTTGTTGGGCCGAAGGGCCTGTTTCCACACTGTAAGTAATCTAATCTAATCTAATCTACAGAAGGGGCCAGACTTCTATCCCAATATCATTATCCCAATGGAGAGAACTTTGCCCATCTAGCCTGCAGTAGTGTAATTGTAGGAATACTGAATCACTTTTGTTGACAACAGCCTGTCTGGTTTCTTGTTCAAACTCATAAAGCTTTGATGTTGCACTGCCCATGCCACTGATCTCACAACAACCGTGTCAATCTTTTCTTTAGTAAAACTGGTCCTCCTACGGTTTCTTTTTTTTTTGCCCCTAATTTGCAATTAGTTTGTGTCCAGACCAAGAAGGTGGCTCGGATTGTCATTGCCCAACCTTTTATAATTTGAAACACTTCCATCAGGTGGCAGTGCAGGGGGAGTCAGTGATGGCTGTGTTAGTGGAGGAGATGCCCCAAGCCTGTTCACCATCTATGGGTAGGAGTCAGGAATGTGATGGAATACTCCCCACTTGCCTGGTTGGGTGCAGCTCCAACAACACCTGAGAAGCTTGACACTATCCAGGGCAAAACAGCCCACTCGACTGGCACCACATCCACAAACATCTACTCCCTCCACCACCGATGCTCAGTAGCAGCATTGTGTACCATCTACAAGATGTACTGCAGAAATTCACTGAAGATCCTTAAACAGCACCTTCCAAACCCATGACCACTTCCAAAGGAAGGACAAAGGTGGCAGATTCATGGGAACACCATCGCCTGCATGTTGCCTCACACTGACTTGGAAGTATATTGCTATTCCTTCACTGTCACTGGGTCAATATCTTGGTACAGTCTCCCTAGTAACATTGTGGCCCTATCTACAGCACATGGACTGCATCAGTTTAAGATCGCTCACCACCACCACCTTAAGGGCAATTAGGGATGAGAAATAAATGCTGGTCCAGCCAGCAATGTCCACATCCCATGAATAAAAAAAAAGAGTGGGGAAATGGATTGACCATTGTTTTAGTGATGACCCTCGTGTGTAGTATGTTTATAAATCTGCCTCCCTTACATGAGGGAGAAAAACAATAACATCAGACCAATTCAGACCCTGAAAGCCTTTTAGTGTTATTCCCAAATAGCGAAAATGATACTTGGTCTGTGGCTGGAATAAACACCAGTGAATCCCCCTGGAAATTCTTTATAGATTGACTCCACTCAATTGAATAGGAAATGGAGTTGGAGATTTAATGGAATCTATATTAGACACAGATTGCTGGAATACTCGGTCAGGTACCCGCTACTCAGAGCGTCAGCATGTCTGACCAAGTTAGTTGGCTACTTTAGAAATTCACTTAGCACAGTGAATAGTGGCGTGTCTATGGATTTTGTCTAAATGGATATTCAGGAGGCAGTCCTTTGCAAGAGATTATTGCCAAAAATGGAAGTGTATAGTACTGGACATAATCTTGCAATATAGATAGCAAAACATTTGGGATGCAGGAGTCAAGAAATTGGGTCCAAAAGGAGGGTAGTGTATTCTGATGAATGGGGTATGCCTCTTGAATTTCCAGAGCTCTAAACTGGAGCCTCCCCAGATTCATCCAGGACCAAGATGGGAAATAAAATGTGGGCATACACTCCAGTATGGCGATGAAGTTTTGGGAAATAGTGACTTATCTGGAAGGATGGGGGAATCGTACAAAGCAGACAGAATTGGGAAAGCAGCGGCATATACTGAGATATTTAAGATAACTGAAGAATTTAATTAGGTCAATCTTGATCAATTTCCTCTGTAGGAATCAATATGGGGACATCGTCTTAAGTGCAAATGCAGCCCATTCCCATATTGGGAAAGTCTTTCTCACAACAATTTCCCACAAAATCACTCCTGAGGGATCTGCAACCTTTTTTTGTGGAATGTTTGTGGAAGACCGGGATGCTTGGAATCATATCAGTGTGGTAATGGGGAGGAAGGTGCAAATAATACGGGCGGAGTGAGGCTGACTATGAAAGAGATCGGTGGGGCATCTCCCAATCTTGATGGTGAACTTGAAATAGTGAGAGGCTGTATCCCCTGGCTGGAGAGTCCAGAACTCAGGTTCTGCCTCAGGGTAAGGGATTGACCATTTAGTACTGAGAAAACTTGAGGTTGTTCAAAACTCTGCTGCCTGTGACTTAATGTGCAACTAGCTTCATTCCTCCATCAGCCCTGACTTGCAGCAGCTCCCTTTTGAAGCAACCTCTCAATTTTAACCTTTAAATCTATCTTTTCAAACAACCCTAATTGCCTCTGGGCCTTTCCATCTCCATAACCTCCTGTCCACTCCAGGACCCTCTGATTCTGGGCTCTCTCATATTCCCAGTTAGAGAGACACACACATAGACAGACAGACAGACACACACACTTCGACCATCCCTCCCCTTCCTCCACTTCTCGACCTTAATTTGCCCCCTTTTAGGCTCCTTTTAAAACAGACCTTGACTAAGCTGTTTGGTCATATGATACAGTGTCTCCTTATACAGCTCTGTGCCATGCTCTGCTTCATAATATACTACTGAGTTGTGCTTTAGGAAATGGAAGGCATTATATAAATGCACATTGTTGTTGAGATGGGGTAAGAAATTTTTTTCATGGATAGGTTTGTGGATCTTTGGACTTCTGTAATCCTAAGGCCTATGGAGACTTGGTCACTGAGACAAAGTTTGATGGGTTTCCCAATATTAAAGACATTAAGGAATATGGGAATAGCATGAGGAAAATGGAGCCAAGGCAGAAAATGAGCCATGACTACATCGAACAGTGGAAACAAAGATCCGGCGAGCTCCACAGTGCACTTTTCCTTCTCTTATGAATATCTGTTTAATTCTGATCTCAGTTTAAACTTGTTCTAGGCTCCTGGCAGTCAGCAGCAATGATGACAGGCAGTGTTAGCCTTTCTGTCTCTGAATATTCTCTCTCTCACACACACATACACACAGACACAGACACACACACACACATACACACAGACACACACACATACACACACACACGCACGCACACACAATAAAGTGTGCAGCTCAAAGCACTTCAATCCTGCACTTTTTAATGAGATTATCCACCAACAAGTACATGCTTGTTTCTAAAGAGCATTTATATAGGAAAACAAGACTTTAAAAAATTTTTTTTTTAAATCTGTGGGATTTTAATAGCAAAATTTAATATTCTACAAATCCAACATTGTATTTCCAGGGCCAGTGAGGATGTATAATGTTGAGAGTCTCTCAGGTACAGACAACAGATTTCCTTCCATAAGGGGCATTAGTAAACCCATTGAGTTTTCATGACAATTGTTCCACATTAATCATTACATATTTAATTCCACATTTTATCAAATTCAAATTCCATTATCCACCATCTGGTAGGTTTTGAACCCAGTCCCTGAATGTCACCTGAATCTCTGGATAATTGACCCAATGACACCAGCGACACCAGCATCTCCCCTATGTATGTGTTTGCTGAGAATAGAGGAGAAGTGTTCCTAATGATCCCATCTCTGGCTTCATGTGGGAGTGTTTTCATCTTGTGTTGGCCATAACCTGGGCAATGGGTCAGAGGCCAGTTGGCAGTACCTTAATCAGGAACTGGGAGTGAGGGCAATTTCTTGTTGTCTTTTATGTTCCTTCTGACTGCAGGATGCTTGTCCTTATCACTGGAGACAAATCCTTCCCAATCTCCTAAGCTTTCCTCATACTAAGTGGTAGAGACACGTTCAGCAAGGATTCCAGCGGATTCTTTCATCTTGACACTCTCACCTGAGATTATTAACCAACGAAAGGTTCTAAATTGAAGGATGGCCAATTTTGACAGTATTAGGCAAGAACTTTCAAAAGTTGATTTGAGGCTGATATTCGTAGGTAAAGAGACAGCTGGAAAGTGGGAATCCTTCAAAAATGAGATAAACAGAGTTCAGAGACAGTGTATTCTTGTTAGTGTGAAGGGCAAGGCTGGTAGGTGTAGGGAATGCTGGATGCCTAGAGAAATTGAGGAAATGAAAGGCAAGAAAAAGAAGGAGGCACACAGCAGGAATCGAGTGAATCCCTAGAAGAATATAAGAGCAACAGGAGTATATTCAGGTGAGAACTTGTGAGATAGCTTTGGCAGATTGGGTTAAGGAGAATCTAAAGGGACTCTACAAATACAGTAAGGACAAAAGGGAAACTAGGCAGAGAATAGGGCCCCGTTAAGGTCAGCAAGGCCACCTATGTGTGGAACTTTGCACAAAATGGGTGAGATACTAAACAAGTAATTTCCATCAGCGTTTACTGTGGAGAAGGACATGGAAGCTAGAGAACTTAGGGAAACAAATAGTGACATCTTGAAAAGTGTCCATATTACAGAGGAGGAGCTGCTGAGCACCTTAAAATGCATAAAGATAAAGCCAGGACCTGATCGGGTGTACCCGAGAACTCTGTGGGAAGCTAGAGAAGTGATTGCTGGGCCCTTTGCTGAGGTATTTGTATCATCGATGACAATCGGTGAGGTGCCGGAAGACTAGAGTTTGTCTGACGTGGTGCAAATATTTAAGAAAGATGGTAAGGAAGCCGGGGAACTGTAGACTAGTGAGCCTGACATCAGTAGTGGGAAAGTTGTTGAAGAAGATTCTGAGGGACAGAATTTACATGTATTTGGAAAGAAAAATACTGATTATGGATAGTCAATATGGCTTTGTGTATGTGTCATGTCTCAGCTTGATTGAGTTTTTTGAAGAAGTAACAAAGAGGATTGATGATGGCAGAGTGGTGGACGTGATCTATATGGACTTCAGTAAGTGTATGACAAGGTTCCCCATGGAGACTGGTTAGCAAGGTTAGATCTTATGGAATACAGGGAGAACTAGCCATTTGGATACAGAACTGGCTCGAAGGTAGGAGACAGAGGGTGATGGTGGAGGGTTGACTTTCAGACTGGAAGCCTGTGACCAGCTGTGTGCCACAAGGATCGGTGCTGGGTCCACTACTTTTCATCATTTATATAAACGATTTGGATGTGAACATAGGAGATATATTTAGTAAGTTTGCAGATTAAACCAAATAATGGACAGAGAAGAGGGTTACCTCTGAGTACAACGGGGCATTAAGCAGATGGGTAAATGGGCCGAGGATTGGCAGATGGAGTTTAATTTAGATAAATGTGAGATGCTGCATTTAGAAAAGGCAAATCAGGGCAGGACTTATCCAGTTATGGTCAGGTCCTAGAGAGTGTTGCTGAACAAAAAGACCTTGAGGTGCAGCTTCATAGCTCCTTGAAGGTGGAGTCGCAGGTAGACAGGATAGTGCAGTTGCTTTTATTGCTCAGTGTATTGAGTATCGGAATTGGGAGGTCATGTTGCAGCTGATTGGTTAGGCCACTTTTGGAATACTGCCTGGTACACCCTCAGCAAGAAAGATGGTGTAAAGTTTGAAATGGTTCAGAAAAGAATTACGAGGATGTTGCCAGGACTGGAGGATTTGAGCTACAGGGAGAGGCTGAATAGGCTGGGGCTGTTTTCCCTGGAGAGTCAGAGGCTGAGGGGTGACCTTGTAAAGGTTTATAAAATAATGAGGGGCATGGATAGGGTCAATAGTCAAAATCTTTTCTCCAGGGTCGGGCAGTCCAAAACTAGGGGGCATAGGTTTAAGGTGAGAGGGGAAAGGTTTAAAAGGGAACTGAGGGGCAACCTCTTCACGCAGAGGGTGGTGCGTGTATGGAATGAGCTGCCGGAGGAGGTGGTAGAGGCTGATGCAATTACAACATTTAAAAGGCATCTGGATGGGTAAATGAATAGGAAGGGTTTGGAGGGATATGGGCCAAGTGCTGGCAAATGGGACTAGATTAATGTAGGATATCTGGTCAGCATGGATGGGTTAACCAAAGGGTCTGTTTCCGTGCTGTACTATATAACTACTATAGCATTCATTGATACAGTGCCTATATTGTTAGAAAAAGTCCAAAGCTCTCCACAGGAGCATTAGCAAATTAAGTTTGACACTAAGCCACAACAGATGTAAAAAACACCCAAAGAACTGCAGATGCTGGAAACCAGAAACAGAAATTGCTGAAAAACTCAGCAGGTCTGACAGCATCTGTGGACAGAAAGCAGAGTTAACATCCAGTGAGCCCTCTTCAGAACTCCTGAGATTTTGTTTCAGAAAGGAGCAAGGCTTGGATGTGGTTTTAACAACACATGAGCTGGGACAAGGCTGGAGTCTGTGACGTGACTGATATGGGAACAGTTGAACTTAGTGATAATAGCTGTATGTGGTTGACAGCTTATTCCTGGTCTGAATAAAACAAGTACAGTGTATGACATTTAAAAGAATATGATGTATGTCTACCCCCAGGTCTACACTGCAATGGATTCCCGCTCTTCCCTGCCACTCCCTGCCATTCCATTCCATCCCCAGACAAATGTATCTTTAGATCTCTCTCCTCCTGCTCACGTTGTGATTGTTGTATTAATTTTGCACTGTATCATGATCTGTTGCTTTGCCCCTTGCCATTGGAGGATGTTGCCAAGCACCGTCTATGGCTGTGATGTCCCTTTAACATAAATAGCTCTCACTGTTGCCACTGTGTGTTTCGGGAGTTGGTTTGACAGCCTCCTGTGTATGAATGTGAAGTGTAACAGTATACAGTGCAGTGTGCTGGACAAACCCTCTATTGTATGGACACACCAGGCTGCTGCCAAAGACTTCATTAATGTGACCTGAATACAGTATTTATCTAGTGAATGACTTCACTCAGGGGCACTCTTCAATACAATATTGCTTCGGTGTTTTTCAGTGCTTAGAACATAGGGCATACAGTCACTGAGGCATAGAGTCATAGAGGCATGGAAACAGACCCTTTGGTCAAACTAGCTGACCATGTTCCCAAACCAAACCAGTCCAATCTGCTTGCGTTTGGCCCATATCCCTCCAAACAGTTCACAAACCTATCCAAATATCTTAACTTCTGGCGATTTACCCCACACATGAACCACACTGTCTAAAAATGTTATCCCTCATGTCCTCTCCTCTCACCTTAAAAATATGCCCCCTAGTTATGAACACCCTCACCTTTGCTGTTCTCCTGATCTATGCCCCCTCCATGATTTTATAAGTCTCTACAAGGTCACCCCACAATCTCCTAAACTCCAGTAAAAAATGTCCAGGCCTATTTTTATAATTCAAAACCCTCCATTCCTGGCAATGACCTGGTAAATCTTTTCTGAAGCCTCTCCAGTTTAATAATGTTCTTCCAGTAACAGGGCAACTCGAAATGCGCACAGTATTCCACAAGAGGCCTCACCAATGCCCTGTACAACCTCAGCATGATGTCCCAACTTCAGGACAGGCACAGAGTTATTAACTTTTCTCTGGCAATAGTCTTGCACTTTGCAGACTTTGCATTCAGACTGTATATGAACAATCACAGTGCCACATCGCATCACAGCCGCACTCTATAGAAGGAAAGACTTGTATTTATACAGCACTTTTCATAATTAGCAGGTGTCTCAAACACTTTATAGCCAGTGAGGTCCTTTTGAAGTGTAGCTGCTCACATTTATGCAGAAACCGCAGCAGCCAATTTGTCCATAATAAGTTCTCTGAAGCAGCAATTTTTTTTTTGTTTGAAGGATGAATATTGGCTAGGGCACTGGGAATAACTCCCCTACTATTCTTTGAAATGCTGCCATGGGTTCTTTCCTACCTGAAGAAGCAAAATGAGGCCATGGTTTAACATATCATCTGAATGATGGTACCTCCAACAGTGCAGTACTCACTCGGTCCTGTACTGCAGTGTGCCAATCTTCATTATCACGTTCATGCCCTGTAGTGTGACTTGAACTTGAAACTATCGTCATCCTGGTGGTCATCATTGACCAGAAACTGAACTGGACTAGCCACATGTAAGCACAATGGCTACAACAGCAAAACTGAAGGTCGGACCCCTGCAGCAAGTGACTCACCTCCTGATTTCCCAAAGCCTGTCTGCCATCTACAAGGGAGTGTGAAGGAATACTCCTCTCTTGCTGGATATGTGCAGCTCCAACAATATTCAAGACTCCTTCAAGGACAAGGCAGCCCTCCTGTTTGGCACCACATCCACCAGCTTCAACATCCAGTCCCCTCATCACCCCATGCACAGTAATAGCAGTGTGGCCCGTCTATAAGAAGCACTGTGGTAACTCATACAGGCTCCTTCAAGAGTTTACTTTATATTGCCTTTCCTCTTTCTTCCTTATGAAATACATCATTTCACACTTCTGTGTTGATTTAATCTACAATGTGTCTGGTTGTTTCATCAGTCTGTCTGTATCCTCCTGTTATTATCCTCCTCGCTGTTTACCACATGTCCAAATTTCACATCATCTGCAACTTTGCAATTATACCCAAGACTGGGTCTTTAATATATATCAAATAGGGAAATGCCCTCATGTTGACCCCTCGGGACACCACAGCTTGCCTCCAGTTTGAGAAAGAAAGCTGCTTATCACAGCTGGAGGATGTGGATCAGAAATAGAAACAGACAATGCTGCAAATAGTCAGCTGTTGAGGCAACCTCTGTGGAAAGAGAGGAACAGAGTTAATGTTCCAGTCCTATATCATTAGCTTCCCAGGGATATCTCTATTTTGGTTCATTATGACCTTTCTTTCGATCATTCTTTCAAAATATTCATACATGGCATGTGGGCATCACTGGCTGGGTGAATATTTCTTTCTCTTCTCTAAATGTCCTTGATGAGGTGGTGGCCTGCTCCTGTCAGCAACTAGGTCTTTTTGGAGGCTAGATTAGCCTCAGCCACATTGTTCACTGTTTAGGCATCACATAGGGATGAGAGTGGATGAGGGCTGCTCCAGATTTCCATCGCAAGAGGATATGAGTGCACATTATTTGTCTGTTTATAATATTCCTGTTATGTGAACTGGAAACGGTCTCTGACTCTCTCTCTTTGTCTTTCTCACTTCCTTCCCCGTGAATGTACAAATTGGGAGTAGGCATAGGCCATTCATCCATTAACCCTTCTTCACATTCAGCAAACTCCTGCCTGATTTGATCACTCCAATTCCGGCCTACTCTGACAATCTTTCACACTGCCACTCGACCCCCACCTCTTTGCTTATTGACAATCCATCTACCCCCATCTCAAAAACATTCAAAGACGGAGAGTTTCAAAGACTCTCAATCCTCTAAGAGAAAAAAAATCTCAACTCTGTCCTGCCGTGGAATCTCTGTATACAAATTGATTATGCTGATATTGGTAACTAGCTTAAACCTCCCAATTTATTTTAATCTCTACCATTAGATTCCACCAATTGCTCCCTAAGTGCCTGGTCGATGGGCTAATATACTGATGACAGCACAGGAAGTCAGTCAGTCCACTCCCTTGCCCTTTCTTCAGTGCTAATAGGACCAGACTAGGGAGCAGATGCTCAGTTTCATGCTGTGGAGACATGGATGAACAAAAGATCTCACAAATTCAGTTCATAAAATCTGGAATTGAAAGCTAGTCCCAGTTATAGCAGCCATGAGACTGTCATCATCTGCCACAAAAGCCTGGAGTCTTGTTCACTAATATCCTTCAGAGAAGGTCATCTGCTTTCCTTCCCTGGTCTGGCCTCCATGTGACTCTAGACAACAGTGACATGGTTGACTCTGATATGGTCCAGCAACACACACAGTTCATGGATAATTACAGAAGGGCAAAGAAAACCTACATACTGTAAAAGAATAAAGGAGATGGATAGTTTATCCCTATTGGAAAGCCATGATTGAACCCGTCTTTACCAACTTGTCTGGCAGTATGCCCCAGACCCTAACCACCCATAGTGTAAAGAAAGGATTTTCCTTATGCTTGTTGTGCCAATCAGCTTAATTTGACCTCTCAGCAATGGACCAGTTACTTCCTATCTCCCCTGCGTAAACACCTCATGGCTTTGAACAATTAGATTAGATTAGATTACTTACAGTGTGGAAACAGGCCCTTCGGCCCAACAAGTCCACACCGACCCGCCGAAGCGTAACCCACCCAGACCCATTCTCCTACATTTACCCCTTCACCTAACACTACGGGCAATTTAGCATGGCCAATTCACCTAACCCCTGCACATTTTTGGATTGTGGGAGGAAACCGGAGCACCCGGAGGAAACCCACGCAGACACGGGGAGAATGTGCAAACTCCACACAGAGAGTCGCCTGAGGCGGGAATTGAACCCGGGTCTCTGGCGCTGTGAGGCAGCAGTGCTAACCACTGTGCTACCGTGCCGCCCATAATTCTGTCAGATCTCCCCTCAATTTTCTCTGCAAGGACAGCTGCTCTAGTTTCTCCAATCTATCTACACCATTGAAGTCCCTTAGCTCTGGAATTGTTCTTCTGAATCTTTTCTCCATCCTCTCTAAAAGCATTCACATCCTTCCTCGAGTATGATGCCTAGAGTTGGACACCCAGAACTGATTGAGGGCAAAGCAATGTTCTTTATAAATATTCTGTCATACCTTCCTTTCTTGTGCTTGCTGTTTTTACTTAATAAGCTCAGGATTAAATGCCTTTTCCACAATTTTCTCAAGCTGACCTGCCATTTCACTTATTTGATACAGATCGATTGCGTGGGGGATAGTGAGGACTGCAGGTGATGGAGAGCCAGAGTCGATAAAGTGTGGCGCTGGAAAAGGCACAGCAGGTCAGGCAGCATCCAAGGTGCAAGAGAGTTGATAATTCGGGCATAACTGTCCCGATGAGGAGTCATGCCTGGAACGTCGAATCTCTTGCTCCTCAGATGCTGCCTGACCTGCTGTGCCCTTTCTAGCACCACACTTTATTGACACAGAGCCCTCTTTTCTGTCGAGTAGCTTTCTTCTCTGTATTTTTTCACACAAAAGGAATCACTTCACATTTCTCAACATTAGATTTCATCGCCGCTCCATCAGGAATTCATGATGAAGGGCTTTTGCCTGAAACGCCGATTTTCCTGCTCCTCGGATGCTGCCTGACCTGCTGTACTTTCCTGTTCCTCGAATGCTTCCTGACCTGCTGTGCTTTTCCAGCCCCACTCTAATCTTGACTGTAGTCACATGCCCACCCATCAATGTCCAACTGACCACTGCAACACTGTGTATCACTGGAAACCTCAGTGTATCACTGTGTACCCTTCCCTCATTCAAACAAAAAAACATAAATTTCTGGAAAAACTCAGCAGCTCTGGCAGCATCTCTGGAAAAAAAACAGTGTTAAAGTTTCAGATCCCGTGATCCTCCTTCAGAATAGAAACATTAATTCTGTTTTCTCTCCACAGAGGCTGCTAGACCTGCTGAGTTTCTCCAGTAATTTCTGTATTTGTTTCAGAAATCTAGCATCTGCAATGTTTTGGTTTTTGTTTACCCTCCTTGGTTGTTCTGTTACACATCAATTCCACCATCCATTCATAATGCCATTACAACCCCAGTCAACTGAGGAAAGAAACTATCTCCCCACCAACAACATCCCTCAAACATCACTTCAAATCTCACACACCATCTGCACCCACATGTTTAATCCTCAGCCATGCGTGTCAATCCCGAAGAATTGTGGAAACATTATAAGCATCTTGCTAAAGTTCCCAGTACAGAGGTTCCTTAGCTTCAGTCTTCTACCGGCCTGTGGACAACCTAAAACTGCATCCACACAAACCACAACGAGCGAGGATGCTGGATGCCAAAGTGGAAAGTTTAAACTCCTCCGTGTGTGACTGATTGCCCCGAGCAGACCATTAAAAAAAATTACAAACCCATACCCGATTGCCAAGTACAAAGGAGGAATCACAGTGAGACACTGCACAAACTCTGCTACAATTATCCGGCTTAACCACCTAACGTGCAATTAGAATTGTTGCTCCAGATCGAGATCAGCAGAAGAAAAGCCAATTAGGCAGTTAAATGTACACAGGACTCAGCTGCTTTCTTCAACACTTTACTTGAGGCTTTGTGAATATTTCATGTGAATCATGATATCCAACTGGATGGTCTGTTGCATTGCTCTTATATTTAGCAATTGTCTAACAGAGCTCGACAAATCCTTTTTTCTCTTGGTATTAGCCATAACAGCTTGCATTTAGACAGGGCTCTGAAGAACGATAGTGGTTCACCTGAGCAGTACTCCAGAATTTGACAGTGTTACACATCAGAGGCTAAATACCTTCTCATTTCTCCAGCTACACTGTCTGCGTGTGTGGCAACAGCTGGAGAAGCCAGCAGTGAATGTATTGGCACAGCGATTGGCATGTGCAGATCATTGGGACAGTTTAGACGAAGTGTTATAGGGACATGTTAAAATAGAAAACTTGGTAAAAGAGATATGTGGGTGCACCAAAGAGTCGGAAAGGCAGATGGCTTATTGGCTTTGATTTCAAGGACACTAGTGTACAGGAATGAAGAAGCCTTGCTGCAGTTGTACAGACACCTCACCTGCTGTATTGTGTACTGTTCTGGTTTATAGACAAATGCACTTTCCAACCTTACTGCCCCCCCCTACTCCCAGCTGACCTCGGAGGTGGGCATTAAATCTCACTCTTTGACTCTAAAAGCACAAACTTTTGGGACAAAAGAAACGTCAACCATTTTTGTAAGTCTCATGTGCTCCATTAATTTATTTTTGTTGTGGTTTTATTTTCCTTATCCATCAAACTTACTCATGCTTTCTTTTACTGTATTTTAACAGTGCGTTTCTGGGGAGACATTGCCTTGGATGAAGAGGATTTGAAATATTTCCATTTTAATGGAAGCGCAGAATTAACGACTCAACAAGTTAGAAGAAGGGGCCATGGATCGGGTAAGTGCCGCTAAACCAAAGGACTGTGAAGGGTGAGAAAAGAATAAAAGGAAATAATTTACTCAGCAGCAAAACATATTCTGTTGGGAAAGCAAACCTGGCTTTTATTTGAAGATGCTTTGGTTAAATAAAAAATCAAGAAGCCACTTGACAATTAAGAAGAGACATAATGAGAACTGTAGTTGTGAGGAAAATATTTAATTAAGCGGAACAGTAGCTCACAGTAGAAAATATTTAATTAAATCTCACAGCGCCAGGCTGGTTCAATTCTAGCCTCAGGTGACTGTTTGTGTGGAGTTTACACATTCTCCCCATGTCTGTGTGGGTTTCTTCCAGGTGCTCAATTTTCCTCCCACAGTCCAAAGATGTGCAGGTTAAGCGAATTGACTATGCTACATTGCCCTGTAGTATCCAGGGATATATGCATTAGGTGGGTTAGCCATGGAAAATGCAAGGTTACGTGGATAAGGTTGAGGGGAGAGGAGCGGGGGGCCTTTGGTGGAATGCTCTTCAGAGGGTTAGTGCAGACTACATGGGCTGAATGGCCTTTTTTCACACTGTAGAAATTCTATGAAAAGTATTTAACTAACATATCAGTAAACTATAGTTATTAGAGATGAGGCAGATGGGAGAAGAGAAAAATTACCTTGTAAAGCCAAGCTGTTTAATAAATATTTCACTCCAATCACTAATAACAGGACTACAGTAACCCCTGGTCAGGTTTCAGGGAGGAGGGGAACACTAATGTAATGTAATGTAATACTAATGGCTGAGAGTGAAATGTGTGATTATTATGAAAGCTTTGGCAAAGATCATTAAGTTAAATGAGGATAAAATGAAACAGGGCTAACAAGATACAACCTTATGTTCTAAGGGAGGAGAATGCAATTCCTGGGATTCCTCTATTTCAGATTGGTCTGCGTGTGTGAGATCTGGAGACTGGAGACCAGTCACTGAGAGACCTGTTTACAGATAGAGACACAGTGCTAATCTGAACAGTGACAAACCGGTCAGCTCAATATCTGTGATTGAGTGGAAAATGTCAAGTCTGAAAGGACCACAAATTCAGATAAAGGTATAATAATTTTGGAAGGGGTAATCACTCAGTAGTAAGGAGGTAACAGACATAGTCATTGGGGAAATGTGGTAGACGTGGTGGACTTTAAAAAAAAATGCCTTGAAAAGATTTGGGTTATGGAATTAATGAAAAGGACAGCAAATTGGATTGAAAGTTTGACTGGAAAGAAATAGTTTGAGGTGAGGAATTCCAGGCAGTTTACCAGAATGGAGTAAAGTGGCTAATGCTGTTCCATAGGGTTCAGTCTGAGGTCTCTTTGGTTCACTGGGATGATTAATTGAGAGGGAGTGGGGTCAAAGTTGTAAATTTGTCTGCAAATTTGGATTCAGGAAAGAAAGACATGCGTTATTATATCACCTTGCTCTATATCGGAACACTTTGAAGTGCAGTCCAGCCAATGAGATACTTTGTGAAGCTTAGTCATTGCTATGGTGCAGTGAAACAGGCTGACTAACGTGCACAGTAAGCTCCCACAGATACATGAGGGAAGATAATGGTGTCATGGTAATGTCACTGGTTAGTAACCCCAACACTTTGGTTTCTGAGGCTATGCGTTCAAATCCCTCGTCACCTGTTGGAAAGTCACTCAATTAAATTGGCGAATGTTGTAAAAATCCATCTGGCTCACTCCTGTCCTTTCGGGAAGAAAATTTGTCATTCTTACCTGGTCTGGTCTACATGTGACTCCAGACCCGCAGCAGTGTGATTTCTTAACTATCCTCTGAAATAGGTAAAAATGCTGGCCCAGCTAATAATGTGCGCAACTCCTGAAAGAATTTTTAAGATGTGATAGTGATTAGATAATCCACTTTTAATGTTTCGAGAGCGGGGAGTGGAGTGGGAAAATCTCTCTGCTTTTCTTTGAATTGCAGGATGGGATCGTTTTACATCCAGGCAAGAGGGCAGACATAGACTTGATTTATCATTAATTCTGAGCATGTTGAAGCTTTTAAAAGGGGGCAGAACAGGTTTGCTGGGGCACTGTGTCATGTGGGAAAATGAAAATACCAAGAAAAGCTTGGAGAATGGACCTTTTAAAATTGCAACATTGCAGATTATAGAGCAACATGGGCAAGTCAGGTACACAAACAGACTCTTTGCAATAGTGGAGAAACTAGAGAGTTATTAGTATATGCACAGTTCAGTAAATTTAGTCGAGACCTGTTGCACTCTAGACCCTGACTGACAGGAAAAGGAGTTTCACCAAAACAAGAGGTTACTTCCCTGAGCTCTGCTGTTGGGCTGAGGGGCTGTAATAGCTCCAGATCCACATGTGGATGTGAGATTACCTGACCCTCCGGCAGCACAGTGCTCCCTTGGCACCGGCCCTCTGACAGCTCAATGTCAAGTAAACAGATATATTGACTTTCAGTCAGGGGGAGCTGACCGCACATGTACAACAATCCACACCTTCCCCACCCACTCCTAGCAGGTCATGTGTCAGTCTTTAATAGGCCTGTGTAATAAGATCAGTCACACAGTGGCTGATGATGATTACATTGTACAGCACCGACACAATCTTTGTCTGCAATGTGATGAGATTGCCACAAGTCAATCCTTTTGAATTGTAGCTTCCTAGTATTATGTCCCCATTGAGTTTGTGCTATCTGCTTTGAAGAACATTCCAGATTGGCCAATTATCTCGTGTCCATGTAACTGCACATTTTTCTCTTGGAAATATTTGCCTCGTTTGCCTTTTTATAGCCTCCATCACGACTGCCAGGTGTCTTGCTGTGCTTCCTAGCCAATGAAGTACTTTTTGAAATGTCATCTCTGATGCAGTGTGGGGAAAAGACAGCCATCTAATTTGTACACAGCAAGATTCCACATAAAGCAGTGTCATAATGAGCAGTTAGTCAGCTTTTTGCAATGTTGTTTGAGGGATATGATATGGAGGAGCCGGTGTTGGACAAAGTTAAAAATCGCACAACACCAGGTTAATTAGATTAGATTCCCTACAGCGTGGAAACAGGCCCTTTGGCCCAACCAGTCCACACCAACCCTCCAAAGAGTGACCCACTTCCCTCTGACTAATGCACCTAACACTACGGGCAATTCAGCATGGCCAATTCACCTGACCTGCACATCTTTGGACTGTGGGAAGAAACCCACACAGAGCGGACATGGGGAGAATGTGCAAGCTACACACAGACAGTCACCTGAGGCTGGAACCGAACCTGGGACCCTGGTGCTGTGAGGCAGCAGTGCTAACCACTGAGTCACCATGCCACCTGTGGAAGCACTAGCTTTCAGAGCGCTGCTCCTTCACCAAGTAACTAGTGGGGCAGGATCGTAAGACATAGAATTTATAGCAAAAACTTGCAGTGTCATGCAATTGAAACAATATATTGAACAAATCTAGATTGCTGTTAAGTTTTTAATCTTTTAGAATGGTTGCAGGTTTCAGTTCATTCATATGTAAATCCCAGAACTTCTTTTAAGTCACATTCTTGGGATAACTTAAGGTTTTATAAAAAAGGCGACATCTCAGCTCAGACAATGTATTAAAGATGTAACGTTCCAGTCTGTCTGTATCCCAAGCTTGAGTCAGACTGACATTATTTCCAAAGTAGGAATTTATAAAATGTTATATGGATTGACTACCTGCAGGTTGTGTTTTTGAGCAAAAATAGAACGTTTCTGCAAGTACTATTCTTCAAATGCAAATTCATCCCATAGACGTGTGTGTGTTTGTGTGTGTACGTGTGTGTATGTGTGTGTGTACGCGCAAGTGAGGGAGACAGAAAGGGAGAGGGAAAATGGAATGTGAGTGTGTACGTGTGAGTGCGTGATGATGTGTGTATTTGTGTGTGTGCATGCTTGGTAGAGTGTGTGTGAGTGTGTAATGGAGTGTAAGCCTGTGAGAGGGTCTGTGCGTGGGTGAGTGTGGGTGGTGTATGTGTGTGTCTGAGAGAGAGAGTGTGTGTATGAGAGAGGATCTGTGTGAATGTGTAAGTCTGTGTGCTTGAGTGTGTGCATGTATGAGAGTGTACAGTGCAGTGGGGGTCACCTGTAGTGTGGCATGAACCCAAGGTCCCAGTTGAGGCCTTCTGCACGGGTACTGAACTTGGCTATCTGTCTCTGCTCGGCTGTTGTGCGTTGTTGCCTGTCCTGAAGTCACCACCTTGGAGGATGGTCACCTGAAGATCCGAGGCTGCATGTCCCAGACCGCTGAAGTGTTCCCTGACTGGGAGGGAATATCCCTGTCTGGAGATTGTTGCGCGGTGTCCATTCATCTGCTGTCGGAGTGTCTGCTTGGTATCGCCAATGTACCGTGCCTTGGGGCATCCTTGCCTGCAGCATATGAGATAGACAATGTTTGCTGAGTCTCATGAGTACCTGCCATGTACATATTGGACAGGACTCCAGGGAGCATGCCCTTATTCCTGATCCAAATGGCACCATGAGCTCTTTCATGTCCATGCGACAGGGTTGAGGTAGACAATGCCTCTGACAGAGCAGGGCTGCCTTGATGCTGGGGTGAAGTAGCAGCTTTGATGTCGTCCAGCTGGGGTGAGATTACTCCCTGACACTCAGAGCTGGTTTTCAGTCTGTACATCAAGGAGCCCTGACAGAACTGGGATCAATGGGTATCGGGGGAAAACTCTCCAGTGGTTAGAATCATACCTGACACATAGGAAGATGGTCATGGTTGTTGGAGGTCAGTCATCTCAGCTCCAGGACATCTCTGCAGGGTAGTGTCCTAGGTGCTTTATCAATGACCTTCCCTCCGTTATAAGGTCTGAGTGGGGATGTTCACCGATGATTGCACAACATTCAGCACCATTCATGATTCCTCAGACACTGAAGCAATCCGTGTCCAAATGCAAGAAGATCTGGACAGTATCCAGACCTGTGCTGACAAGTGACAATAACATGGGTGCCACACAAACACCAGGCAATGACCATCACCAACAAGAAACAATCTAACTGCTGGCCCTTGACATTTAATTCTGTTACCATCACCGAATTCCCCCTATCAATATCCTGGAAGTTATCACTGATCAGAAACCTAACTGCACTCACCACATAAACACAATGGCTACAAGAGCAGGTCAGAGGTAGGAATACTGCGGCAAGTAACTCACCTCCTGACTCCCGAAAGCCTGTCCACCATCTACAAGGCACAAGTCAGAAGTCTGATGGAATACTCTCCCCTTGCCTGGAAGAGCCCCAACAACACTCAAGAAACTTGACACCATCCAGGACAAAGCAGCCCATTTGATTGGCACCACATCCACAAGCATCCACTCCCTCCGCCACCGACGCTCAGTAGCAGCAGTGTGTACAGTCTATAAGATACACTGCAGAAATTCATGAAAGATCCTCAGACAGCACCTTCCAAACCCACAATCACTTCCACTAGAAAGACAAGGGCAGCAGGTATATTGAAATGGCACCATCATCAAGTTCCCCTCCAAGCCACTTGCCATCCCGACTTGGAAATACAACACCATTCCTTTACTGTCGCTGGGTCAAAATCCTGGAATTCCCTCCTTAATGGCATTGTGGGTCAACCCAACGAGGTGAACTCCAGCAGAGTAAGAAAGGTAGCTCACCATCACCTCCTCAAGGCTGACTAAGGACGGGCAATAAATGCAGCCAGTGACATCCACATCCCACTAAAGGATGAATAAAAAAAACTCTCTCTCAAGCAGTGTTGGATTATTAAATAAGAACATTCTTTGCCCTGGGTTGCCACTGGCGATCCCATTAACTCTGTGCTCCCTGTCTTGATAGCAGTTGCTGTTCCTTAACAAGTACAGCAAGATCCCACAACCAGCCATTCGTGTCCTGCTCTATCTCAGAGGTTCCCATGATCTGGGAGCTGGATTGGAATTTTGGCACTCGATAGGGTGAGGCACCAATGTTTGTTGTTTCTAATCTAATGCATGTCTCAGAGGCTGATCTGCCCCCTCAAGCAGATAGTGTTTACCCCTCTCTCCCTGCTATTTACCTGCAAGGAGTGAGCTTTCTGTGTCTCTACTCTTCAGAAAGTTATTACTGTGGGTTAGTTATTAGGACAAGTGGTTACTTTGCACTGCAGGAATGTGGAATGATAATTATCGGGGTGGGGGGGACCTTTACAGAGCAGCATTCCAAAGATGTATTCCTAAATTAGAGAACACAATTTCACAGCATCTCAAAATCCTCACAGTTGCTGCTGCTTTACTTACTGTTTTGCTGAGTGTTACCTCCACTCGCTCTCACTAAAGCTGCCCCCCTCCACACTGGCCCAGAGGGGGCTGCTCTCCCTCTGCACTGGCCCAGAGGGGGCTGCTCTCCCTCTGCACTGGCCCCGGGGGGGGCTGCTCTCCCTCTGCACTGGTCCAGAGGGGCTGCTCTCCCTCTTCTCTGGCCCCAGAGGGGGCTGCTCTCCCTCTGCACTGGCCCCAGGGGGGGCTGCTCTCCCTCTGCACTGGTCCAGAGGGGGCTGCTCTCCCTCTGCACTGGCCCCAGAGGGGGCTGCTCTCCCTCCGCACTGGCCCAGAGGGGGCTGCTCTCCCTCTGCACTGGCCCAGAGGGGGCTGCTCTCCCTCCACACTGGCCCAGAGGGGGCTGCTCTCCCTCTGCACTGGCCCCAGAGGGGGCTGCTCTCCCTCCGCACTGGCCCCTTGGGGTTTTATGAAGTTGCAGCAGCACCTTCTTGCTCTTATGTTCTCTACCCAGCTAATCAAGGCCGTCTTCACCATCCTGTCTATCTGTGCTGACACCTTCAGGGAGCTCTGGACTTGTACACCAAAGTCCTGTTTTACCTCAGTGCTCCCTAGGCACCTACCATCATTGTGTAAATCCTTACTTTATTGGACCTCCCAAAATACATTGCCTCCTAGTTATCAGGATTAAATCCCACCTGCCATTGCTCTGCCCAATTTAGCAGCTGATCAGTATCAGACTTTAGCCTGAGCCCATCCTCCTCACTATCGACAACACCACCAATTTTCATGTCAACTGTAAACTTAGTTTTTATACCTTGTACATTCACATCCAGTTTGTTTATGAACATATGAAACAGCAAAGGTTCCAGCATCAATCCTGCTGTACTCTGTTGGTCACTGATTTCCAATCATACATATATCCCTCCACTATCACCCTTTGCCTCTTATTTGCCCACCAATTTGGATTCAGTTTGCCAACTTGCCTTGCATCCCATGGGCTCTTAGTTTTGGATCAGCCTTCCATATGGGACCTTTTCAAATGCCTTACTGAAGTCAATAGACAATAGACAATAGGTGCAGGAGTAGGCCATTCTGCCCTTCGAGCCTGCACCACCATTCATTATGATCATGGCTGATCATCCTCAATCAGTATCCTGTTCCTGCCTTATCCCCATAACCCTTGATCCCACTATCCTTAAGGAGCTCTATCCAACTCATTCTTGAAAGTATCCAGAGACTTGGCCTCTACTGCCCTCTGGGGCAGAGCATTCCACACAGAAGAAGTTTCTCCTCAACACTGTTCTAAGTGGCCTACCCCTTATTTTTAAGCTGCATCCTCTGGTTTGGGACTCACCCAGCGGAAACATGCTTCCTGCCTCCAGAGTGTCCAATCCTTTAATAATCTTATACGTCTCAATCAGATCCCCTTTCAGTCTTCTAAACTCAAGTGTATACAAGCTCCAATCTTTCAGCGTAAGATAGTCCTACCATTCCAGGAATTGACCTCGTGAACCTATGCTGCACATCCTCAATAGCCAGAATGTCTTTCCTCAAATTTGGAGACCAAAATTGTGCACAATATTCCAGGTGAGGCCTCACCAGGGCCCTGTACAGCTGCAGAAGGATCTCTTTGCTTCTATACTCAATCCCTCTTGTTACGAAGGTCAGCATGCTATTAGCCTTCTTCACTACCTGCTGTACCTGCATGCTTACCTTCATTGACTGATGTACAAGAACACCCAGATCTCTTTGTACTGCCCCTTTACCTAAATTGAATCCATTTAGGTAGTAATCTGCCTTTCTGTTCTTGCCACCACAGTGGATAATCACACATTTATCCACATTAAACTGCATTTGCCATGCATCCGTCCACTCACCTAGCCTGTCCAGGTCACCCTGTATTCTCCTAACATCCTCCTTACATTTTACCCTGCCACCCAGCTTAGTATCATCAGCAAATTTGCTAGTATTACTTTTAATACCTTCATCTATATCATTAATGTACATTGTAAAAGGCTGCGGTCCCAGCACTGATCCCTGCGGCACACCACTGGTCATTGCCTGCCATTCCGAAAAGGAGCCGTTTATCACTACTCTTTGTTTCTTGTCAGCCAACCAATTGATCCACATAAACCACATCAACTGCACTACCCTCATCAATATATTTCATCACTTTTTCAAAAAAACTTGATTAAATAGTCAGACATGATCTCCCTTCGACATATGGTGCTGACTGTCCTTGACCAATCCCTGCTGACTATCCTTGACCAAGTGTTGATTAATCCTATCCCTTTGAACTTTTTCCAGTAATTCCCTTGCCACTGACAGCAGACAAACTGTTCTGTAATTATCGAGACTATCTTTGCTGCCCCTCTTGAACAAAGAAACCACATTAGCTATCCTGGGGTCAGCGAAATATTAAATGTCTCAGCAAGTGCCTCAGCAATCTCCTCCGTTACCTCCCGTAGCAACCTGGAATACATCTCATCAGGCCCTGGGGATTTATGCATCTTTATCCCACTGAAACATCTATTACCTCATTGTTATTATTCTTAACATGCTCCAGAAACTCACCATCACAAGTGAAATCTTGAGCTAAATGTCTTTCTCCTTTGTGAATACAGATGAGAAATATTCATTAAAGACTTTACCTATATCCTATGCCTCTAGGTTGCCTCTTTCGTCTCACAGACCTCACCCTTTCCCTGGTAAACCACTTACTCTTAATATGCTATAAAAAGCTTTAATCCTATCTGCCAAAGCTATTTTGTGGTTCCTCTATACTCTCCTAATTTCTTTTTAAGCAATCTCCTATGCTCTCTGTATTTTTGGAGAGTCTCCCCTGTTTTAACTTACTCTACTTGACATATGCTTCCTCCTTTTTCTTTATCAAACTCTCAACATCCCTTGACATCGAGGGTTGCCTGGACTCACTGCCCTTGTTGCTCATTGTTACAGGAACAAACTGGCCTTGAATTCTGGCTATACTACTTTCAAAAGACTCCCAGTTTCCAAATGTAGACTTACCTGCAAGTAGCTGTTCCAGTCTATTTGCCAGATCCTGTCCCATGATATTGAAATTGGCCTCTCCCAAGTTTCGATACTTCTGCATTATCCTTATCCCATTCCAGAATGAGTTTCAAACTTAAGAGTTATGGTCACTATTCCCAAAATGTTCACCACTTGAAACGTCAACCACTGAGCAGCTTCATTTCCTCGGGTTCAGTCTAGCACTGCCTTTTCCAGGATGTATTTTTAAAATTCCACCGTATCTAATCATAGAGTCAGAGAGTTGTACAGCAAAGAAACATACCATTTAGTCCAACTCAACCATGCCGACCAGATATCATAAATTAATCTAAACCCATTTGCTAGCATTTGGCCCATATCCATCTAAACTCTTCCAATTCATGTTACCCATCCAAATGCCTTTTGAAATTGTACAGCCTCTATCACTTCTTCTGGGAGCACCATTCTCTGCAAGAAAAAGTTGTGCTCAGGTCCATTTTAAGTTTTCCCCTCTCCCCTTAACCTATACCCTCTACTTTTGGACTCCCCTACCTTGAGAAAAAGATCTTGGTTATTCAACCTTCATGATTTTATAAATCTCTATAAGGTAACTCCTCAGCCTCTGACACTCCAGGGAAAACAGCCCCAGCCTATTCAGGCTCTCCATATAGCTCAAACCCTCCAATCCTGGCAACATCCTTGTAAATCTTTATTGAATCCCTTCAAGTTTAACAAAATCTTTTCTATCACAAGGTGACTAGAATTGAATGCAGCATTCCAAAAGTGGTCTCACCAATGTCCCCAATATTCCCAATTCCTTCGTCTCCGCCGCATCTGCTCCCAGGAGGACCAGTTCCAAAACCGTACAACCCAGATGGCCTCCTTCTTCAAGGACCGCAATTTCCCCCCCAGACGTGGTCGACGATGCCCTCCACCGCATCTCTTCCACTTCCCGCTCCTCCGCCCTTGAACCCCGCCCCTCCAACCGCCACCAGGACAGAACCCCACTGGTCCTCACCTACCACCCCACCAACTTCCATGTACAGCGTATCATCCGCCGTCATTTCCGCCACCTCCAAACGGACCCCACCACCAGGGATATATTTCCCTCTCCTCCCCTATCAGCGTTCCGAAAAGACCACTCCCTCCGTGACTCCCTCGTCAGGTCCACACCCCCCACCAACCCAACCTCCACTCCCGGCACCTTCCCCTGCAACCGCAAGAAATGCAAAACTTGCGCCCACACCTCCCCCCTTACTTCCCTCCAAGGCCCCAAGGGGCACTTCCATATCCGCCACAAATTCACCTGCACCTCCACACACATCATCTATTGCATCCGCTGCACCCGATGTGGCCTGCTCTATATTGGGGAGACAGGCCGCCTACTTGCGGAATGTTTCAGAGAACACCTCTGGGACATCCGGACCAACCAACCCAACCACCCCGTAGCCCAACACTTTAACTCCCCCTCCCACTCCACCAAGGACATGCAGGTCCTTGGACTCCTTCATCGCCAGACCATGGCAACACGACGGTTGGAGGAAGAGCGCCTCATCTTCTGCCTGGGAACCCTCTAACCACAAGGGATGAACTCAGATTTCTCCAGTTTCCTCATTTCCCCTCCCCCACCTTGTCTCAGTCAAATCCCTCAAACTCAGCACCGCCTTCCTAACCTGCAATCTTCTTCCTGACCTCTCCGCCCCCACCCCACTCCGGCCTATCACCCTCACCTTGACCTCCCTCCACCTATCGCATTTCCAACACCCCTCCCCCAAGTCCCTCCTCCCTACCTTTTATCTTAGCCTGCTGGACACACTTTCCTCATTCCTGAAGAAGGGCTTATGCCCGAAACATCGATTCTCCTTCTCCTTGGATGCTGCCTGCCCTGCTGCGCTTTTCCAGCAACACATTTTCAAATCTTGCTAACCAGTCCACTGTGAGGAACCTGTTGAACGCCTTCATCAATCTTCATTGTCACTTCTTCAGAAAACTCAAACAAGTTTGTGAGATACGATTTCCCACACGCACAGCCAGGTTGACTGCTCCTAATCAGTCCTTGCTTTTCCAAGTGCATGTAAATCCTATCCCTCAATCTCCATCAACAACTTACCCACCACTGATATCAGTTCACTGGTCTATAATTCCGTGGCTTTTCTTTACCACCTTTCTTAAATAATCCTTTCACACTGAGGTGATCCCTGTTAATGTTAACAAAATTGAAATCCCCTGTTGCTATAACTTTATTCCTCTCACATCTCTCTGTGATTTGCTGACATATCTGCTCCTCTACCCCCCCTCTGTCTGTTGGGAGACCTACCAGCAAGGTAATCACTCTTTTCTAAGGTCTCCCTGGATGGCCTCATTTGAAGATCATTCTCAGACATTACTGTGGTAATGGTTTCCTATTATCAATAATACAATGCCCCCACCCATCTTACTACCATCCTCCCATCTCTCCTGAAACTTCTATACCCTGGATTGATGAGCTGCCAGTCCTGTCCTTCCTTCAACAATATCTCACTGATTGCAATAATACCACATTCTCACATGCTCATTAATGCTCTAAGTTTATCCACTTTACCAGACAAGCTCCTTGCATCAAAACAGACACAACTTAGCCTCTCCAGACATCACATGTGCCTTACCCTGACCATGTTTTCTCTGCCTACTTGTCTGTCCCAGCATTCCTTCTATATCTGATTGGACCTTGCTCCCAACTTTACATCTACTCTGTGCCCCATCCCCACCCCCTCCTTACTTGATGTCACGTAATTCTATGCAACACTGCACTTGTCTCATGGTCGATGTATGGAAAGTTTAGTAAACATCTTTGTATCACTCTATTAATACAGTGCCAAGGTTTTGATAGTTTCTATTTGATCTAGACAGAGACGTTATTCCAGACAGCTGAAGCAGGTGGGATGTGAACCCATGCCTCCTGGCTCAGAAATAGGGACACTACCACTGTGCTACAAGACCACTACTGCCCAGATTTAAGTTGGACAAGAAACATAAATCATTTTGTGCCAACATTGACTGTTCTGAGTTACTATCACCATCAACAGCTCTTTCAGATGCAGGAATAATCTCACTTCATAAAGGTGCAGTTGTAATTAATTTACAATTTGAATTGAAATACATTACAGCCACAAATCACAAGTAGATAATAAGCCCATCACTGGCTGTACCATGATATGAGAATGATGTACACTCTGGGTCACAGGTTCCTGCTGTAGTCCTTCGTGTGCCTGAACACAGGGTGATTTTCTACGTCTCAGATATTTGGGAACTAGGGGGAGGACTGTCCTATGAGTTGGTAGCATCTGGAGAGTAGGCTGCAACATGTTCCTCAAGTTGTTGCTATTCTGAGCATTTGGTGTGAAGCTTCTTTCAGTCAATAAGGTCAATACTGCTGCTCTTCAGGAGGAGAGTCTTTGTAGTGGTTGCTTTGTCTTCCCAAGAATACTGGCTGTTTGAGTTTTGAGGAAACTGGCTGTTTGAGTTTTGAGGAAACTGGCTGTTTGAGTTTTGGGAATACAGAGCCTGGCTGGGACACAGTGTGCAGGAGTTGGGTTTTCAGGAGCTTCCAGAGCTGAGTTCAGAAGGATGCCCATGTAAGTTTGACAGTCTTCCGGTTGAATCCAGGGAATGCAGGAGGCACTATTTGTGGAATTACTCCAATATTGTTGCATGTCACTGATGCACAGTCCAGGCCTCACTGCAGCACTGTAGTTAATAACTACTTTGTACACAAAGACTTGTGTTGGCTTGAGGAAGTTTAACAATAGTTAATAACATATATCCATGATAAGGTATCACAGTTCAGCATTAACACCACATTTATTTGATTCTGGCATTTTGTTTCAGTAAATGCGTCTGTGTGTTTAAACATCAATTAAAGGTTTATCTCGTTACAGCAATATCCATTTCTGTGGATCAGTGATTGCACCAGATGATTTAGCTGTTAAACCAATCATTCTGGATGTGAGGAGAATCAGTTTTGAGAGTAACCAGTAACACTGTTATCTTACACAAACTTACACAAACAGAGGATTATTTACAAACCTCCCTAACTGTGCAGCCAGCAGATTGTGTTAGCACCAAGGGTAGCAAACTCCTTACTGTACAGCATCGAATTTATTTTTTTATTCACTGGTGGCTGGACCAGCTTTTATTGCCTGTCCCTAGTTACCCTCGAGAAGGTGGTGATGAGCTGCCGATTGAACAGTGGCAGTTAACATGATGTAGATAGACCTACAATAATTTTAGGGAGGGGATTCCCAGATTGACCCAGACACACAGTACCTCCCTCTCTCCATTCTGCTATGCACCACCAACTCTGTTTACTAGATTAGATTAGATTCCCTACAGTGTGGAAACAGACCCTTCGGCCCAACCAGTCCACACTGATCCTCTGAAGAGTAACCCACCCAGACTCATTTCTCTTCGATTAATGCACCTAACACTACAGGCAATTTAGCATGGCCAATTCACCTGACCTGCACATCTTTGGACTGTGGGAGGAAACCGGAGCACCCGGAGGAAACCCACGCAGACGCAGGGAGAATGTGCAAACTCCATGCAGTCAGTCGCCCGAGGCTGGAATCAAACCTGGGACCCTGGTGCTGTGAGGCAGCATTGCTAACCACTGAGCCACTGTGCTGCCCCTATGTCACTCGGTGTCTCCCTCCCCAGTTCAGTGCCCCACTCGCCAGCCCACTTCCTACTTGCCTGCTTATCCGGTTCCTAATCCCTTTCAGCCACTCACTCCTGAGCAGAGAGAGCACAAGTGAGATGGAAGGGGAGGGGGAGTCAAGAAGGGTGAAAGGAAAGGAGGGTAAAAGGATGGAGTACAGGGTCAGGAGAGGGAGAGAGTGAGGCAGTAAGGGGTCAGGAGATGAAAGGAATAAGTGAGGAATTAGGAGAGGGAGAGAGGTAGTGAAGGAGTGAGATCTGTCGAGGAAGGGAGGTGTCAGGAGAGGGAAGGAAGAAGGCAGTGATGGGCCGGGGGAAGGAGGAAGGCAGTGATGGATCGAGGGAAGGTGTCAGTGAGAAGTCTGTAGCAGGAGGTGGTGAGGGGTCAGTAGTAGGAGGGAATTAGCAGTCACAAGATGAAGAGAGAAGTACTTGAAGATGTGCTGAAGATCCATATTGGATCTGAAACGTTAAATCTGTTTCTCTCTCCACAGCTGCTGCCAAACCTGTTGAGTTTCTCCAACACTTTCTGTTTTGGTTCCAGATTTCCAGTATCTGCAGTTTTTTGATTTTTATTTAGACAAATGTTGGGTGTGGAACAATGAGCGTAGAATCCTAGTGCAGATACAGGCCATTCAGCCCAGCAGGTCTGTACTGACAGTCCGAAGAGCGTCCATCCAGGTTCACTCCCGCACCCTCTCCCTGTAACCCCGCATTTAGCAGGGCCAATCCACCTAACCTGCACATCTTTGGACTGTAAGAGGAAGCCAAAGCACCCAGAGGTAACCCACACAGACACGGAGAGAATGTGCAAACTCTACACAGTCGCCTGAGTCTGGAATCGAACCCAGGATCCCTGGCACTGTGAGGCAGCAGTGCTAACCACTGAGCCATCGTGTCGCCCACTGAGCAAATTGTGATCCTAGGATTTGAATGAATTTAAAGCATTTGTAAAGCACTCGGTTTTTTTGCTCCCATCCTTTGATGCAGTTGCCTCAATCTCAGGCACTGTAATCACATGGGAGGCGAGAGGCCTCTTGTAGTTGTGGTGCCGACAAATGCAGTCCCAGAGTCAATGTCTGCCCCTCTCCATGAGAGATGGGTGCTTGGAGTCAAGCTCGTTTCCATTAATGGATTCTAGCCAGTAGGATCCTGGCCCTTCAATCACTGCTCTCAGTGTAAAAGCCTTTTAATTCACAGCTAAGCTTCCTCGATTCGATCTGCTGGGACCATTAAAAAACTAACAGGCTATAAACAAACAGCAGACAAAAGGCATGTGAAAGGCAGCTGCTGGATTGATTGTGATGGGGCGGTGAGAGGGTGGGGACTGATTAGCAGTTTGCTCTGTGCACTGTGTGATCTATACGCTCCCTCAGGTTGGGGGCTGTGTCCTCACAACACAGCCATTAGTGATGAGCTCTAGTGCACGTCTATGAGCAGTATCAGAGCTTCTGTCACTGTGTTGATTCACCCTTGATTAGTTAAGGGTCTATCATGCAGGTCACTATCGGTGTAGTTCCACAATCACGTATCATCCTTTATAACTGGGGGGAGGTATTTTGGAGGCTGACCTTGCATCATTCACCCTGGTTTCCCTCACCGACTGGGGATGGAGTGTTTGCAAAATGAGCAGCAATATACAGGCCATCCCAAGGTTGCTCTGCCTCTCCTGCCCGTCACAGGCTGTCTGAATATCCAAATAAAGGTGGCATGATGGCTCAGTGGTTAGCACTGCTGCCTCACAGAGCCCAGGATCCGGGTTCATTATCCATCCTCGGGCGACTGTCTGTGTGGAGTTTGTACATTCTCCCTGTGTCTGTGTGGGTTTCTGTTGGGTACGCCAGTTTCCTCCTGCAGTTCACAGATGAAAGCAGTGGATGTGAGTACAATTACAGCATTTAAAAAGCATTTGGATTGGTACACGAATAGGAAAGACTTGGAGGAATGTGGGCCAGGGGCAGAGAGGTGGGACTAGCGCAGAATTATGTTCGGCATGGACTGGTTGGACTGAAGGGTCTGTTTCTGTGCTGTATGACTCTGATTCTGGGTGCAAGACCAGGTGGATTCGCCAGCGGCAATTGGGTAAAGCTTTTTCTGAGCTACTATCAGTTCTGAAGAAGGGTCACTGGACCCAAAGCTTTACTCTGTTTTCTCTCCACAGATGCTGCAAGAGTTTTTCCAGCAACTTTTGTTTCCGTTTCAGATTTGCAGCATCTGCAGGTGTTTATTTTTTTTAAACTCATTTTCCTTCGCCTCTCCTTTTTACCCTCCCCCAACCTGCATCCCACCCCCTCCCATCGTTTTCAAACAAAGACTTTGTGGTTTATGTTTGAAGATGATAACTTCCTCTCTCTCTCTCTCTCCCTCTCTCTGGTACACGTGCATGTGCACACACTGATTTGCCATGACGTTATTCTATGAATTTCCCACTCATTGTGTTAAAATGTTTATCACCATGTGCCTCCATTGCCAATGACATTACATTTGTGTGCCCCCAACACACTGTTCAGTTCCACTGACTGTCCTAATGGCAGCTTCTCTGCTCACTTCTCCATTCCTCCCAAGCCTGCTTGCTCTTCTTCAGTTGCTTGTACAAGGCTCCCATTTATGACAGCAATGAGCAATAAGCTATCAGAAAGGAATATCTTCCGTGTATCCCTTGTTTGCCTCAGCTGTGCTTAAAGGAAACACAAGCTCTCCTTCTAAGCCTCTAAGCAGCTGTCCTCCCTCTTCCATCATCATTTCCAAAACCTGCTGGCTCTGCCTTAGCCCATGGCTTGTTACCTTGACAACTGGTTCCTTAAGCCTGGGCTGTCCCTCAATAAGGGCAGAGTTACCATTCCCTGAGGTCTCAGATGACCACAGTCCAAAGATGTGCAGCTGAGGTGAATTGGCCATGCTAAATTGTGTCAGAGAGACACAATTCGGAGGGTCTGTGTGGACTTGTTGGGCTGAAGGGCCTGTTTCCAAGCTATAGGGAATCTAATTTTAAAAAGAAATCTGGACATCTTGGTGATTAATTAAAAAGCTCCATTATTGTCCTGTCATGGAAATATCAGGATGGTAGGAGGTGAATTTGATGGCCCCTGGTCATTTTCTTTAGGAAGTTCTGCATTCCAACATGCTGCTTTTGTTGAGGCTTTGGATGGCTTCCTCAATGTAGGCCCATGAGAGTGGAGGTAGTTACAGCAAAGGGAAGGTTGAGTTCTGGATGGAATGATGATGTTTGTTTAATCCTGTCATGGGATGTGAACATTGCTGGAAAAGCAATATTTGGTTTGGAACCTGAATGATAGGTAAGAGCTGTGACTCATAAAGTTTGCTGGGAGGTGAGTGATGGGCTTAATGTGCTTGGAGCAGTGAGGGAAGATAATGGAACTTTGAAGATCCACTATTGTTGTGGTTCTGTTCGCCGAGCTGGAAATGTTTGTTGCAAACGTTTCGTCCCCTGTCTAGGTGACATCCTCAGTGCTTGGGAGCCTCCTGTGAAGCGCTTCTGTGGTGTTTCCTCCGGCATTTATAGTGGCCTGTCCCTGCCGCTTCCGGTTGTCAGTTTCAGCTGTCCGCTGTAGTGGCCGGTATATTGGGTCCAGGTCGATGCTTTTGTTGATGGAGTTTGTGGATGAGTGCCATGCTTCTAGGAATTCCCTGGCTGTTCTTTGCCCTATAATGGTAGTGTTGTCCCAGTCAAATTCATGTTGCTTGTCGTCTACGTGTGTGGCTACTAGGGATAGCTGGTCGTGTCGTTTCGTGGCTAGTTGATGTTCGTGGATGTGGATCGTTAGCTGTCTTCCTGTTTGTCCTATGTAGTGTTTTGTGCAGTCCTTGCATGGGATTTTGTACACTACATTGACCTGGACCCAATATACCGGCCACTACAGCGGACAGCTGAAACTGACAACCGGAAGCGGCAGGGACAGGCCACTATAAATGCCGGAGGAAACACCACAGAAGCGCTTCACGGGAGGCTCCTAAGCACTGAGGATGTTACCTAGACAGGGGACGAAACGTTTGCAACACAAATTCCCAGCTCGGCGAACAGCGAGCACCCGAGCACCCGAGCTACAAATCTTCTCACAAACTTTGAAGATTCACTATTGTTTATTTTTAATTGAAGACTCTGTTGCATAAAATGTGATTGCAAAAATGTTTAAGAGGGAGAAACGCCAGGGACTTCTTGACCAATTGCTGTTAACTCCCTGAAGATCTTTGGAAAATTGGGCATGAAGGAGGGGAGAGGAGCAGGAGGTGCGCAGGTTATGGGGTGGTTTGCTCACTGGTCAGAGAGGCAGTGGGGGACCTGAGTTCCTTCCTTCAAGGAAAGCTTTGCCAGTGTACATGGGCTGTTAGGAAATCCATCTCCAGCCTTACTCCTGGACAGCTGCCTGGGAGTCAGGGTCACAATCTGATCAGGCATGACCTTGTCAACGAGTGCATCTGATTCTATGGGCTAATCATGCTCCTTTTCTGGGCGAGGTCTTCAAAAGCTGCATTTATATAGTGCCTTCAGGGTGTCATGACTGTCCAGGATGTTCTGTATGACTCTGAGACTATTTAATTAACAACATTTAAAAGGTATTTGAATAAATATATGGATAGGAAAAGTTTAGAAGGAAATGACCCAAGTGCAGGGAAATGGGGTTAGCGTAGATGGACATTTTAGAGCATTACAGCACAGTGCAGGCCCTTCAGCCCTCGATGGCGACCTTTTGGCTGGCACGGACCTGTTTGGGCCAAAGGGGCCTGTCTCCATGCTATAGGACTCTATGACTCTATGTCCTGAAGCACATTTCCAGCCAACATCTTATTTTGTAAAAGTAGCCATTGTTCTATCGTCAAATTCAGCAACTAATTAGCATGCAGCTAATTGGCCTAATCAGCAGTATGTTGAATGACAATGAATCTGTTTTTGGTGGTGGTGTTTAAAGGATAAATGTTGGCCCAGATTGTGTCGACTCCCTTCATTGTGAATGTGCGTGAAACAATCTGGACAGTTGCTGCTGATACCCAGTTGGGGCGATATACAATATTACAAATTCTGACAGAATCTGCAACACTGCAGAATACACAGATAGTTACCACATACCCAGCACAGCTTAAAGCATAAAATGAGATCATTCAGCCTATCATAACTGATAGTGAGATCATTCCCATTTCCCTAACCTCTTGTCAGTGCCGAGTGCCTGCGCCTTCAAATACTTATCCAATGTTCTCTTTAAAAAATGCAATGATCTCTGACTCAAGGCAGCCAAAGCTGTTTTAAAGTATCTCTGGTTCCAGAAACCCTTTTCTCCTCTCTCCTGGCAAAATTGTCACTCTCTGCTCTAAGACCTGTTCCTGTCCTCAAACATATGATCATTCAATTCCTTGATCCTTTTTAATAACAGATTTGAAAAGCTAGACAGGGTAATATGTCTGACAATTAACATAATCTACTATCATTGCAAAACATTCATTTTAAGATTATATACAGAGCACTACAACTAGATCTTCCAGAGGATCATGAGGTATCAATTGAGGCCTAATTATCTGCTCTTTGTGAACATGGGAATCAGTATGCAGGAATAGACCAGCTATTTCTTGGAGTCAAGATTAGAGTGGTGCTGGAAAAGCACAACTGGTCAGGTAACATCCGAGGAGCAAGAAAATCGATGTTTCGGGCTAAAGCCCTTCATCAAGGACTGGAGAGAGGCAAATGTAATTCCTCTCTTCAAGACGGGAAATAGGGAAATCCCCGGCAATTACAGAAAAGTAAGTCTCACGTCTGTCGTTTGCAAGGTGTTAGAAAGGATTCTGAGGGATAGGATTTATGACCATCTGGAAGAGCATGGCTTAATTAAATGCAGTCAACACGACTTTGTGAGGGGCAAGTCATGCCTCACAAGCCTTATCGAGTTCTTTGAGGATGTGAATAAAAAAGTTGATGAGGGTCGAGCTGTGGATGTGGTGTATATGGACTTCAGCAAGGCATTTGATAAGGTTCCTCATGGTGGGCTCATTCAGGAGGTCAGGAGGAACGGGATACAGGGGAACTTAGCTGTCTGGATACAGAATTGGCTGGCCAACAGAAGACAGCAAGTGGTAGTAGAATGAAAATATTCTGCCTGGAAGTCAGTGGTGAGTGGTGTTCCACAGGGCTCTATTCTTGGGCCTGTACTGTTTGTAATTTTTAGTAATGACTTGGATGAGGGGATTGAAGGATGGGTCAGCAGGTTTGCAGACGACACAAAGGTTGGAGGTGTCGTTGACAGTATAGAGGGCTATTGTAGGCTGCAGCGGGACATTGACAGGATGCAGAGATGGGCTGAGAGGTCGCAGATGGAATTCAACCTGGATAAATGCGAGGTGATGCATTTTGGAAGGTCGAATTTGAAACCTGAGTACAGGATTAAGGATAGGATTCTTGGCAGTGTGGAGGAACAGAGGGATCTTGGGGTGCAGGTACATAGATCCCTTAAAGTGGCCACCCAAGTGGACAGGGTTGTTAAGAAAGCATATGGTGTTTTGGCTTTCATTAACAGGGGAATTGAGTTTAAGAGTCGTGAGATCTTGTTGCAGCTCTATAAAACTTTGGTTAGACCACACTTGGAATACTGCGTCCAGTTCTGGTCGCCCTATTATAGGAAAGATGTGGATGCTTTGGAGAGGGTTCAGGGGAGGTTTACCAGGATGCTGCCTGGACTGGAGGGTTTATTTTATGAAGAGAGGTTGACTGAGCTCGGACTTTTTTCATTGGAGAAAATGAGGAGGAGAGGGGACCTAATTGAGGTATACAAGATAATGAGAGGCATAGATAGAGTTGATAGCCAGAGACCATTTCCCAGGGCAGAAATGGCTAACACGGGGGGTCATAGTTTTAAGCTGGTTGGAGGAAAGTAAATAGGGGATGTCAGAGGCGGGTTCTTTACACAGAGAGTTGTGAGAGCATGGAATGCGTTGCCAGCAGCAGTTGTGGAAGCGAGGTCATTGGGGAGATTTAAGAGACTGCTGGACATGCGTATGGTCAAAGAAATTTGAGGGTGCATACATGAGGATCAGTGGTCGGCACAACATCGTGGGCTGAAGGGCCTGTTCTGTGCTGAACTGTTCTATGTTCTATGTTCTATCAGGAATGAAGGGCTTTTGCCCGAAACATCGATTCTCCTGCTCCTTGGATGCTGCCTGACCTGCTGTGCTTTTCCAGCACCACTCTAATCTTGACTCTGATCTCCAGCATCTGCAGTCCTCATTTTTGCCCAGCTATTTCTTGGAGCCGTACCACTTGGACAAGCTATGACACAACTCTGTGTATTCTCACTTTCTATCAACAGCAACTAATATTTTTATAGCTCCTTCATGTAAGCCTACAATTCAGGACCAGGAATAGACCATTTGCCCTGCCATTTGATAACCATTAGTTCTCAAACAAAATTTGATACTGACACTTGGAAGGTGAGATGGCCAACAATTTGGTCACCAAGATAGGTTTCAAGGAGTGTCTTAATAGATGAAGGTGAGCTGGAGGGGCTTCGAGAGGGAATTTAAGAGCTCAGTTAACCGATGGCACAGCCACCAATGGTGGGGAGCCATTAAAATCAGGGATGCTCGAGGTCAGAGTCACATGAATGAAGATCACTTGGAGGGCTGTGTCACTTGGAGATTACAGAGTTAGGGAAGGAGAGAGACATGGAGGACTTTGAATAGAAGAGACAGTTAAAACCGAGTCAATGAGGTAAAAACAATGACTGCAGATGCTGGAAACCAGATTCTGGATCAGTGGTGCTGGAAGAGCACAGCAGTTCAGGCAGCATCCGAAAAGCCTCGAAATCGACGTTTCGGGCAAAAGCCCTTCATCAGGAATAAAATGAAGGGCTTTTGCCTGAAACGTCGATTTCGAAGGTTTTCGGATGCTGCCTGAATTGCTGTGCTCTTCCAGCACCACTGATCTAAAACCGAGTCAATGTCCAGTTGGAAGCTAATGTTGGTCAGTAAGCACCAGCTGATAAGTGAGCTGGAATTAGTGCGAGTTATGGTCAGCAAAGGTTTGGATGATCCTGGATTGACAAGGAAGGAATGCGCGAGGCCGGCCTGAATTAGAGTCAAGATCAGAGTGGTGCTGGAAAAACACAGTAGGTCAAGGCAGCATCCGAGGAACAGGAAAATTGACATTTCGTGCAAAAGCCCTTCATCCAGCGTCTGCAGTACCCACTTCCACCTGCCTGAATTAGTTAACTTGTTAATGACAATGCTTTCAGCAGCCAATGAGTTGTATCCGAGGCCAAGATAGATAGAATCCCCACAGTGTGGAAACAGACCATTTGGCCCATCCAGTCCACACTGACCCTCCAAAAGGCATCCCACCCAGACCCCAGCATTTCCCATGGCTCAGCCACCTAAGTCTGCACATCCCTGGATACCATGGGTAAATTACTATGTCAATCTACCTAACCTGCCCATCTTAGAGTGTGGGAAGAAACACACACAGACACAGGGAGAATATGCAAACTCCAGACAGACAGTCACCCAAGGGTGGAATCGAACCTGGGTCCCTGGTGCTATGAGACACCTTGCCACCACAGCAGGGTCTTAACCCTTTTGTTGTTACAATGATGTTATAATGATGTACATTTGCGATTACGTTACAAGGTGGAAGCTAGTCAATTGCCATTTGAGTTCCATACCTCTCTCACTTGGCAGTATTTGCTCAGGTTACTGCTGAAAATCCTGGCCTTTATTTTGAACAATGTTCCAGACTCCCCAACAAGCAGAACTGGTTTCTCTTTATCTATTCCAAGCACTTTAAGGCAAACTATCCTTTAAATGAATAAAGCTCAGCGATTAGCACCCTATTCAGTGTAACCCTCCTCTGTTTAACACCTCTACTGACCAGATACTGATGTGGTAAACTGTCACAATGCCTCTCAGGCATGAAACTAGCTCAAATTCTTACTGTTAAAAATCACACAACACCAAGTAAAAGTCCAAAAGGTTTAATTGGAAGCCCTAGCTTTTGGAGCGCCACTCCTTCAGGTGGTTGAAGGAGCGGCTTGGAAAGCTAGTGCTTCCAATTAAGCCTTTTGGACTATAACCTGGGGTTGTGTGATTTTTAACTTTGTACTCCCCAGTCCAACACTGGCATCTCCAAATCACAAATTCTTACTGAGCTGCATCAAACTCAATTATGTTTCATGACATGCAACAATGGCGATATCAATCTTGTTCTTATCAGTCAATGTCTTGGCTGATATCCTCTGATGTTCACAACCAGATGTTTGATGTCTTTCTACCTTCATTACAAAGGCAGTGTTTCCTCTAATCTATGCTGGTCATCACAACTCCTTTCACACTCTCTACTCCCTCTCCAATATTCCATCCCCTACACTTACTGGCTCACAATGAAAGCTGATCAAATTCAGCAAGCAGTTTAAAGCGGTTCTGCCTTTTTTGGTTTTGAACAATATATAAAAACTTGCCAGTGTCACCCATTGTCGGGAAGCTGGATCAGTGAGGAAGGCAGCAAGCAGCCACTGGTCCTTATTGGCTAGACATTCACGACAGCAAGCAATATAGAATGTGTTCTACAGCATTGTGATAGAAGAGCAAGGTGAAAATGCTAAAACGTGCATTTTTTGGATACTAAAATAAAAACACAAGCTTAACAGGTCTGGCAGTATCTATGGAGAGAAATTAGAATTAACGTTTTGGGTTCAGTGACCCTTCAGAACATTTTTGGATCATGGAATCAATGAAATCATCAAGACTGGCGAGTGGTGGGTATACAGAATGTCCATTACTCTGTACACCTTCCTCCTCTCCCACCTTCAGGCACCGATTAGCTGTTTTAGCTGCTAGTAAAGGCTCTGCCCTATCTCCCTCCCTCCTCAACATTACCCACCTCTGCCCTATCTCCCTCTTCATCATTACCCACCTCTGCCCTCTCTCCCTCCCTCCTCAACATTACCCACCTCTGCCCTATCTCCCTCCCTCTTCAACATTACCCACCTCTGCCCTAATTCCCTCCCTCTTCATCATTACCCACCTCTGCCCTCTCTCCCTCTCTCCTCAACATTACCCACCTCTGCCCTATCTCCCTCCCTCCTCATCATTACTCACCTCTGCCCTATCTCCCTCCCTCCTCAACATTACCCACCTCTGCCCTATCTCCCTCCCTCCTCATCATTACCCACTCTGCCCTATCTCCTTCTCTCCCTCCCTCAACATAACCCACTTCTGCCCTACCTCCACCTCTGCCCTATTTCCCTCCTTTTCTCAAAAAAATGGCCTCTTCCCTATCCCTCTCCCTCCTCAATATAGCCCACCTTTCCCCACCTCACTCCCCCTGCAATATAACCCAGCTCAGAGGGTTGTTAAACACACTGAAGACAGGGAGTTGGAGTCAGTGAGTCATTTACAGGTTGGAAAGACATAACTAGTGGAGTGCCACAAGGATCAGTCCTAGGGCCTCAATTATCTATATCAATGACTTGCAGGATAAGGTCGAAGTAAAATATCAAAATTTTCTGACGATACAAAAGGTGAGAGGGCATGTTGTAATAAGGGCATAAGGAATCTTCATGGGGATATAGGTAGGTTTAGTGAGCGGACAAAGGGAGGGAGATAGGGCAGAGGTGGGTAATGTTGAGGAGAGAGGGAGATAGGGCAGAGGATGGAGTTTAATGTAGGAAAATGTGAGACCATCCTCTTTGGTAGGAAGAATCAAGAGGCAGAAGCAGCCTTATCCAAATGAAGAGAAACTCCAAAAAAAGTGTAGTGCAGAGAGCTCTGGGTATTCTTGTGCAAGAAGTTAGCATGCAGTGCAGCATGTCATTAAGAAGGCAAATAGGATTTTGGCCTTTATTGCCAGGGGGTTGGAGTTTAAAATTAAGGCGGTCTTGTTACAGTTATACAGGGTGTTGATGAGGTTGCACCTAGAGTATGATGCACAGTTTTGGTCCTCATATTTACAAAGGAATGTACTGGCATTGGAGGGAGTTTTGAAAGGGATTCACTAAGCTGATTTCTTGGATGAAAGAGTTGGTTTATTGAGAACTGTTATATAGGTTAGGTCTTAATTCATTAGAGTTTAGTAGAATGAGGATTGATCTGATAGAAGATTCTGAGCAGACTTGACAGGGCAGATATTGAGATAACGTCCCCCCCACTAATTGGGGGCGGCACAGTGGCTCAGTGGTTAGCACTGCTGCCTCATAGCACCAGGGTCCCAGGTTCGATTCCAGCCTCGGGCGACTGTCTGTGTGGAGTTTGTACATTCTTCCTGTGCCTGCGTGGGTTTCCTCCCAGCGCTCCAGTTTCCTCCCACAGTCCAAAGGCGAATTGGCCATTCTAAATTGCCCATAGTGTCAGGGGTGAATATAAGGTAGGGGAATGGGTCTGGGTGGGTTACTGTTCAGAGGGTCGGTGTCAACTTGTTGGGCCGAATGGGCCTGTTTCCATACTGTAGGGAATCTAATCTAATGGGGGAATTTCAAAATAGGGGACATAATTACAGACTAAAGGGACACTCATTTAAAATTTGGAGGTGAAAGAATTTCTCCTGAGGGAAGTGAATGTCTGGTGTTCTGCAACCCAGAGAGTTGTGGAGGCTAGATCAATGAAAGTACTTAAAGAGGAGATAGATATAATTTTCAAATATTGGGAAGTTGACTGCTGTGAGGAGCTGGGACTAAAGAGGGGTTGAAGCTTGAACTAGATCATCCATGATATCTTTAATGGGGCAAACCTGAGGGGCTGAATGGCCTATTCCTGCTTCAATTTCTTATGTTCTTATATTCCTTGATTTTGAACCTTTGAAAAGCATGGAATGTTAAATTCACTAATGTCTAAATGTAAGTGCATGTTAAATGTCTCAAATAATGAGATTGGCTTTTACCATTTTTGTCTCAGGTTTCTGATCTAAAGACTAAATTAGTTCACATTGAAATCTCCTTTGTAAGGCAGTCTGGGAGGTATTGATTATTGGTTTGTAAATAGGCAGAGTGCTGTAGGAAGTGCAGCTTTCTATTTGCAGTTTTTATTAATGTACCTGCTAGTGTGCAGGCTGACCTGGATAAGATTAGATTAGATTAGATTCCCCACAGTGTGGAAACAGGCCCTTCGGCCCAACACTGACCCTCCGAAGAGTAACCCACCCAGACCCACTTCCCTTTGACTAATGCACCTATCACTACAGGCAATTTAGCATGGCCAATCCACCTGACCTGCACATCTTTGGACTGTGGGAGGAAACCCACGCAGACACAGATAACATGAATATGGACAAGGGCAGCCCCTTCCTTTGATGGCTACCTGCCTGAAACTGATATCAGGTCCTTGCTCCTGATGTTCTGGAGTGTGACTTTGGTGAGTGATGGATCCCTATTTGTCCATTAGTTGTACTCTCTGCAATTTTAGAGCTGGCTAATGGTCTTTCTTGATAATGTGAGATTGTTTCGAGCTGCGGTTTCTGACACCTGCTGACTTTGACAGAAGTAAAATCCTGGAGCGACGCCAAATCCTTTTTTGCACCATTGACAGTCAGGATTGACTCCTCTCTTTCTGCTTTGAAGCCTAGGATTGGGTTCATCATTGACCCTCACTGTCTCTCATCGATCTTAAATAGCACAACCTTCTGAAAACGTTTTAACCTTCTCGACACACTCTGACTGTCTCAGGCTCTATCTGTGAGCCTTCTCATTTAAGATGTATGACTTCAAACGTCTTAAACCTTTACAGAAAATCTAGCTTCAAGTTACCAAGGTAACAAATTTAACAACTAGGATTACTGTCAAAGAGGCCATTCAGCTAAATTGGAATTAGTTTTATGAACACCTCAGCTTTATCTTTGATGGTGTCAAGCTTCTTGAATTTTGTTGGAGCTGCACCCATCTAAGCAAGTGGGGAGTATTCCATCATACTCCTGACTTGTGCCTTTTGAATGATGGATAGGCTTTGGGGATTTAGGAGCTGAGTTACTTGCCTCAGCAGTCCTAGTCTCTGACTTGCTTTTGTAATGGGTCCAGTTGCACTTCTGGTCAATGGTAACCCCAAGGATGTTGATAGTGGTGGATTCAGTGATGATAACACCATTGAATGGCAAGGGTTGGTGGTTAGTTTTTCTCTTATTGGTGATGGCCATAGCCTGGCTTCCATGTGGTGTGAACATTACTTGCCACTTGTCAGCCCAAGCCTGGATATTGTCCAGATCTTGTTGCATTTGAACATGGATTATTTCAGTATCTGAATGGAGCTGCACATTGTGCAATCTTCAGCAAAAAATCCCCACTTCTGACCTTATAATGGAAGAAACATCAATAATGAAGCAGCTGAAGATGGTTGGACCTAGGACTACCCTGAGGAACTCCTGCAGAGATGTCCTGGAGCTGAGATGACTGACCTCCAACAATCATGACCATCTTCCTATGCAACCAGCATAGAGTTTATCCCCTGATTCCCATTGATACAAGTTTTGCTAGGGCTCCTTGATGTCATACTCAGTTGAGTGCAGCCTTGATGTCAACAGCTGTCACTGTCTGGAGTTCAGCTCTTTTGTCCATGTTTGAACCAAGGTCAATGAGGTCAGGAGCTGAGTGGCCCTGGAGGAACCCAAACTGGGCATCACTGATCAGGTTATTGCTGAGCGGGTGCTGCTTGATAACACTGTTGATAGCACCCTCCATCACTTTATTGATGATCGAGAGTAAACTGATGGAGCAGTAACTAGTCAGGTTGGATTTGTCCTGCTTTTTATGTAAAGATATACCTAGAAATTTTCCACACTGTCTGGGGAGGTGGCAGTTGTAACTGGACTGGAAGATGCTGGCTCGGGTAACAGCCAGTCCTGGAGCACAAATCTTCAGTGTTATTGCTGGAATGTTGTCAGGGCCTTTGCAGTATTCAATGTCTCCAACCATTTCTGCATGTCACTTGGAGCGAATCGAATTGGCTGAAGACTGGTATGGATCATCCACTTGGCACTTGGGCTGAAGATTACTATAAATCTTTTGATGTGCTTGGCTCTTCCATCATTGAGGATGATAATGTTTGTGGAGCTTCCTCCTCCAGTGAGTTGTTTAGTTGTCCACCACCATGATGTGGTAGGATGTGGTAGGACAGCAGAGCTTAGATCCAATCTGCTGATTGTGGGATTGCTTAGTTCTATCCATCATTCGTTGCTTATGCTGTTTGACCCACAAGTTGTCCTGTTTGGTATCTTTCTCAAACCCATGTCCTGCCTTCTCCCTGTAACCTTTGATCCCCATTCCAATCAAGAACCTATCTATCTCTGTCTTGAAGACAATCAATGACTTGGCCTCCACAGTCTTCTGTGGCAATGAATTCCACAGAATCACTATCATCTGGCTGAAGAAATTCCTCCTCATTTCAGTTCTAAAGGGTCTTCCCTTTAGTATGAGGCTGTGCTCTTGTGTCCTTGTCACTCCTACTTGTGGAAACATCATCTCCATTTCCATAGTGTCCAAGCCTCTCAGTATTGTGTAAGTTTCAATCCTAGATCCCCCATTATCCTTCTAAACTCCATCAAGTACAGACTCAGAATCTTCAATCACTCCTCACATGACAAACCACTTCAACCCCGGGATCATTCTTGTAAAAGTCCTCTAAACCTCCTCCTTCAGCACATCCTTCCTTAGGTACAGGGCCCAAAACTGCTCGCAATATTCCAAATGCAATCTGACCAGAGCCTTATACAGCCTCAGCAGTACATCTCTGCTTTTGTATTCTAAACGTCTTAAAATGAATGCTGACATTGCATTTGCCTTCTGAACCACCAACTGAACCCGCATGTTAACCTTTAGAGAATCCTGAACTAGGACTCCTGAATCCCTTTGTGCTACAGATCTCTGAAGCCTTTCCCCATTAAAAAAATCATCTAGGCCTCTTACCAAAGTGCATAAGCTCACACTTTCCCAAATTGTATTCCATCTGCTACTTCTTTGTCCACTCTGCTAGCCTGTCCAAGTCCTTCTGCAGGCTCCCCACTTCCTTAAATCTATCTGTCCCTCCACCTAGCTTTGTGACATCTACAAACTCTCAGTTCCTTTGTCCAGATCTATGTAACCCTTGATTTCTCTATTGATCAAGAGCCTGTCTATCTCAGTATTAAATATACGCAATGACTCTGCTGTCACAGCTCTCTGTCATAGAGTTCCAAAGACCCACCACCTTCAAATAGAACTCCAACATCTGTCTTAAATTGGTGCCCCTTCATTCTGAGACTATGCCCTCTGATTGTAGACTTTCCCATGATAGAAAATAACCTCTTAGCATTTACCCCCTGTCAAGCCCCTTAAGAATCTAATGTTTCAATAAGATGACCTCTCCTCCCAAACTGCAATAATTCTCAGAATTGCTGCTATTTAAGGCGATGTTATAAGCTTCTTCTTTCAATCTTGTGCATCCTTCATTTCCTTTATCAGCCACAGTTGACTGACCTTTTTTGAATGTTTTCACTTTGATGGAATGTGTGGTTGTCATAAGCCATGTAATAGTTCTTTAAAGATTATCCATTATCTATGTACAGTCATGCCCTTCAAGGTATTTTCCCAATCTTGCTCAGCCATTTTGTGTCACATGTTTTCACAATTTCCTTATTCAAATTTAACACCCTTATTTCAGTTTGAACTAACTCACTTTTAAACACAATGTAAAAATCTCTTATATTGTGGTCACTCATCCATAAAGGCTCTTTTACAACAAGATTACTAACTTGCCTCTTTTTGTTACATAATAGCATAACTAAAGTAGGTTGAATGCCCTTAACTTTGTCTTTTTGACAGCATTCTGCTTTCAAAACTGTTTGATGCTCAGCGGTGTTTTCTCCTGCTTTCCTATCTCCCTCGCAACATTTCAGCTTAGAGCTGCCAAGTTTACTGCCCCCAATTTGGGTTTCCATTCCCCCGACAAGTTAATTTAAACCCACCCAAATATAACCACCAAATCCCCCTGTGAGGTTATCAGTCCCAGTGCCATTAAGGTGTAACCACTCCAGATTGTACAGGTCCCACCTGCTCAGTACTGTGTCTAAAGCTTTAGAAATCTGATGTTCTCCCTCCTACACTAGTTCTCTACCCACACGTTCAATTGATTAATTCTCCTGTTTTTATGCTCTCAAGCACTTAACAGTGGGAGTAATCCTTAGATTAGTGCCCTTGAGGTCCTACTTTTTAATTTCCTTCCTAACTCCCTGAAAGCTGCCTTCAGGACCTCTTCCCTCTTCCTCATTGGTGTAATGACATAGGAAGAGCAAGTCAAACCAAATCAGCCTTACTGGTACTGGATTTGCTTTACAGTGAAATTAAAGCATTCAATGGGCCTCAAAATTGCTCAATTGTTCTGATCTAGACTTTACAAATTACAAATCTTGGACACCAAGTTTATAACTTAAACAATAATTAGCAATTTATTATTAAGAACATCATTGCAGTAGCTCACAGATGAACCGAAAAGCAATATAATTAATATTTATGACCTAAATTTGTTTGATCATAAACCCCCACTGTCACATCGACTGACAGACAGACATATTTCAGGCATAAGTTTTAAAAAATTATAATTTGACAATTTGGTAACCATTTCACTGATGAATACTAGGCCTTCGTGAAATCCTGGGATTATGGATCGTATTGCAGGCATACAGGACTGTGCACCTTGTTTGAATTCTGAAGTCATCAGTTAATGCAACAGCTTCTGCAGATCTCTCTTGACCTTTAATTTAATTCTTACAGACTTGTGTTCTTTTCTCAGATCTTTTAACAAGTTGATAACTGGAGAATAACTAGTCAGAGCAAAACCAAAAACAGCTTCCAAAGCAAAGCTGCCTCCTGACCCAAAAAAACCCCAGTCAGAGCCCATTGGTGGACTATTTGGACCGAAGGGTCTGTTTCCATATTGTATGACTCTATGACTGTCTTTACTTCTCTTCCTCCTTCAACATTCTCCCTGGCTGGCTAGCACCGCTCCTCCCTTGATCGATCAATTCAACTTCTAATCAGATGCCAGTCCCTGAGCAGATGCTGAATCATCTACAGAGTTATGACAGCAGTAATTAATTTGCATTATCTTTCCAGGCCAGTTCCCAACAGCAAACACCAGACTTTTGTCCTCTCCTCTTTTTGGTACAGAGCTGCCATTCAGAGTTCACTTCTCAACCGCAACCCATAGTTCCAAACCAAAAATGAGAAAAACTAAAAGAAAAGTTGTGATAGTCTCAACAGTTGGTGTCGATGTGGATGAGAACGTCTAGCTGGCCTCCACTGCACCCACCTCCCCCACCAACCCGATGCAGATGGATATCCTGTCACTGCTCTGAGAGATCCTTGACCCTGCAACCAGGGAGCGGGGGGAACACCATCCTGGAGTCATGATACGATATGCAAATGCCTGGCTGATTCCCCAGTTATGGAATTCTCTATAATTATTACCTTACAATTCTCCCTCTCTATATCTGAAAAGCACTTGGTGCCACAGGTTGGTTCTGGTTCTGGCTGCACTCCTGTGAGGAACCATTGTTTTGACTAGTTTCCAAGATGGAATACCAATTAGTAAGCACAATAGACTCGGGGGACTCCTGCACTTGCTGCCTGGATCACTTAGACTGTATAGTAGTCACCCATTCCCTATCCCTCTGTACACCTCCAATCTTTGGTGTGACCACCTCCCCATGTGTGTTTTCCATGTCCTCAGCCTCATGGAAATTCACAGTGACTTCAGCCTCTGCTCACATTCTGAAACCTGGAGTTCCAGCTGGTGACACTTCCTGCAAATACATTCATCTGGGCTGTGTCCATGACTTCACACATTCCCCAGGATGTGCAGTCCACTTGGCCCAGCTGAACTGCCAACCTGTGGCAGTTAGGGGCAGTGCAGTGGCTCAGTGGTTAGCACTGCTGCCGTACAGCACTAGGGACCTGGGTTTGATTCCAGTGTTGGGCGACTGTGTGGAGTTTGCCTGTTCTCCCTGTGTCTTTGTGGGTGTGCTCTGGCTTCCTCCCACTGCAGGGATGTGCAGGCTAGGTTGGTTGGCCATGAGAAGTGCAGGGTGATAGGTTAGGGGATGGGTCTGGGTGCGATGCTCTCCGGAGGGTCTGTCTGGACTCAATGGTCCCAATTGCTTCCACACTGTGGGGGTTCTATTCTTCTCTCTTCTATTCATTTAAGCACAATTTATTGCCCTGAGTTAACTATAGATTAACTATTATTAACTATAATTATAAAACCTTACTAGTAATATTCCATTCAGATTAATTTTATTTTCCTTTGGTTTATTTTATTATTTTATTTTATTTTACTATGATTTGATTTAACTTTAGTATTCTTCTGCTCATGTTTCTTACTGAAATCTATAGTTACCATGTTAAATAAAAGCTAATACCTACTGAAAACTAAGCTTCCTGCAATCTTCATTCCCAGATATGACTAAACTAGGAACAGAAGAATCTCAGGCAGTAATATCATCTGGTGACATCAATTGGGAGATGAGGTGGCAGGAGTCCAGGCCAATAGTAATATTGTGTGTCTGTTATGTGTGTGTGTTTGTCTGTGTAGTCATGATTTGGAGGTGCCAATGTTGGACTGGGATGGACAAAGTTAAAAATCACACAACACCAGGTTATAGTCCAATAGGTTTATTTGGAAGCACTAGCTTTCTGAGTGTTTCTTATACATCCACCTCTTTCAGAGCAATGCTGTAAAAGCTAGTGTTCCTAAATAAACCTGTTGGGCTATAACCTAGTGTTGTGTGATTTTTAACTTTGTCTGTGTAGTATGTGTCTTGTGAATGGTGTCTGCATGGCATGTCTTGTGAATGGACTTCCTGCAGTAATGTGAATGTTCCTGTTCTTGTAGGAAACCTGGGCAATGTGCAGCAGAGAGACCAGTGCCCCCGAGCTCCAGCAGCACGCAGCAGAGTCAGACGGGCTGCCACCTCCAGGCCAGAGCGGATCTGGCCCGGAGGAATTATTCCCTACGTCATCGGAGGAAACTTCACTGGTCAGTGCGAGTCAGGCAGACAGTCTGACTTCTCCAATCATACAGTGATACAGGAGTGTTTTAGATTGGAAATACTTCATTGCTTAATGTCAGCATTAGTCACAACCAGAGAAACCTTTGGAAACTGTTGGCATGTTTGATGTACACAGTGGAGAGGAGGCTTCATTTTTAGTTCAAAAGAGTAGTGGAAGCTTTACTATGTATTTAACACCATGCAGTACCGTCCTGGGAGTGTTTGATGGGGACAGTGTAGTGGAAGATTTACTCTGTGTCTGATTGCATGCTGTCCCCATCCTGAGACTGTGTGATGGAGACAGCGTAGAGGTAAATTTACTTTCAATTTAAGAGTATTGGGAGCTTTACTGTGTATCTAGCATTATGCTGTTTCAGTCCAGGGAATCTTTGATGGGGAGCATGTAGAGGCACCTTTACTTCCAGTTTAAAGAGTAGTGGGAGCTTCAGTCTGTATGTCACATTGTGCTGCACCGCTCCTGGGAGTTCTTGATGGAGACAGTGTAGAGAGAGTTTCACTCTATATCTAATCCCATGCTGCCCTTGTCTGAGGATGGTTTGGTACTGTACAAACAAAACAGCACTGTACTCTGCCAAGTTGTCTCATGCTCAGCCAGAGAAGCCTGTTCCCCCTCACGTGTATGACTTCTTCAATTTCCTTCAGCAGCCCTTTTGGGATTGGGATTGGGTTAGAGTTAGGTTCCAATTGACAGTTTCAGGTATTCCCAGCCTTTCGCCTCAGTGGAATATTTTGGAACATTTACGTGGACTCCAGTACAATCAAGAGGCAGGAGGGGGTGACACGGTGGCTCAATGGTTTAGCACTGTTGCCTAATAGCGCCAGGGACTCGGGTTCGATTCCAGCCTTGGGCGACTATTTATGCGGTGTTTGCAAATTCTCCCCATGTCTGAGTGGGTTTCCTCCTGGTGTTCCGGTTTCCTCTCTCAGTCCAAAGATGTGCAGGTTAGGTAAATTGGCCATGCTAAATTGCCCCATAGTGTTCAGGGATGTGTAGGTTGTGTGCATTAGTCAGGGGTAAAATGTAGAGTAGTAGGGTAGGGGAACGATTCTGGGTGGGTTACTCTTCAGAGGGTCTGTGTGGACTTTGTTGGGCTGAAGGGCCTGTTTCCATACTGTAGTAATTCGATGGTTCTATGGGTGACAGCAATGTTATTAACATGAGGCTTGTATGGTGTACACACAGTGATAGAATAGTTTACAGATTCAGTTTCAGCTTGATATTGTTTGAATCTTCAACAGTTAGAATAGTGCTCAGGAGCACAATTGGGCAGACAGGGCCACACGTGTTTTTACGACAATCAAAGGTGCAGCGTACTCTCTAACTGAGGAGTTTACTGTGATGGGATGTCATTGATTTGACTGTTTGCTGTGTATATAGTCTGGACTAAATGATTGTTTTGTTTGAAATGGTTCAGGAACCCAGAGAGCTATATTTAAACAAGCCATGAGACACTGGGAGAAGTTCACTTGTGTCACGTTTGTGGAGCGAACCAATGAAGAAAGTTTTGTCGTTTTTACCTATCGGCCGTGTGGGTAAGTAAACTTAGTCAGATGTTTATGAAGAATAAGATTTCGGACATAATGACCAGTAGTGTGCAAGGAATCTTTCTTTGCTTTCATGGGATGTGGACATCAGTGGCGAGGCCAGCATTTGTGGCCCCTCCTTAATTACCCTTGAGCTGAGAGCCTTGCTTGACCATTGCTATTGGTCTGGTGTCAGAAGTAAGCAGTAGACAACCAGATGGGATCTTTAAAACAATTAATGACAGTTTTGTGGTCATTTTTACCAAGTTTTTAATTTCAGACTTATAATCTGAATTTAAATTCCACTAGCTAGTTACAATGGGATTCAAGCCCATGTTCATAAGCCTCTGGGTTATTAGTTACCATGAAGCCACCAGCTCACCTTGAGGTGCTGTCGGAAAAGGAGCGGGTACATCCAGTCAGACGGATCCCTGAGAAAATAGTCAGTTATTTGCTAGAACGTTCAATCCAGCGCCAAGATGCAACTTAGCTGATGGTGAGACAGGCCAAAGAGCTCCTTCCTGTGCGCCCACAATCTCACTTCCTCCTCACCTTGAGGTGGCTGTAGTGGGGAAGAAAGAGACTGTCACACTTCTCCTTCTGGAATGTGTTTTGGCAAAGGTCTGTGGAAAGATACAGTGGTTTTTATCGATGTAACACTTGACTGTGCTCTAGTAGCTGTTCCAGGGATGTAAATGGAGATAAACCTCCACTGCACCTGGGACACCATGGACTTAGTGAAAGACATGCTTTAATTTTCCTAAAACGTACCGGTCTTTCAGTGTAGTGAGGCATTTAATAAGGTTCCCCATGGTAGACTAATGGAGAAAGTGAAGTCACATGGTGTGCAGGCTGTTCTAGGTAGGTGGATAAAGAACTGGTTGAGCAACAGGAGACAGAGAGTAGTAGTTGAAGGGAGTTTCTCGAAATGGAGAAAGGTGACCAGAGATCAGTGCTGGGGCCACTGTTATAGAGTCATAGACATGTACAGTATGGAAACAGGCCCTTCGGTCCAACCCATCCATGCCGATCAGTCACCTCAACCCAATCTAGTCCCACCTGCCAGCACCCGTCCCATATCCCTCCAAACCCCTCTATTCATATACTCATCCAAATGCCTCTTAAATGTTGTAATTGTACCAGCCTCCACCACATCCTCTGGCAGCTCATTCCATACACGTACCACCCTCTGTGTGAAAACGTTGCCCCTTAGGTCTCTTTTATATCTTTCCCCTCTCACCCTGAACCTATGCCCTCTAGTTCTGGACTCCCCCACCGCAGGGAAAAGACTTTGCCTATTTATCCTATCCATGTCTCTCATAATTTTGTAAACCTCTATCAGGTCACCCCTCAGTCTCCGATGCTCCAGGGAAAACAGCCCCAGCCTGTTCAGCCTCTCCCTATAGCTCCAAACCTCCAACACTGGCAATATCCTTGTAAATCTTTTCTGAACCCTTTCAAGTTTCACAACATCTTTCTGATAGGAGGGAGACCAGAATTGCATGCAATATTCCAACAGTGGCCTAACCAATGTCCTGTACAGCTGCAACATGACCTCCCAACTCCTGTACTCAATACTCTGACCAATAAAGGAAAGCATACCAAACGCCTTCTTCACTATCCTATCTACCTGCGACTCTGCTTTCAAGGAGCTATGAACCTGCACTCTAAGGTGTCTTTGTTCAGCAACACTCCCTAGGACCTTAACATTAAGTGTATAAGTCCTGCTAAGATTTGCTTTCCCAAAATGCAGCACCTCGCATTTATCTGAATTAAACTCCATCTGCCACTTCTCAGCCCATTGGCCCATCTGGTCCAGATCCTGTTGTAATCTGAGGTAACCCTCTTTGCTGTCCACTCCACCTCCAATTTTGGTGTCATCTGCAAACTTACTAACTGTACCTCTTATACTCGCATCCAAATCATTTATGTAAATGACAAAAAGTAGAGGACCCAGCACCGATCCTTGTGGCACTCCACTGGTCACAGGCCTCCAGTCTGAAAAACAACCCTCCACCACCACCCTCTGTCTTCTACCTTTGAGCCAGTTCTGTATCCAAATGGCTAGTTCTCCCTGTAATCCATGACATCCAACCTTGCTAATCAGTCTCCCATGGGGAACCTTGTCGAGTGCCTTACTGAAGTCCATATAGATCACATCTACCATTCTGACCTTATCAATCCTCTTTGTTACTTCTTCAAAAAGACTCAATCAAGTTTGTAAGACATGGTTTCCCATGCACAAAGCTACGTTGACTAACCCTAATCAGTCCTTGCCTTTCCAAATACGTGTACATCCTGTCCCTCAGGATTCCCTCCAACAACTTGCCCACCACTGAGGTCAGGCTCACTGGTCTATAGTTCCCTGGCTTGTCCTTACCACCCTTCTTAAACAGTGGCACCACGTTAGCCAACCTCCAGTATTCCAGTGACTATCGATGATACAAATATCTCAGCAAGAGGCCCAGCAATCACTTCTCTAACTTCCCGCAGAGTACTCGGGTACACCTGATCAGGTCCTGGGGATTTATCCACCTTTACCCATTTCAAGACATCCAGCACTTACTCCTCTGCAATCTGGACATTTTGCAAGATATCACCATCTATTTCCCTAAAGTCTATATCTTCCATATCCTTTTCCATTGTAAATACTGATGCAAAATACTCATTTAGTATCTCCTCCATTTTCTGCGGCTCCACACAAAGGCCGCCTTTCTGATCTTTGAGGGGCCCTATTCTCTCCCTAGTTACCCTTTTGTCCTCAATGTATTTGTAAAAACCCTTTAGATTCTCCTTAATTCTATTTGCCAAAGCTATCTCATGTCCCCTTTTTGCCCTCCTGATTTCCCTCTTAAGAATATTCCTACTTCCTTTATACTCTTGTAAGGATTCACTCAATCTATCTTGTCTATCCCTTACATATGCTTCCATCGTTTTCTTAACCAAACCCTCAATTTCTTTAGTCATCCAGCATTCCCTATCCCTACCAGCCTTTCCTTTCACCCTGACAGGAATATACTTTCTCTGGATTCTCGTTATCTCATTTCTGAAGGCTTCCCATTTTCCAGCAATCCCTTTACCTGCGAACATCTGCCCCCAACCAGCTTTTGAAAGTTCTTGCCTAATACCATCAAAATTGGCCTTTCTCCAATTTAGAACTTCAACTTTTAGATCTGGTCTATCCTTTTCCATCACTATCTTAAAACAAATAGAATTATGGTCGCTGGCCCCAAAGTGCTCCCCCACTGACACCTCAGTCACCTGCCCTGCCTTATTTCCCAAGAGTAGGTCAAGTTTTGTACTTTCTCTAGTATGTACATCCACATACTGAATCAGACAATTGTCTTGTACACACTTAACAAATTCTTCTCCATCTAAACCTTTAACACTATGGCAGTCCCAGTCTATGTTTGGAAAGTTAAAATCCCCGACCATAACCACCCTATTATTCTTACAGATAGCTGAGATCTCCTTACAAGTTTGTTTCTCAATTTCCCTCTGACTATTAGGGGGTCTATAATACAATCCCAATAAGGTGATCATCCCTCAGTTCCACCCAAATAACTTCCCTGGATGTATTTCCGGGAATATCCTCCCTCAGCGCAGCTGTAATGCTATCCCTTATCAAAAATGCCACTCCCCCTCCTTGCTTGCCTCCCTTCCTATCCTTCCTGTAGCATTTGTATCCTGGAACATTAAGCTGCCAGTCCTGCCTATCCCTGAGCCATGTTTCTGTAATTGCTATGATATCCCAGTCCCATGTTCCTAACCATGCCCTGAGTTCATCTGCCTTCCCTGTTAGGCCCCTTGCATTGAAATAAATGCAGTTTAATTAATTAGTCCTACCTTGTCCCTGCCTGCCCTGACTGTTTGACTCGCTTCTGTTCTCAACTGTACCCGTCTCAGATCGATCTCTTTCCTCACTATCTCCCTGGGTCCGCCGCCCCCCCCCCCCACCAGCTTACTAGTTTAAATTCTCCCGAGCAGCTCTAGCAAATTTCCCTGCCATTGCTTGTGATATACATAAATGATCTGGAAGGGGGCACTGTCGGTATGATCAGCAAGTTTGCAGATGACATGAAGCTTGGTGGAGCACCAGAAAGCATAAGGGACTGTCAAAGAATACAGGAGGATCGACTGGAGAGTTGGGTGGAGAAGTGGCAGATGGAGTTCAATCCAGGCAAATGTGAGGTGATGCATTTTGGGAAGTCTAATTCTAGAGCGAATTATGCAGTAAACAGAAGAGCCTTGGGAAAAGGTGATGAGCAGAGAGATCTGGGAGTTCAAGTCCATTGTACCCTGAAGGTTGCTACACATGTGGATAGAGTGGTCAAGAAGGCATATGGTATGCTTGCCTTCATCGGATGGGGTATTGAGTATAAGAGCTGGCAGGTCATGTTAAAATTGTACAAGACATTGGTTCGGCCGCATTTAAAATATTGTGTACAGTTCTGGTCACCACATTACCAAAAGGATGTGGATGCTTTGGAGAGGATGCAGAGAAGGTTTACGAGGATGTTGCCTGGTATGGAAGGTGCTAGCTATGAAAAAAGGTTGAGTAGGTTAGGATTGTTTTCATTAGAGAAAAGGAGATTGAGGGGGGACCTGATTGAGGTTTACAAAATCATGAAGGGTATAGACAGGGTAGATAGAGATAAGCTTCTTCCCAGGGGGAGAGATTCAATAACAAGAGGTCACACTTTCAAGGTGAGAGGTGAAAAGTTTAAGGGGGAGACACGCGGTAAGTACTTTACACAGAGGGTGGTAGGTGCCTGGAACACGTTGCCAGCAGAGGTGGTAGAGGCAGGCACGGTAGATTCATTTAAGATGCGTCTGGACAGATGCATGAGTAGGTGGGCATAGGCAGGATACAGTTGCTTAGGAATTGGGAGACGGGTTTAGACAGAGGATTTGGATCGGCTCAGGCTTGGAGGGCCGAAGGGCCTCTTACTGGGCTTAAATTTTCTTTGTTCTTTGTTCTTTGCAATGAGTCAACATTGACTTACTTTCAGCCTGGCACATTCCAAACTCCAGGAATACTGACTGAAGGATACAGTAAAGCTTAGGGCACTCACAGCAGAACTGCATTGCTGGAAGTCCTGCCATTATATACACTAAGGTGAAGGATGGACTAAACATCCCTCATGGTAAAAACAATGACTGCAGATGCTGGAAACCAGATTCTGGATCAGTGGTGCTGGAAGAGCACAGCAATTCAGGCAGCATCCGATGAGCAGCAAAATCGACGTTTCGGGCAAAAGCCCTTCATCGGGAATAAAGGCAGAGAGCCTGGAGCGTGGAGAGATAAGCTAGAGGAGGGTGGGGGTGGGGAGAGAGTAGCATAGAGTACAATAGGTGAGTGGGGGAGGAGATGAAGGTGATAGGTCAGGGAGGAGTGTGGAGTGGATAGGTGGAAAAGGAGCTAGGCAGGTCGGACAAGTCCGGACAAGTCATGGGACAGTGCGGGCTGGAAGTTTGAAACTAGGATGAGGTGGGGGAAGTGGAAATGAGGAAGCTGTTGAAGTCCACATTGATGCCCTGGGGTTGAAGTGTTCCGAGACGGAAGATGAGGCGTTCTTCCTCCAGGCGTCTGGTGGTGAGGGAACGGCGGTGAAGGCGGCCCAGGACCTCCATGTCCTCGGCAGAGTGGGAGGGGGAGTTGAAATGTTGGGCCACGGGGCGGTTTGGTTGATTGGTGCGGGTGTCTCGGAGATGTTCCCTTAAGCGCTCTGCTAGGAGGCGCCCAGTCTCCCCAATGTAGAGGAGACCGCGTCGGGAGCAACAGATACAATAAATGATATTAGTGGATGTACAGGTAAAACTTTGATGGATGTGGAAGGCTCCTTTAGGGCCTTGGACAGAGATGAGGGAGGAGGTGTGGGCACAGGTTTTACAGTTCCTGCGGTGGCAGGGGAAAGTGCCAGGATGGGAGGGTGGGTCGCAGGGGGGCGTGGACCTGACCAGGTAGTCACAGAGGGAACGGTCTTTGCGGAAGGCGGAAAGGTGTGGGGAGGGAAATATATCCCTGGTGGTGGGGTCTTTTTGGAGGTGGCGGAAATGTCGGCGGATGATTTGGTTTATGCAGAGGTTTGTAGGGTGGAAGGTGAGCACCAGGGGCGTTCTGTCCTTGTTACGGTTGGAGGGGTGGTGTCTGAGGGCGGAGGTGCGGGATGTGGACGAGATGTGTTGGAGGGCATCTTTAACCACGTGGGATGGGAAATTGTGGTCTCTAAAGAAGGAGGCCATCTGGTGTGTTCTATGGTGGAACTGGTCCTCCTGGGAGCAGATACGGTGAAGGCAGAGGAATTGGGCATACGGGATGGCATTTTTGCAAGAGGTAGGGTGGGACGAGGTGTAATCCAGGTAGCTGTGGGAGTCGGTGGGTTTGTAAAAAATGTCAGTGTCAAGTCGGTCGTCATTAATGAGATGGAGAGGTCCAGGAAGGGGAGGGAGGTGTCAGAGATGGTCCAGGTAAATTTAAGGTCAGGGTGGAATGCGTTGGTGAAGTTGATGAATTGTTCAACCTCCTCGCGGGAGCACGAGGTGGCGCCAATGCAGTCATCAATGTAGCGGAGGAAGAGGTGGGGAGTGATGCTGGTATAATTACAGAAGATCAACTGATCTACGTAGCCAACAAAGAGACAGGCATAGCTGGGGCCCATACGTGTGCCCATGGCTACCCCTTTGGTCTGGAGGAAGTGGGAGGATTCAAAGGAGAAATTGTTAAGGGTGAGGATCAGTTCGGCCAAACGAATGAGAGTGTCGGTGGAAGGGTACTGTTGGGGACGTCTGGAGAGGAAAAAACGGAGGGCTTGGAGGCCCTGGTCATGGCGGATGGAGGTGTAGAGGGATTGGATATCCATGGTGAAGATGAGGCGTTGAGGACCGGGGAAACGGAAGTCTTGGAGGAGGTGGAGGGCGTGGGTGGTGTCTCGAACGTATGTGGGGAGTTCCTGGATTAGGGGGGATAGGACAGTATCGAGGTAGGTGTAGATGAGTTCAGTGGGGCAGGAGCATGCTGAGACAATGGGTCGGCCAGGGTGGTCAGGCTTGTGGATCTTGGGAAGGAGGTAGAACCGGGCAGTGCGGGGTTCCCGGACTATGAGGTTGGAAGCTGTGGGTGGGAGATCTCCTGAGGTAATGAGATTCTGTATGGTCTGGGAGATGATGGTTTGGTGATGGGGAGTGGGGTCATAGTCTAGGGGGCAGTAGGAAGAGGTGTCCTCGAGTTGGCGTTTGGCTTCAGCGGTGTAGAGGTCAGTGCGCCAGACTATCACTGCGCCCCCTTTATCCACTGGCTTGATGGTGAGGTTGGGATTGGAGCAGAGGGATTGGATGGCTGTGCGTTGTGAGGGTGAGAGGTTGGAGTGGGGGAGGGGGGTACACAGGTTGAGGCGGTTAATGTCCCGGCGGCAGTTGGAAATGAAGAGGTCGAGGGCAGGTAATAGGCCAGCGCGGGGTGTCCAGGTGGATGCAGTGTGTTGGAGGTGGGCGAAGGGGTCCTCGGAAGGTGGGTGGGAGTCCTGATTGTGAAAGTAAACTCGGAGGCGGAGGCGACGGAAGAATTGTTCGATGTCACGGCGTGTATTAAATTCATTGATGCGTGGACGGAGGGGGATGAAGGTGACCCTCATTGTGAACCCCTCATTATAAATATGACATGCCTTTGCACTTGGATTGCAGAACCTCACAGTGTACTTTCACTCATGAACTGCTGCAGAACTTGCTTTACTCTTTTTAAAACAAAAATATCAAAGTATAATTTTGTAAAACGCACCCCACGAATGAGTGAAGAATGAATCCCATTCGGACCACTCCCAGAATGGCTGGATGGATAGTTTGCCAAAGTCCTTTGTACCGACAGAGACCTTGCTCAGATTGCATCCTTGCCCACTTGCTGCAGTTGGCAGCTGAACTCTGAGATGCCAGGCTGTGGGGTGAAGCTGCAGTGTTGGGTATGAACCAGACTGGCACTGCAGCAAAACGCTGGTATAGAGCTGCCCCATCCCTTCAGGTTCGGTAAAAGGTCCTGCGATACTAATTTGAAAAGCAGGGGATTTCTCCCTCTGTCCTTCCAACATTTACCAATGTCACAAGGAAACATCATTACCTCATTCATAGAATCATAGAATCCCTACAGTTTGAAAACAGGCCAATAAATCCACTCCAAAGTGGACCTCCAAAGAGTATACCACCCAGGCCCATTCCCCTACCCAATTACTCTACATTTACCTCTAACTAATGCACCTAACCTACACATCCCTGAACACTATAGGCAATTTAAACCATAGAACCCCTAATTGTGGAATCAGGCCAGTTGGCCCAACAAGTCCAACACCGACCATCCGAAGAGTATCCCATCTGGACCCATCCCCTTACCCTATATTTCTGATGACTAATGCATCTTACCTAGACATCCTGACCACTACGTTTAATTTTCCATGGCCAGTTCACCTGACCTGCACATCTTTGGACTGTGAGAGGAAACCGGAGCACCCGGAGGAAACCCACGCAGACACAGGGAGAATGTGCAAACTCCACACAGACAGCCGCCTGAGGCTGTGAGCCACCGTGCTGCCCTTTCATTTAGCATGGCCAATTCACCTCACTTGCACATCATTGTTGTTTTATTGTCAATCTATTGTCCGTATTACAACATGACACACTTGTAACATTTGCATTGGCTTTGAGGTGGTGCTGTATCAATGCAAGTCATTTTGAATATCTGATTGCAAAGTTCCACCCAGAGCACTGTTGCCCCGATCAACATTACTCCAAGATTATTTGGCCATTTACTTCATGTCCAGTTTGTGGGATTTTCTGTGGAACCTGATTGTCACATTTCCTGCCTCACGTAAGCGTGTTTCCCAAGTGTTTGCATTGGCTGTGACACAGTGGCACATGGTGGCTGTGTAAATGCAGGTGTTTTTGGCGGGGACAGGGTGGAGAGGGATATGCTGAGTGATGGTCCAGCATCATACAGGGGTTTGTTCTGGTTCAGTGGGCGGACTGAAGCTGCGTTGTGCCTCCAGGTGCTGTTCATACGTGGGTCGCCGCGGGGGCGGCCCACAGGCCATCTCCATCGGCAAAAACTGCGATAAATTCGGGATTGTCGTTCACGAGTTGGGACATGTGATCGGATTCTGGCACGAACATACCCGGCCGGACAGAGATGCCCACGTCAGCATTATCCGAGAAAATATACAGCCAGGTAATACCCTCCTCACAGAGACTCTGTGTGTGTGTGTGTGTATCTGCGTGTAAATTAGATTACTTACAGTGTGGAAACAGGCTCTTCGGCCCAACAAGTCCATACCGACCTGCCGAAGCGCAACCCACCCATACACTACGGGCAATTTAGCATGGCCAATTCACCTGACCTACACATCTTTGGACTGTGGGAGGAAACCGGAGCACCCGGAGGAAACCCACGCAGACACTGGGAGAATGTACAAACTCCACACAGTCAGTCGCCTGAGGCGGGAATTGAACCTGGGTCTCTGGCGCTGTGAGGCAGCAGTGCTAACCACTGTGCCACCGTGCCGCCCACGCGTGGGTGTCTCTGTGTATGTGTGTCTGTGTGTCCTCTTGATACAGGAGTTTGAGAGTTGGGAGTGCCATGAGACGGAAGCCTGGAATGTTGGGGTACTGGGAATACCCTGTATTGGCAGAGAAACCCAGGTCTGCTTCAGGAGCATTACCTGACCAAATTACCCAGACATGCTGCCCCAAAGGAGGAGGAGAGAGGCGGAGAGGTTTACAGATGAATTTACAAGTTTGAGACCTCGACTGCTGAAGGCCTGGATGCCACTGGTGGACTGATTGAAATTGGGAATGTTCAAGATATGAGAATTGGAAGAATGCAGAGGTTGTGGAGGATTGTAGGGCACCATTGGTGGATGGGTCTTCAACTATCTTCCCTAACAGCTCTCCTCCTCAAATTCCTCCATTAAGAATATCATTAAAACCTACAGTTTTTGACCAAACCTTTGTCCATCTGACCCAAGATCTTATCATGTGCTTCAAATTGTTTGTTGATTTTGAGTGTTCCTGTGAAGCATTTTATAATGTTTTATTACATTGATGGTGCTAGGAGTTGTGGTTGGCAGAATTTCCAGTGACAGGGATGCTGGACATAGCCCATCGAGGAATTTGAAATCAAGAGCGAGAATTTTAAAATCCCATACACCATTAGCCTATGACACTGCATGACCTTCCTCAACTATTCCAGCTATCATCAAGGGTGGCATGGTGGCTCAGTGGTTAGCACTGCTGCTTCACAGTACTAGAGACTTGGGTTCAATCCCACCCTTAGGTGATTGTCTGTGTGGAGTTTGCACATTCTCCCCGTGTCTGCGTGGGTTTCCTCCGGGTGCTCTGGTTTCCTCCCACAGTCCAAAGATGTGCAGGTTGGGTGAATTGGCCATGCTAAATTGCCTGTAGTGTTCAGGGATGAGTAGGTTAGCCATGGGGAATATAGAGTAGGCGGGTTGAATTTTGGTGGGATGCTCTTTGGAGGGTCAGTCTGGACTCAATCGGCTGAATGACCTTCCTCCACACCGTTGGAATTCTATGATTTCCTTGAGCTCAGTGAAGTTTGTCAAACACCATTTCTCTTTAGGTAATCCAATCATTTATTTACCAGTGTTCATCCGTATGTTAGCAATAGGACAGATGTTAATTGGCATTGGGCTAGTTGACCCGTAGTCATCTGAAATATCCTTATCTCCGTCTCGTGGCTTTATGCAGTCTCTCCATTACAGTCTCCTTATACTGTACTAAAACTCTGCCCTTCAAAGATTTGCTAAATCTTGCTGAGAGTGATTGGTGCCTACATTTTATTTTTCAGTCTAAAACAAGAATAATACCCGTGATGCATTTGCAGTATAGCCAACTTTGGAGAGATCCCAGCATGCCTTCTGATTTCAGTCAGGTTTACTGCCTTCTGTGTTCCTTCATTTGTTTGTTAAATTCTGCTCATTTCCCAAGTTCAATGCTTCACTATTGCACTGTTCACCCAACAGGGTTCTTGGTCCACAAGTCTTACGCAAGAGGAGACCATATCTATGATGTCAGTTCCAATCTTTGTACTGTTTTCAAGTTCATTCTTTCACAGGTCGGGGGTCACAGGTTAGACCAGTGTTCATTGTCCATCCTTAGTTGCCCTTGAGAAGGTGATGGCAAGCTGTCTTCTTGAACCGGTGCAGTCCATGTGCCATAGGCAGACTCGCAATGCCTTTACGGAAGGAATTCCAGGATTTTTGACCCAGTGCCACTGAAGGAATGGCAACAAGTTTTCAAGTCACGACAACGTCTTCCTCATTATCCTAATGCTAAATGAGTTAATCTCAGCAGTGAGCAGCCGTGAGATGTGACTGAGAGTTTCTGCTCCTGATCCATCATTACTTCTTTCTGGAGACAGTGTGGGTGTAGGTATTGGGTCAGCTAAATCCAGGCTTTGCTCTTAATAATCTTGCGCTAACTTTGTCAACTGCCCTTCCCAGCATGAAACATCATCAGTCTGCAATGTGGGCCTTTGAATAGGTTTATAGTGCTGCAGTCCCAACCCCAATCCTGTGTGGGTTACAGAATGGTCTCACAGCAGGATAGTACTGTACCTCCATTCTCTGCTAAAGGACAGCAACAGGTTCTGATATGGGATCAGTGACCTTCTCCCCACACCGGGCCAGATTACATCCGTAGTAATCCAGCCAGCACCATTTTGACAGGAGCCTCCTTCTCTCCAGCTATCCAAAGACCTGCCCAATTCAGGCAGTTGTCTCGTTATTATATTGTGGATGTTGAGGGATCTGCGAGGTAAGTAAGTGCCTGATTGGGAACAGCTTGGTGTGAAGGGGGACAATGAAGCTGGAGAAGGCAAGGAGCCTGGGATGGGGGCAATGAGCACTGGGTGCAGTCTGGCTACAGATAGGAGTCCAGCAGAGTGGCTGTTCCAGAATATGTTGTCATCAGTATCAAAAGACAAGAATAGAATTATTGAGAATCCACAGAAGACAGAGCTTAGAAGATGATAATGAAGGTTTTTAAGCACTAACAGTCCGAAGTGAGGGTGAAAAGGATCAAACTATGTCATTTGCATCTTGGAGCAACATTTTAAGATGGCTTCCTTCATGTCTGTTAAACACATACAATATTAAGTTTTAATAAAATTGATTGTGGTTAATTCAATGGATTCTCAAATATCCTTTGGGCCACATCTCACCAAAATATCCTTAACTCAGCAAAAATAATCCCATTTCCTCCTTGCCCTGTTTTCAGGGGAATGGGAGAGGAATGGCCTAAGCGCAGGGCTTCTTTAGAGAACTTTAGGAGGCAGCTTTGTCCCAACACATTCCTTTTTTCACCAATCATATTCTAATGGGCTCTTGCTGTGCATTGTGCATGAACCAACAACGGGTCTTGGGCAGATTTCTGAGAATAGGCAGGATGGACTGCTGAAGGGTTCAGAATGGGTTAGACTGGATCACTTCAGGGTCTGGGTCTGCTACATATGATCCCTACAGTGTGGAAACAGGGCTATTGAGTCCACACCGAAACTATGAAGCATCCAGATCCACCCACATCCCCTATCCCTGTGCCCCTGCGTTTCATGGCTAACCCACCTAGCCTGCACCTCCCTGGACACTATGGCAACTTATTATAGAATCCCTACAGTATGGAAACGAGCCATTTGGCCCAACAAGTCCACACCAACCCTCCAAAGAGTAACCCACCCAGACCCATTTCCAACCCAATGCTCTACATTTCCCCTGACTAATGCACCTAGCTTACTCATCCCTGGACACTATGGGCAATTTAGCATGGTCAAGTCACCTAACCTGCACATCTTTGGACTGTGGGAGGTAACCAGAGCACCCAGAGGAATGACGCGTAAACACTGGGAGAATGTGCAAACTCCACGCAGACAATCGCCCCAGGGTGGAATTGAACCCGGGTCCCTAGCGCCGAGGCAACTGTGCTAACCACTGAGTCACCGTGCCGCCCCCAATAAACTAAGGACAAAGGGTAAAGCTTTGGTAAGTGTTGATGAAATAAAGAAGTTTGAATGCACTCTGACCGATATATTCTGCTGGTAATTGTTGGAAAAGAAAACCAAGCCCAGTCATTGAGGCTCCAAACTGAGTGTCAGGCTCTGACAAAGGAGCAGCCTGTCTCCCTGACAACACATTTTCCATTGAATTACACCATACAAACGACATGAGAAATGAATGTCTTACACTGAATTGTTCATTTTTTAATGAAATTTTCATTCAACTTTCATTGGTCAGCTGCCCTCTTGCAAAATGTTTGCTTTCCAAAATTACCTCAATAATTTGGTGAGTTTATTTGAATTGCCTGTTCAGACTGGTCAGAACAGTTGGACGAATTGCTGATTTATTTTTGTGCGGCTTATTTGCAAAATGATCAAGCTACTAAGTAACTGGATATCAAAAGGCCGGTGAATGGGTATATAATATGGCCCTGTCATATTATATGAAAAATAGGCAAGCCTTCAAACTTGCACCTTTGACAAAATCTGAGATTGCAGTTCTCAGTGATGCCTCCCCCTCGTCTCACAATAACGCTGGCTGTTGTTGTACCACAGGGCAGGAGTACAACTTCCTGAAGATGGAGCCTGCCGAGGTCAATTCCTTAGGGGAGACGTATGACTTTGACAGCATTATGCACTATGCTAGGAACACCTTCTCCAGGTTGGACTTCAAGGTTCTGTCAATTTAATTCTTCACACGCTTCCTGTAACAAGTCATGGTTGAATGATCACTCACTGAGCTGTTACTGAGTCTCCTTGATTTGATTTTCCTCTTTCCTCTCAGTTATTTCCTCTTTTCTTTCTTTCTCTCTATCTTTTACCTTCTCTTTCTCTCTCTCTCTCTTTTTCATTAGATACAGGAATAGAATTAGGCTATTCAGCCCAATGAATATGCTCCACCATTCTATCACGGCTGATATGACTCTCAACTCTATTCTCCTGCCTTCTCCCCATAACCCTTGGTCTCTTTACAAATATATATCTCTTAAATACGCTCAATGACTTGGCCTCCACGGCCTTTTTCAGCAATGAGTTTCATAGATTCACCATCCTCTGGCTGAATAACCTCCTCATCTTGGTTCTGAGGCTGTGCCCTAGTCTCGAGGAGAAAGTGAGGTCTGCAGATGCTGGAGATCAAAGTTGAAACTTTATTGCTGGAACAGCACAGCAGGTCAGGCAGCATCCAGGGAACAGGAGATTCGACGTTTCGGGCACAGGCCCTTCTTCAGGAATGAGCTCATTCCTGAAGAAGGGCCTGTGCCCGAAACGTCGAATCTCCTGTTCCCTGGATGCTGCCTGACCTGCTGTGCTGTTCCAGCAATAAAGTTTCAACTGTGCCCTAGTCTCTCCTACTAGGAGAGTTCTTCTCCACACCGACTCTATTCAGGTATGTCAATATTCTGTAAGTTCCAATCCCCTGTTATCCTTCTGAGCTCCATGGGTTCAGACCCAGAGTCCTCAACCGCTCCTCATATGACAAACTCTTCATCTCCGGGACCATTCTTGCAAACTTCCCCTGACCCCCTTTAATGCCAGTACCTCCTTCCTTAGATACAGAGCTCACAATACGCAAAATGCGGTCTGATCAGAGCCTTATATAGGCTCAGCAGTACATCTCTGCTCTTACATTCTAGCCCTCTTGAAATGAATGCTAACATTGCATTTGCTTTCCTAACTGCCAGCTGCACCCACATATTAACCTGAAGAGAATCCTGAATTAGTACCCCCAAATCCCTTTGTGCTTCAGATTTCTGTTGTCTTTTCCCATTTAGAAAATGATCTATGCCTCTATCCTTTCTACCAAAGTGCATGACCTCACACTTTCCACACTGTATTCCATCTGCCACTTCTTTGTCCACTCTCCTAGTCTGTCCAAGTCCTTCTGCAGCCTCCCCAACTCTTCAACACTATCTGTCCCTTCACCTGTCTTTTTGTCACCGCAAATTTAGCAATGATGCCCTCAGTTCTTTTGTCAAGATCATTAATTTATGACATGAATAATTGTAGTCCCAACTCTGACCCCTGCAGAACTCCACTAGCCACTGGCTGCCATCCTGAAAAAGACCCCTTTATTACCTCGCTGTCTTCTGTCAATCAGCCAATCCTCAATCCATGCCAGTACCTTGTCCTTAACGCTATGGGCTCTTACTGTAGTTAGCAGCCTCCTGTGCGGCACCTTGCCAAATCCAAAGAGATGACATCCACTGGCTATCCTTTGTTTAACTTGCTCATTACCCCCTCAAAGAACTTTAACAGATTTGTCATGCATGACCTCCCCTTGAAGAAGCTGTGCTGGACTTCATCCTATTTTACCATACACTTTCAAGTGCTCTGCAATCTCATCCTTAATGATGGACTCCTTTTTGTCTCCTTCACTGTCTCTCCCTCTCTCCCTCTCTCACCTCCTCTCTCTTAGGAGAGTCATGTTTGCCCATTGCCCCCACCTAACTGCTGCCTCATCCTGAGGCTGCCTTGTTAAGGGCAGCCATCAATCCCAGGCAGTGTCAGAAAAGATCCTGGTAAAGAACAAAGGATCTAGGGCAAGTGTAGATCATTCAGCCCTTTGAGCCTGATTCCACAAAGTCATGGATGGTCTGCTGCCTATCTGTCCCCCAACTCTGGCCACCCCATTCTGACTCCATTTTACTAGCCTCCCATGCTATCAGGCCTTGCAGCCCGTATAGATTGAGGCCTTGAGTAGCTGATCTGATTTGCAGGGTGTTGTATTCTATCTGTAGGGTTCATTAACTGATTCTGAGCTGATTGTGATTGCTGTGTCAGCTTCTAACATATCCAACTTTCACAGGAAGAGAGGGAAAGGACAGGGAGACAGTGAGAGAAATAAAGACTGTGAGAGAATGATAGACCCAGAGGAGGATGGGGGAAACTGAAACAAATATTAATAATCTTCCTAAAGGATTAAAAATTTGGGAAATAATTTGATAATTCAGTGCAGTGTTCAAACACGATTCTGTCTCATCTATAGTGAGTTAGTCTAACACTGCCTGTTCCTTAACCATGTTATGGACACCCAGCTCAGTGCTCGAGTTGCTTTTGCATTTGTCGACAGAATTCTGACTTGATTGCGACCAAGTCATTCTATTGTAATGACCCCCCTGTTTCTCTCGCTGTCGTGTTCATGGTATGCTGCACTCTGTTTGTTCCAAAGGGGTGTTTTCTTGCACACCATCCTTCCTCGCAGAGATGAACATGGCATGAGGCCTCCCATTGGACAGAGAGTAAGACTGAGCAAAGGTGATATCGCCCAAGCCAAGAAGTTGTACCGATGTCCAGGTAACTTGACAAAAATCTAGCTCCTCCTCTTCAAAGTATTTGAGATTTAATTAGAAGAAAATATGAAGCATAACATTTTGCATGCCCTTAATATGAATGTGACCCATGTGACCATGGTCTGGCTGTAGTCGAGAGTGTGATGCCGGAAAAGCACAGCAGGTCAGGCAGAATCTGAGGAGCAGGAGAGTCGATGTTTTGGGCATAAGCCCTTCATCAGACATTCCTGGTGAAGGGCTCTTGCCCAAAACGTCGACTCTCCTGCTCCTCCGATGCTGCCTGACCTGCTGTGCTTTTCCAGCGCCACACTTTTCGACTCTGACTCTGCAGCATCTGCAGTCCCCACTTTCTCTCTGTGATCAGGCTGTATCCAACCATTGCCCCGTGGCTATCTTTTCAAAATGGAAACTACAGTGAACTAATGTGATTGTGAGTGTGGAAATATGGTGAGCAAGTGTGTGCAAATCTAGTGATCTAGTGCGTAAATATGTGCGCATAAACCTGGCGAGTGAGTCTGTGCAATGCTGACATATTCTCGGGAACGTTCTTAGGCAACCTAGTGAAACAGGGAATACTCACTGAAGGTGTTGGATATGTTTAGCCTGTAGTTGGCTGTTTTCACAAAATGCTTGAGGAGTGTGAGTGTTGGAGATAATTGTGCAGCTATCAAACAGGTTGAGATGTCAACTTTCACAAAAGATGGGATGGTACAGCCATATCCAAATGAGCTCTACTTTCACCTTAATCAATGTGTGAAAGGAGCAATAGAAAGGAATAGAGTTTAAAACTATGGTTCTAAGTGGAGAGATTACAGGAGGTTGATCAATAGCTAAAGGTCGATTCAATGTCCAGGTACAGTGTTGAATCACAGGATGTAGGGAAAGCAAGAGTCACTAGCCAATACTAATAGATATTTATACATTCTTTTCCCTCCTCAACTCTCTTTTTATATCAATACTGATAAAGTAGTGACAGTTTGCCTTTGAAAAATCTATTATTTTTAAGCACACAGTCAGAACAGAGCACGTGAGTTAACAGATTGTCACCCTTTCACAGTGGTTAGCACTGCTGCCTCGCAGCGCCAGAGACCCGGGTTCAATTCCCGCCTCAGGCGACTGACTGTGTGGAGTTTGCACATTCTCCCCGTGTCTGCGTGGGTTTCCTCCGGGTGCTCCGGTTTCCTCCCACAGTCCAAAGATGTGCAGGTCAGGTGAATTGGCCATGCTAAATTGCCCGTAGTGTTAGGTAAGGGGTAAAGGTAGGGGTATGGGTGGGTTGCGCTTCGGCGGGGCGGTGTGGACTTGTTGGGCCGAAGGGCCTGTTTCCACACTGTAAGTAATCTAATCTTTACAGTTAGTTTGCAAAACCCTTTGAAGCTGTTTCCCCGAACTGTGGCAGTGAATGTATCTCACTTCATTGATGGCTTAAAACCTCAAATTTATTGTCGAAAGATTGTGCACTTCTTTTAAAATGTTGTATGTAATGTATAACATTCAAAATATATACAAGTTGAGCTGAAGGGTGTGTTTCCGTGCTGTAACTTTATGACATATGTTTGACAGCCAATGAAATCTTCCTGGACAACATGGCTCTTGAGCTGACTATTTCAGTACTTCCCTGACAGGTCTCCAATCATCTGATTGTCATAAGATTGAATAATTCCAGAACACTAGATCATAGAATCCCTGCAGTGTGGAAACAGGCCATTTGGCCCGACAAGTCCACCTAGACTCTCCAAAGAGTATCCCACCCAGACCCATTCCCCTACCCTATTACTCTACATTTCCCCTGACTACTGCAGATAGCCTACACATCCCTGAACTCTATGGGCAATTTAGCATGGCCAATTCACCTGACCTGCACATTTCTGGACTGTGGGAGGAAACTGGAGCACCCGGAAGAAACCCACGCAGACAGAGGAAGAATGTGTAAACTCTACACAGACAGTCGCCCAAGACTGGAATCGAACTCGGGTCCCTGGCGCTGTGACATAGCAGTGCTAACCATTGACCCAGCGTGCCACCCCAAACCTTTACTAATGCTTGCTACTGGTACTGATTCCATTCCTCAGTGCCCTCTGCACTAGCTGTCATACATTGGCTAACAGTTGGCTGGATGGCTGGTTTTCCATCCAGTATGATGCCAAAAGAGTGGGCTCAATTCCTTCACTGGCTGAGGTTACCAAGAAGGACTGTCTTTCTCAACCTCTTCCCTCGCTTGAACCATCACTAGTCATCTCTCTCTCTAATGAGCAACTTTACATTAGCTACCAACCAGGTAGACGCTCCTAAGGGACAACGTTTTCACACACAGGGTGGTACTTGTATGGAGTGAGCTGCCAGAGGAAGTGGTGGAGGCTGGTACAATTGCAGCATTTAAGAGGCATTTGGATGGGTATATGAATAGGAAGAGTTTGGAGGGATATGGCCGGTTGCTAGCAGGTGGGACTAGATTGGGTTGGGGTATCTAGTCGGCATAGATGGGTTGGACCGAAGGATCTGTTTCCATGCTGTACATCTCTATGACTCTATGACTCACCTTCCACCTCATCAGTCTCCACATTCATCAGCTTGCCCTCTTTTCCACCTAGGGTGGTGTTACCATCAAACATTACCTCCATCTTAAACTTCACATTGCTTTGTTTCAAGTTCCTTCCTCACTATCTCTGTAATCTCCCTTGGCCTCACGAACCTTCACGATATCTGTAATCCTTCAATTCTGGAACATTCTAAGCTGCTGATTTGAATCGTTCCACCAGTGGTGACCAAGCTTCTCCCTGCCTGGTCCCTAAGCTATGAAAGGAGAAAGTGAGGACTGCAGATGCTGGAGATCAGAGCTGAAAATGTGTTGCTGGAAAAGCGCAGCAGGTCAGGCAGCATCCAAGGAACAGGAGAATCGACGTTTCGGGCATGAGCCCTTCTTCAGGAATGAGGAAAGTGTGCCAAGCAGGCCAAGTCCCTCCTCCCTACCTTTTATCTTAGCCTGCTTGGCACACTTTCCTCATTCCTGAAGAAGGGCTCATGCCCGAAACGTCGATTCTCCTGCTCCTTGGATGCTGCCTGACCTGCTGCACTTTTCCAGCAACACATTTTCAGCCCTAAGCTATGAAATTCAATCAATGCAGCAGCAGAGGAATCTGGAGGTGTATGTGAATGAATCATTAGAAGTAGCGGGGCCAGTTGAAAAAGTGAATAATGAAGCACACGGGATCCTGGGCCTAATAACGAGGGAGATAAAGCATAAAGGCAAGGAGATTAAAATCATCCTTTGTTTAAATAAAAACACTGATTGGGCCTCAAGTGGAATATTGTGTCCAACTCTGGGCACCACACTTTAGGACAGATGTGAAGGTTTCCATCTGATCCTTCCTCATATTCTCAGCCCTCCTAACATTTCTCACTTCTGATCAAAGGTCATTGATTTGAAATGTGTACTGTGTCTTTCTCTCTCTACAGACGTTGTTTGACCTGCTGAGTATTTCCAGCATTTTCGGGTTTTTTGTACAGATTTCCACCGTTTGGAATGTTCTGATTGTCAATTTTGTGTTTAATTCACAGACACTTCTCTCCTAGGAATGCCTATCCCAGTGAAACTTTTCTCACTTGATGGGATTTCTGTTTGTCTCTTTTACCTTGTTCATCTTTATTGCTTTCTATTTCTCCTCTTGTTTTTTTCAACTGAGGGTGAGGATCCCTCTCCCATTTTGGCTGACAGGACCCTCGTCAGTGTCCACCACTTTTCCTGCTCTTTCCTTTCCTCACAGAACCAGAATAGGATTTCCCTTGGAGTGCAGGTTCATAGCTCCTTGAAAGTCGAGTCGCAGGTGGATAGGATAGTGAAGAAGGCGTTTGGTATGCTTTCCTTTATTGGTCAGAGTATTGAGTACAGGAGTAGGGAGGTCATGTTGTGGCTGTACAGGACATTGGTTAGGCCACTGTTGGAATATTACATGCAATTCTGGTCTCCTTTCTATCGGGAAGATGTTGTGAAACTTGAAAGAGTTCAGAAAAGATTTACAAGGGTTGGAGGATTTGAGCTATAGGGAGAGGCTGAACAGGTTGGGGCTGTTTTCCCTGGAACGTCGGAGGCTGAGGGGTGACTTTATAGAGGTTTACAAAATTATGAGGGGCATGGATAGGATAAATAGACAAAGTCTTTTCCCTGGGGTCGGGGAGTCCAGAACTAGAGGACATAGGTTTCGGGTGAGAGGGGAAAGATATAAAAGAGACCTAAGGGACAACGTTTTCACACAGAGGGTGGTACGTGTATGGATTGAGCTGCCAGAGGAAGTGATGGAGGCTGGTACAATTGCAGCATTTAAGAGGCATTTGGATGGGTATATGATTAGATTAGATTACTTAAAGTGTTGAAACAGGCCCTTCGGCCCAACAAGTCCACACCGCCCCGCCGAAGCGCAACCCACCCATACCCCTATATTTACCCCTTACCTAACACTACGGGCAATTTAGCATGGCCAATTCACCTGACCTGCACATCTTTGGACTGTGGGAGGAAACCGGAGCACCCGGAGGAAACCCACGCAGACACGGGGAGAATGTGCAAACTCCACACAGTCAGTCGCCTGAGGCGGGAATTGAACCCGGGTCTCTGGCGTTGTGAGGCAGCAGTGCTAACCACTGTGCCACCTTGACGCCTATATGAATAGGAAGGGTTTGGAGGGATATGGGCCGGGTGCTGGCAGGTTGGTCTAGATTGGGTTGGGGTATCTAGTCGACGTGGATGGGTTGGACCGAAGGGTCTGTTTCCATGCTGTACATCTCTATGATTCTATGACTCACCTTCCACCTCATCAGTCTCCACATTCATCAGCTTGCCCTCTTTTCCACCTTGGGTGGTGTTACCATCAAACATTACCTCCCCACCCTTCTCCTGTCAGTGTATCCAATCTATTCCTCAGTGGCCACCAAATCCTTACCCTTTCCCAAATCACTTCTTGCAAATGCAGGAGATGCAATGCCTGCCTTTTTCAAGCCTCAAAAACCCTTCCAGCTGAGGTGGTGATTTACATGTACTAACAATCATAGTCATTGAGATGTGCAGCATGGAAACAGACCCTTCAGTCCAACTCATCCTAAATGAATCTAGTCCTATTTGCCAGCACTTGGCCCATATCCCTTTAAACCCTTTGCTATTCGTATACTCACCCAAATGCCTTTTAAATGTTGCAATTGTACCAGGCTCAACCACTTCCTCTGGCAACTCATTCCATATATGCACCACCCTTTATGTAAAAAATTTGCCCTTTCGGTCCCTCTTAGATCTCTCCCCCTCACCCTAAACTTATGCCCTCTAGCTCTGGACTCCCCCAACCCAGGGAAAAGACATTGTCTACTTACCCTATCCATTACCCTCATCCATTTACTCCTTCCATTTAATCTAATGTGTTCACTGCTCACAATGTGAGCACAACACAGGGGGAGACCAAGCACACATTGGGGTAACCACTCCGTGGAACACCATAAACCTGATTCCATCTTGCTGTAACACTGACATCCCTGCCCTTGGTCTGCTCCAGTGAGGATCAAGGTGAGTTTGAGGAACAGTACGTTGCCTTTTAATGAGGGATTGGACAGATATAAGACAATATGTAAGTAAAACAAAATACTTAGATTCATATAATGTTTTCACATATATCACAAAATGTTTTACAGCTAATGAAACACATTTTGACATTTACCCATTACGTTGTAATGATGGAACCACAGCACAGGTACACAGCAAGCTCCCAGACACAGTGAAATCATAAAGTTTCCAGGATGTGTTTCTCTGCTGGGGCCAATGGAAACAGGGGTCTCAGGGTGGTTGCTCTTCCCATGTTTCTCAGTCTAGGTTGTCTTGGATGGGGAGTTGACTTTGTGGCACTAGTTCCTGCTGCTTGGAATGGAAACACACCTTGACCTCCACTGGCTGTTGAGAGAGGCCCATAACTAATTGGGCATGGAGACGAGAGATGGCAGACTGGGTCTCTCTTTGTCGAGATGTACCTGTGGGGCCTGTCTGAGGAGGGCAATCCCTGGACACCACTTGGTGGTGGGGGTGGGTGGGATGGGTGGCGGTGGTGGTGGTGGTAGGGTGGGGGTGGTGGTAGGTGGGGGGCCTGAGGGTGGTGGGGGTTGGTGGTGGTGGTGGGTGGGAGATGGTGGGGGCATCAGGGGCCTGGGGGTGGTGGTGGGTGTGGGATAGGGTTGGTGTAGGGGGGGTGGTGGTGTGGTGGTAGTGGTAGGGTGGGGAAAAGCCCTGTGTGACCCCAGTGCACAGTTGGGGGGGAGACAATTAGAAACATTTTAAAATCCTGGAATGTTCTGAGAGGGAGAGGCTGGCATTAACCTCTTTCACTGTGGCCTCTCCTGTCTTGGAAACAGGCAGCTGGGGCTTAGGCTGGAGGAAGCTCACCTCGCATTCACTCACCGCGCTATCGAAGCCTGATTCTTAACGGCTCGTTAATCACCACTGGTGCATAGACGGTGTTGGAGACTAGCTCTTCCTTCATGTGTTGCTGCTGTTCATTGCCGGGAACAACCTGTGAGGCAGAGCGTAATCACCTGGAGCACACTCGACACAAATGCTCTTTGAAGAAATCCCCCTCATTAACTGGCCCTTAATTGTTGCTGGGTTCCACTGATGTTCTTGTAAAATATTTGATCAAAGGAGGGCCCACATTCCTCTCCAGCTGTGACTGGTATTGACAGGTGTCTGCTGGGAGCTTGACTTCCTGAAACATCGCCTGTTAAAGTATCAAAGCACAGGCCGGAAACTGCAACTAACACAAAGCAAGAAGGATGCATTAAAGTGTGAAACAGCCCGGTGGGAGAGACCAACTCCCACTCCTCACTGTGCAGCTTCAGTGAGCTGCTAGTGAAGTGTAAATGGGTAAAAACAATGACTGCAGATGCTGGAAACCAGATTCTGGATTAGTGGTGCTGGAAGAGCACAACAATTCAGGCAGTGTCCGAGGAGCAGTAAAATTGACGTTTCGGGCAAAAGCCCTTCATCAGGAATAAAGGCAGAGAGCCTGAAGGGTGGAGAGATAAACTAGAGGAGGGTGGGGGTGGGGAGAAAGTAGCATAGAGTACAATAGGTGAGTGGGGGAGGGGATGAAGGTGATAGGTCAGGGAGGAGTGTGGAGTGGATAGGTGGAAACGAAGATAGGCAGGTAGGACAAGTCAGGGGGACAGTGCTGAGCTGGAAGTTTGGAACTGGAATGAGGTGGGGGAAGGGGAAATGAGGAAGCTGTTGAAGTCCACATTGATGCCCTGGGGTTGAAGTGTTCCGAGGCGGAAGATGAGGCGTTCTTCCTTCAGGCATCTGGTGGTGAGGGAGTGGCGGTGAAGGAGGCCCATGACCTCCATGTCCTCGGCAGAGTGGGAGGGGGAGTTAAAATGTTGGGCCACAGGGCAGTGTGGTTGATTGGTGCAGGTGTCCCGGAGATGTTCCCTAAAGCGCTCTGCTAGGAGGCGTCCAGTCTCCCCAATGTAGAGGAGACCGCATCGGGAGCAACAGATACAATAAATGATATTAGTGGATGTGCAGGTAAATCTTTGATGAATGTGGAAAGTTCCTTTAGGGCCTTGGACAGAGGTGAGGGAGGAGGTGTAGGCGCAGGTTTTGCAATTCCTGCGGTGGCAGAGGAAGGTGCCAGGACGGGAGGGTGGGTTCCAGGGGGGCATGGACTTGACCAGGTAGTCACGGAGGGAACGTCTTTGCAGAAGGCAGAAAGGGGTGGGGAGGGAAATATATTCCTGGTGGTGGGGTCTGTTTGGAGGTGGCGGAAATGTCGGCGGATGATTTGGTTTATGCGGAGGTTTGTAGGGTGGAAGGTGAGCACCAGGGGTGTTCTGTCCTTGTTACAGTTGGAGTGGTGGGGTCTGAGGGCGGAGGTGCAGGATGTGTTGGAGGGCATCTTTAACCACGTGGGAAGGGAATTTGCGGTCTCTAAAGAAGAAGGCCATCTGGTGTGTTCTATGGTGGAACCGACCCTCCTGGGAGCAGATACGGCGGAGGCGGAGGAATTGGGAATACGGGATGGCATTTTTGCAAGAGGAAAGGTGGGAAGAGGTGTAATCCAGGTAGCTGTGGGAGTCGGTGGGTTTGTAAAAAATGTCGGTATCAAGTCGGTCGTCATTAATGGAGATGGAGAGGTCCAGGAAGGGGAGGGAGGTGTCAGAGATGGTCCAGGTAAATTTAAGGTCAGGGTGGAATGTGTTGGTGAAGTTGATGAATTGCTCAACCTCCTCACGGGAGCACGAGGTGGCATCAATACAGTCATCAATGTAGCGGAGGAAGAGGTGGGGAGTGGTGCCGGTGTAATTAAGGAAGATCGACTGTTCTACGTAGCCAACAAAGAGACATGCATAGCTGAGGCCCATACGTGTGCCCATGGCTACCCCTTTGGTCTGGAGGAAGTGGGAGGATTCGAAGGAGAAATTGTTAAGGTTGAGGACCAGTTCAGCCAAACGAATGAGAGTGTCAGTGGAAGGGTACTGTTGGGGACGTCGGAAGAGGAAGAAATGGAGGTCTTGGAGGCCCTGGTCATGGCGGATAGAGGTGTAGAGGGATTGGATATCCATGGTGAAGATGAAGCGTTGGAGGCCAGGGAAACAGAGGTCTTGGAGGAGGTGGAGGGCGTGGGTGGTGTCTCAAATGTATGTGGGGAGTTCCTGGACTAGGAGGGATAGGACAGTATCGAGGTAGGTGTAGATGAGTTCAGTGGGGCAGGAGCATGCTGAGACAATGGGTCGGCCAGGGTGGTCAGGCTTGTGGATCTTGGGAAGGAGGTAGAACCGGGCAGTGCGGGGTTCCCGGACTATGAGGTTGGAAGCTGTGGGTGAGATCTCCTGAGGTGATGAGGTTCTGTATGGTCTGGGAGATGATGGTTTGGTGATGGGGGTGGGGTGGGGTCATGGTCGAGGGGGACCTTTCCACAATGTCCTGTGTTGTTCTGGTTCACATGGATGTCTGTAATGTTCCAGATCCTGATTTCCCTAGGGTTATTGAGGCGCACACACCGGGCTCCGCTTTCCTTCATTTGCATGTGGGTCTCGGGCCTGCTTGTAAAACACACGGCCCAGGGTTCAAACGTCAATTGTTGAGAGACTGGCGTACAAAGCAGAGAGCAGTGCTGAGGGAATGCTGCACTGTCAGAGGGTGCCTTGTTTTGAGCTAAATGCAAAACCTAAACCCTCTGTTTGCCTACCCATCAGGTGGATTTAAGATATGATGGCCATTTCAATGTTCATTTAACATACCAGTGCAGGCTAAATGGGCCGAATGGCCACCACCTGCACTGTAACAATTTTGTGATCATGAAGAATAGATGATCCAGTCATTGTCCATGGGAGCTTGCTGTGCACTGTTACCATTTCTGATCTCACAAAGTGGACACAGCTCAGACATTTGCCATTGGCTGTGAAGCACTGAGAGATTGTCTCGCGCTTTGGCAGAGACAAACTCTTTCACAACTCATAGTTGCTGGACACGGGCCTCCCTAAGTGACCCGTCACCCTGCCATTGATATGGTACAATGTGCACCCTAATGCAGCGTCTGCAGGGAGGAGGTAACTCTATCTCTGGTAGGAGCAGTCTGCAGAAAGATCATTAGAACATAAGGTTTAATAGCATAATTAGGCCATTCAGTCCATTGACTCTACTCTGCTGTTGATAGAATATAGAACATTACAGAGCTCTTGATATTGCGCCGACCTGTGGAACCAATCTGAAGCCCATCCCAACTACACTATTCCATTTTTATCCATATGTTTATCCAATGACCATGAAGTCCCTCAGCCTTTTTTCATAAGAGGGACTTGAGGCTGTTTTCATTAGAGAGAAGAAGGCTGAGAGGTGACTTAATTGAGACATATCAGATAATCAGAGGGTTAGATAGGGTGGACAGTGAGAGCTTTTTTCCTCGGATGACGATGGCTAGCACGAGGGGACATGGCTTTAGATTGAGGGGTGATAGATATAGGACAGATGTCAGAGGTAGTTTCTTTACTCAGAGAGTAGTGGGGGTGTGGCACACGCACTGCCTGCAACAGTAATAGCAGTCCTCGTCTCAGTTCAGAAGTGGTGTCCCTTCACCCTGAGGCTGTGTCCTTGAGTCCTAGTTTCTCCTGTTAGTGGAAATATCTTCCCCACATCCACTCTATTTAGGCCTCTCAGTATCCTGCAAATTTCAATGTGGTCCCCTTCATCCTTCTAAACTCCATCGAGTACAGAGCCAGAGTCCTCAACTGTTCCTCATGACAAGCTCTTCACCCCTGGGGTCATTCTTGTAAACCTCCATTGGATTCCCTTCAATCCAAGCACATCCTTCCTTAGATGCTGGGCCCAAAACTGCTCACAATATTCCAAATGTGATCTCGTTCAGCTTCAGCAGCACATCTCTGCTCATATACTTGAGCCCTCTTGAAATGAATGCTAACATTATATTAACTGCCAACTGAACCAGCTTATTAACCTTAAGAAAATCCTGAACTAGGACTCCCAGGTCCCATTGTGCTTCAGACTTCTGACGTCTTTCCCCATTGAGAAAATAGTCTACACCTCTGTTTTTCCTACCATAGTGCATAACCTCACACTTTTACACACTGTATTCCATTCGCCACTTCTTTGCCAACTGGATTAGATTACTTACAGTGTGGAAACAGGCCCTTCGGCCCAACAAGACCACAGTGACCCGCCGAAGCGCAACCCACCCACGCCCATTCCCCTACATTTACCCCTTCGCCTAACACTACGGGGAATTTAGCATGGCCAATTCACCTAACCTGCACATCTTTGGACTGTGGGAGGAAACCGGAGCACCCGGAGGAAACCCACGCAGACACGGGGAGAATGTGCAAACTCCACACAGTCAGTCGCCTGAGGCGGGAATTGAACCCGGGTCTCTGGCGCTGTGAGGCAACAGTGCTAACCACTCTTAGCCTGACCAGGTTCTTTTGCAACCTCACCACTTCCACAACACGATCTGTCCCTCCATCTGTCTTTGTGTCATCTGCGAACTTAGCAACAATGCCCAAAGTTCCTTCATTCCGATCATTAGTGTATAATGTTGTAGTATCCACACTGACCCCTGCAGAACTCTGCTAGTTACTGGCTGCCATTCTGAAATTAACACCTTTTTCCCCACTCTCTGCCTTCTGCCAGTCAGCCAATCCTCTATCCATGGCTGTGCCTCTCTCTCCTAACACCATGGGGCTCTTACCTTATATCGCAGCTTCCTTGTGGCACCTAGAGTATGGAAACAGATCCTTTAGACCAACTTGTCCATGCCAATCATTTTCTCACACTAAACTAGCCCCATTCCCTTGAAATCTTTCCTATTCATGTACCTATCCAAATGTCTTTTAATTATTATAACTGCATCGTCATCTTTCACTTCCTCTGGCAGTTCATTCCACATGTGAACCATCCTCAGTGTGAAAACGTTGCCCTTTGGGTCCCTTTTATGGTACAAATGGATTTGGGCCCACAGTGGAAAATAGCCACATGCTGGTTACTATGGGGAATGGGCAAAAGGCTGGCAACAGTAGTGCTGAGGTAGACAAGCAGGAGGCTGGAAGAGCACAACAAGCCAGGCAGCACCAGGAACTGAAAAAGTCAGAGTTCGTCCAGCCTCCTGCTTGTCTATTTTGGCTTCCAGCATCTGTCTCTAACTAAGCTGAGCTGGGGTGAGCCGGTTATCTCTAGTTCACACAGTAAGAGGTATCTTGGTTGAGGGAGAGCTTTTGTCTCTCCAACTGATCCACTTCCCCAATTCCCAGACTTGGAAGGTGTTGATTCCAGGGGACAATTCAGCATATCGTAACATTCCTTCCGGGAGTTTATCACCAGTATGCAATAAATAATCCTCTCTCCTTAAAAATATGCCCTCTAGGTTTCAACTCCCCTACCCTGGGAAAAAAAATCTTTGCTATTTAGCTTATCTATGATCGTCATGATTTTATAAACCTTGAGAAGGTCACTCCTCAACATTTAATGCTCCAGTGAAAAAAATTACCCAGTTTATCCAGCCACTCTTTATAACTCAAACCCTCCAGTCCCAGTAACATTCTTGTAAAGCTTTTCTGTACCGTCTCCAATTTAATAATATCCTTCCTGTGGCAAGGCGATTAGAATTGTACACAGTACTCTCAGAGTGGCCTGACCAATATTCTGGATAACTGTAAAACGACCTCCCAACTTGTATACATAATGGTGTATAGTGAAAACAAGAATGTTAAAAACCTCCTTAACCAACCTGTCAACCTGTGACACAACCTTCAAACAATTACCTTGAACCCCTAGGTCTCTCTGTTTGACAACACTCCCCAGGACCTTACCATTAACTGTGTAAAGTCCTGCCCTTGTTCGTCTTAACAAAATGCAACATCTCTCATTTATCCAAATTAAACTCTTCAGCTTATTGGCCCAATTGATCAAGATTCCTTTGTAATCTTAGATAATTTTCTTCACTGTTGACTATACCAGCAGTTTTGATGTCACCTGCAAACTTATTACCATGCTTCCTAAATTCTCATCCAAATTGTTCATATAAATGACAAACAACCTAGCACCGATCCCTGAGGAACGTCGCTGGTCACAGTCCTCCAGTCCAAAAAAATAAACCCTCCACCACCACCACCTTCCATCAAGCCAATTTTGTATCCAATTAGCAGCTTTCCCTGAATCCCATGTGATCTAAACTTTACTAACCAGTCTACCATGCAGAACCTTGTCAAAGGCTTAGCTAAAGTCCATGTAGACAATGTCTGTCACTCTGCCCCCCATCTATTTTTTAGTTACATCCTTAAGTTTGCGAGCCATGATTTCTCATGCTGACTATCCCTAATCAGACTTTCACTCTCCAAATGCATGTAAATCATGTCTCTCAGAATACCCTCCAAAAACTTAACCACCATTGATGTCAGACTCACCAGCCTATAGTTCCCAGACTTCTTATAGCAGCCTTTCTTAAATTAAGGCACAATCTTAGCTACTCTTCAGTCTTCCTATATACCACTTGTGGCTGTCCATGATAAAAGTATCTCTGTTAGGGGCACCTCAATTTCCTTCCTAGCTTCCCACAATGTCCTGGGATACATTTGATCAGGTCCCAGAGGATTAACTACCTTTATGCTTTTTAAAGACCTCCAGCACTCCCTCTTCTGTAATGTGGGCAGTTTTAAGACTGCAGTTGTTATTTCCCCGAGTTCCCTAGCTTCCATGTCTTTTGTCAGACACTAATGCAAAATATTTGTTTCGCTCATCTCCCATCTCCTGCAGTCCCACACATAGATTTTTAAGGGGCCTTATTATCTCCCTTGTTATTCTTTTGCTCTTAATGTACTTGTAGAATCTCTTTGGGTTACCCTTAGCTGTATCTGCCAAGGCTATCGCATCTTCATTCTACCCTGCTGATTTCCCTCTGAAGAAAGCCCCTACACCCTTTATACTCTTCAAAGGATTCACTCGATCCCAGCTGTCTACGCCTAACAAATGCCTCCTTCTTATTCCAAAAGAGAAAATGCTGGAAAATCTCAGCAGGTCTGGCAGCATCTGTAAGGAGAGAAAAGAGCTTTGACAAAGGGTCAGTTAGACTCGAAACGTCAGCTCTTTTCTCTCCTTACAGATGCTGCCAGACCTGCTGAGATTTTCCAGCATTTTCTCTTTTGGTTTCAGATTCCTTCATCCGCAGTAATTTGCTCTTGGCCTCTTTCTTATTCTTGACCAGATCCTCAATTTCTCTATTCATCCATTATCCCTACTCCTATCAGCGTTACTGTTCACTCTAACAGGAACATATTGCCTCTGAACTCCCGTTAATTCACTTTTGCCAGCCTCTTCCTGTAATCTCTCAATTCACTCTCAGTCCCAAATTAAACATCCTTCGCCCTCTCCATCTCATCCCACCCCATCCCATCAGAATGTCCTTCTATCCCTTCCTTGCTAGTGTGCTTATTGTGCTCCCTCCTCAATGCCCATCATTTGAAAGGTCTTGTTTTGTTTTGCAGCCTGCGGTGAAAGCTTGCAGGACTCAGTTGGGAACTTTTCAACCCCAGGCTTTCCGGACGGGTATCCAACTTTCTCTCACTGTGTGTGGAGAATATCGGTGACCCCGGGAGAGAAGGTGAGACCATGATGGATACAAGTATCTGGTGGGTTGTTAGCCTCTTGCTGTTTACTGGATGCTATGTGATATGTGGAACAACTGAGTCTTGGTGCAGGTGGGTTTGGGCCTACAATGGAAAGTAGCCACATACTGGTTACTGTGGGAAATAGACAAAAAGCTAGGAGCTGCAGTGCTGAGGAGGCTGGAAGCCAGGCAGCATCAGGACGGGGGGATGTCAGTGTTTCGGGTATAACCCTTCTTCAGGAGTTTGTGTTGTCTACTTTGGATTCCAGCGCCTGCAGTTGTTTTGTCTCTAACTAAGCAGCGCTGAGGTGAGCCGGTTATGTGTAGTTCACACAGTAAGAGGGTTGAGGGAGAGCTTTTGTCTCTCCAATTGCTCCATTTCCCCAATTCCCAAACTTGGAAGGTGTTGATTCCAAGGGACAATTCAGCATATTGTAACATTCTTTTAAAGAGTTTATCACCACTATGTGATAAATAATCCACTAAATTTAACTAAATTTGCCATTTGAGTTCAAGTAATAATTTGGGATTATTTGTTTGTGTCACATCACTAGATTTCATCATCCCACAGGGTCACACTCGGTCCATCCAAATCTGCCCAGTCTCCATTCACAGGGGATCACATTCCTGGTATAAATCTGCCCAGTGTTCATTTGTTGTGGACCACATTCCAGATAGAAATCCCCCTAGATTCCATTTACAGTGGTTCACATTCCCTGTATAAATCTGTCCGGATTCCACTCAGCATTTCAGTGAGATATATTAAAAACTGGCAGGTTGTGAAAGTTAGGGGTGTTTGCTGCACGAGATCCCATACCACGGTTGCAAGCAGCAAAACTGGGGGTTCACACCCTCAGCTCACAGGCAGATGAATTCCTCCCAAACAGCCTTTCTCACTTCCGTCATGAAGCACTCCTCGGGCAGGGACATCATGGAGTTTGAGACAGACCTCAAGCTCTCTCTACATTGGATATGTCTAACCTTTTGGTGAGGGTGGGAGAAGTCAGATGTCAGTTTCTCTCCTGCCCTGCTGGTGGTGTACGATGAAATAATTTTGGAAAGGTGAGGTTTGGCACAACAGTAAGTATGAATTTGAGAAGAAAAACAATAAATTGATGAATTAAATGAACGTATAGTTTTTAAGAATGACAATATCAAGAAAGTACCAAGGAGCACAGCAAACAAATAGGAACTTTTTTGACCAACTCTGTTAACAAGAGTGCTTTGGAAAAACAGACAAAGCTGCAGATCTGTATCATCAGGGAAGGGCTGGTTGTGAGTGTCTCTCTCTCTCTCTCTCTCACTCTCTCTTGCTCTCGCTCTCTCACTGTCTCATTTAAGCTCCATTTGATTGAGATATCCCATCTGCCATATTTATCACAATTCTTCAGGGATGTGAAAGAGAGAGTCTGGTCTTCCCTTGACCCACCCCCTGCCTGTTCCCTGACCCACCATCTGTCTGGTCTATGCTGCACTCCCTGTCTGCCTACTGACCCACTCCCTGCTCACTCTATGCCCCAATCCCTGCCTGACCACTGACCCACCTCTTGCCCAGTCTACGTCCCACTCCCTGCCCAGTCTATGCCCTACTCCTTGCCTGCTCACTGACCTACCCCTGCCTGGTCCATGACCCACTGACCCACCCATCAGCCTACCCTCCATTGTAATCTTTCTGCTGTCCTGTGCAGGACACCGTCTGTCTCCTGCGCCGTTTGCTGTTTTACCAATCAGAGGGGCCATGTCTTTTGTGCGTTTGCTGCTGATAATTTCAAACTGAGCCTCCTGACTGGGACATGCAACCAAGAGCTTGGTCAGGGAGAACGGTTTTAAGGACCTTCTTACAGGAGGTCCAGATGTTTAGACAGTGTTACACTGTGAATAAATTGCTGTGTCTCTTACAGATCATATTAAATTTTACAACCATGGACGTGTATAAAAGCAGCCTGTGCTGGTATGATTACATTGAGGTACGCAATGGATACTGGAGGAAGGCGCCACTCCTGGGTATGATCTCTCACCATCTACTTTTGAACAGCAAGAACCTGATTCTTTGTGCAATGTATTTTTGTCCAGGAAAAGTTGACATTGCCCTTCCCTTTCTGCCATAGCTCAGTGGGGAGCACACTTACCTGTGAAAGCACAAGGTTCTCAGTTCAAGTCCCACTGAAGGAGTTGAGCCTGAAGACTGAGGCTGCCTCTCTAATGGAGCGCTGCTCTGTTGGAGGTACCGTCTTGGGAAGAACCTGTGATACTAAGGCCCTACCTGTTTGCTGGGCCATATGAGAACCCCCAGCTCTGTTTTGAAGAAGAACAGAGGAATTCCCAGAGTCTTGTTCAATATTTATCCCTTTAACAACAACACAAACAAATCAGGGCACCTTGGATCATGGGTGGAACCATGAGGGTCTTGTGGTAGTGACCCTATCAGTTCCAGTGTAATTGTCCTGGTCTTCCTACGCCTTGGTTAAGAAAGGCAAGTCATAGTCATACAGACCTACAACACGGAAACAGACCCTTCGGTCCAACCAGTCCATGCCGACCATAATTCCAAACTCTCTGCAATTGGCCCTTATCTCTCCAATTTTTGTACTTATCCAAATATCTTTTAAGCATTGTAACTGTACTCGCATCTATCACTTCCTCCGGAATTTCATTCCACACGTGAACTACTCTCTATGTCAAAAAAAAAGTCTCCATGTCTTTTTTAAATCTTTCTCCTCTCACATTAAAAATATGCGCCCTAGTCTTGAAATCCCACACCATAGGGAATTCACCTTATCTTTAAATCTTATGATGTTATGAACTTCAATAAGTTCACCCCTCAACCTTGCATGCTCCAGTACAAAAGGGTCACAGCTTATCAAGCCTCTCCCTATAACTCCAGCCCTCCATTTCCTGTAAAATCCTGGTAAGTCTTTTCTGAACTCTCTCCACCTTTCTATAACAGGGCGACCAGAACCGAACACTGTACTTTTGAAGAGGCCTCAACAACATACTGTACAACTTCAACATGACATCCCAACTCCTACACTCAAAGGTCTGAGCAATGTATGCAAGCGTGCTAAACACCTCCGTAACCACCCTGTCTACATGTGACGCAAATTCCAAAGAATTATGTACATGAACCCCTAGGTCTCTCTGTTCTCCAACACTATGCAAGGCCCGATTTCATTTGCCACTGACTCAATTGATCAAGATGTCTTTGTAATCTTAGATAACGTTCCTCATTGTCTACTATACCACAAGTGTTGGTGTCATCCACCTTCTTAACCATTTTGTCCTGATACCTTGAGGGCCTGGTGAACATGCACACCAAGGTCTCTTTGATCCTCAGTATTTCCTAGGGTCTTACCATTCATCATTTGTCCTACCCAAGTGCATCACTTCACATTTATTCAGATTGAATTATAATTGCCATTCATCAGTCCATTTGACCAGCCCGTCTATATCCTCTCATTGTCTAAGGCTACCCTCCTCACTATGTACCACCCCACCAATATTTTATCATCTGACAACTTTCTGGGCAACCTTCCAACATTCGTGCCTAAATTATTAATATGACCCACAAACAACAAGAGCCCTAACACTGACTCCTGTGGGTCTCCATTGGACACAGACTTCCATCCCCCCCTGATTCCTGTCACTCAGCCAATCACTGATTCAATTTGCCAAATGTCCTTGGATCCCATGGGGTCTTACCTTTGTTCTCAGTCTCCCTTGTACCTTATCAAAAGCCTTGCTGAAGTCCGAGCAGATGATGTCCAAAGCATTAACCTCATCTACATGCCTGGTCACCTCTTCGAAACATTCAATCAAGCTAGTCAGGTGAGCTTGACTGTCCTGTAGAGTCAAGATTAGTGTGGTGCTGGAAAAACACAACAGGTCAGGCAGCATCTGAGGAGCAGGAAAATCGATGTTTCGGGCAAAAGCCCTTCATCAGGAAGCACCGTCCTGTAGTTTCCTGATTTATCTCTTATTCCCTTCTTGATTAATAGCACCACATTGGCTGTTCTCCATCCTCTGGCACCTATCCTGTAACCAGACAGAGGAATTGAAAAATGATTGCCAGTGCCCCTGCTATTTCATCCACTGCCTCACTCAAAGGCCTCAGATATATTTCATTCGGCCCTGGAGGTTTAGCTACTTGTAAGCTTGCCTGACCACTCAGAACCTCCTCTCTGTCTGTCTGTGCTAATTTCCTTCACTGTATCACAAAGCTTCTCCCTGCTTTCTATACCCACATCATCCCTATCACTAGTGAGCACTGACAAAAAGTATTCTTTGTGAGTCCTACCTACATCCTCTGACTCCATGCACAAACTGCTGGGGTCCTTAATGGACCATACCAAGAAAATAATTGAGGATTTTCCTTTGCTTACCTGCCACTGTCCTTTCATGTCCCCTTTTAGCATTCCTAATCTTCCTTTTAAATTTCCTCTTGCATATTCTTTTACCCCTCTAAGACTTCTGTTGTTCTGAGCCCACAGTATCTGTTAGAAACCTCCTTTTTGTCTCTTAATCCAATGCTACATATCTCCGATATTCATGGATCACTGGATTTGTCAGTCCCATCCATTATGTTTACAGGAACATGTTGATCCTGTGCTCTCCATATTCCCATCGTTCTGACACAGAGTCACCTGAAAGTATCTACTTCCAGTCCACTCTGGTTTAATTGTTTCTGATCTTCGAGTCATAGAGACATAGAGGTGTACAGCACGGAAACAGACCCTTCGGTCCAACTCAGCCATGCCGACCAGATGTCTCAACCCAATCTAATCCCACCTGCCAGCAACCAGCCCACATCCCTCCAAATTCTTCCCAGTCATATACCCATCCAGGTGCCTCTTAAATGTTGAAACTATACCAGCCTCCACCACTTCCTCTGACAGCTCATTCCATACACGGACCACCCTCCGTGTGAAAAGGTTGCCCCTTAGGTCTCATTTATATCTTTCCCCACTCACCCTAAACCTATGCCCTCTAGTTCTGGAGTCCCTCACCCGGGAAAAGACTTTGTTTATTTATCCTATCCATGCTCCTCATAATTTTATAAACCTCTATAATCTCAGCCTCTGAAGCTCCAGAGAAAACAGCCCCAGCCTGTTCAGCCTCTCCCTGTAGCTCAAATCCTCCAACCCTGGCAACATCCTTGTAAATCTTTTCTGAACCCTTTCAAGTTTCACAACATCTTTCCGATAGGAGGGAGACCAGAATTACACGCAATATTCCATCAGTGGCCTAACCAATATCCTGTACAGCCGCAACCTGACCTCCCAACTCCTGTACTCAATACTCTGACCAATAAAGGAAAGCATACCAAACACCTTCTTCACTATCCTATCTACCTGCGACTCCACTTTCAAGGAGCTATGAACCTGCACTCTAAGGTCTCTTTGTTCATCAACACTCCCCATGACCTTATCATTAAGTGTATAAGTCCTGCTCTGATTTGCTTTCCCAAAATGCATTCCCAAATCACATTTATCTAATTTAAACTCCATCTGCCACTTCTCAGCCCATTGGCCCATCTGATCAAGATCCTGTTGTAATCTAATGTTACCTTCTTTGCTGTCCACTACACCTCCAATTTTGGAATCATCTGCAAACTTACTAACTGTACCTCTTATGCTCACATTCAAATAATTTAGATAAATGATGAAATGTAGAGGACTAAGCACTGATCCTTGTGGCACTCCACTGGTCACAGGCCTCCAGTCTGAAAAACAACCCTCCACCACCACCCTCTGTCTTCTATCTTTCAGCCAGTTCTGTATCCAAATGGCGAGTTCTCCCTGTATTCTGTGAGATCTAACGTTGCTCACAAGTCTCCCATGGGGAACCTTGTCAAATGCCTTACTGAAATCCATACAGATCACATCTACTGCTCTGCCCTCATCAATCCTCTTTGTTACTTCTTGAAAAAACTCAATCAAGTTTATGAGGCATGATTTCCCATGCACAAAGCCACGTTGACTATCCATAATCAGTTCTTGCCTTTCCAAATATGTGTACATTCTATCCCTCAGGAGTTCCTCCAACAACTTGCCCACCACTGAGGTCAGGCTCACTGGCCTATAGTTCCCTGGCTTGTCTTTATCACCCTTCTTAAACAGTGGCACCACGTTTGCCAACCTCCAGTCTTCCGGCACCTCACCTGTGACTATCGATGATACAAAATTCTCAGCAAAAGGCCCAGCAATCACTTCTCTAGCTTCCCACAGAGTTCTAGGGTACACCTGAGCAGGTCCTGTGGATTTATCCACTTTTATGCGTTTCAAGACATCCAGCACTTCCTCCTCTGTAATATGGACATTTTCAAGATGTCACCATCTATTTCTCTACATTCTATATCTTCCATATCCTTTTCCACAGTAAATACTGACGCAAAATACTTATTTAGTATCTCCTCCATCTCCTGCGGCTCCACACGAAGGCCACCTTGCTGATCTTTGAAGGGTCCTATTTGCTTTCTAGTTACCCTTTTGTCCTTAATGTATTTGTAAAAACCCTTTGGATTCTCCTTAACCCTACTTGTCAATGCTATCTCATGTCCCCTTTTTGTCCTCCTGATTTCCCTCTTAAGTATACTCCTACTGTCTTTATACACTTCTAAGGATTCACTCGATCTATCTTGTCTCTACCTGACATATGCTTCCTTCTTTTTCTTAACCAAACCCTCAATTTCTTTAGTCATCCAGCATTCACTATACCTACCAGCCTTTCCTTTTTCTTTAACAGGAATATACTTTCTCTGGATTCTCGTTATCTCATTTCTGCAGGCTTCCCATTTTCCAGCCATCTCTTTACCTGTGAACATCTGCACCCAGTCAGCTTTCGAAAGTTCTTGCCAAATACCGTCAAAATTGGCCTTTCTTCAATTTAGAACTTCAACTTTTTAGATCTGGTCTATCCTTTTCCATCACTTATTAAAATCAGACTTCCTTCAGTTTTGAACTTTGAGCTTAGGCCCATTCATGTCCTTTCTCCGACCAATCTCGAATCTAACAGAGTTATCATCACTGTCTGTGGTATGCTCCTGTCTGATACTGCAGTCACCTGCCCAGCTTTATGTCCTAAGTGTAAGCCCAAGATCACCCCTCTTTGTAGGGCCTTCTATGTACTGGCTTAAAAAGCCTCTCCTGGATACATTTCAAGAATTCTACTCCATCCAAATCCTTCGCACTGTGACTACCCCAATTAATGTTGGGGATGTTGAAAGATCCTACTTTGACTACCCTATTACTTTTAGACTTAGCTGAAATGTGCCTCTAACTCTGCTCTTCTATGTCTCTCAGACTGTTAGGGAATCTATAACAGACTCCCATCAATGTGATTGATCCTTACTGGTTTTTAAGTCCTACCCATATGGCTTCATTTGAGAAGCTTTCTAAGATGTCATCCCTCCTTTCTGCTATAATTGATTCCATGATTAAAATTGCGACACCTCCTCCTCTTCTACCTCCTTCCCTGTCTTGCCTGAAGACCCTGTATTCTGGAATATTCTGGAATATTGAGCTGCAAATCCTGCCCCCCTTTTAACCATGTGAGGTGAAAGCGAGGATTGCAGATGCTGGAAACCTGAGTCTAGATTAGAGTGGTGCTGGAAAAGCACAGCAGGTCAGGCAGCATCTGAGGAGCAGGAAAATCGACGTTTCAGGCAAAAGCCCTTCATCAGGAATGGAGGCAGGGTGCCTCCAGGGTGGAGAGATAAATGATAGGGGGGGGTGGTGCGGAGCTGGGGAGAAGGTAGCAAATAGTACAATAGGTGAATGGGGGTGGGGATGGAGGTGACAGGTCAGAGGGGAGGGTGTATGAAGATAGCAAAGAGTACAATAGGTGAATGGGGGTGGGGATCAAGGTGATAGGTCAGAGAGGAGGGTGGGGGAAGATAGCAAACAGTTCAATGGGTGGATGGAGGTGGGGATGAAGGTGATAGGTCAGAGAGGAGGGTGGACTGGATAGGTGGGAAGGGAGATTGGCTGGTAGGACATGGTTGAAAGTGGACTTCACCAGTTTCCTCATTTCCCCTCCCCTCTCCTTACCCAGTTCCAACCTTCCAGCTCAGCACTGTCCTCATGACCTGTCCTACCAGCAGACATTTTCTCCTTTTCATAGCTATAATTTACACCTATTTTACATTGCAATCTTTCCTTTCCTATCATTAGCACACTCTGATCATCTTCACCCTCAGTTTCATTTGCTCCTCCTTGCTGTCTGTCTATAGAAAAAAACCTCACTATTATCCAGCACCTTTTGGTTCTGAAGCAGAGTTATATTGGATATGAAACTGTTTCTCTTTCTAGAGATAATGCCTAAGCTATGTTTCCCCAGTACTACCTGTTTTTCCCCCAGTTTCCAAAACTTACATTACTACCCACTGAACCTTGAGGACAGTCAGATTCATACATGAGGCATTTTTAAATATTGAATCTCTTTTATTGTTAATGATACGACTTGAGCGGACTTCAAGTGAGGCAATAAATTCAATTTTGATCCCAAGCTTCAGATTTCTGTTCTGACCCCATCTCACTTGCCTGCATGGACAGGCTTTCATCTCCCGACCTAATTGCATTTATAAAGCAAATTTAACATCTTGAGAAAGTCACAGCAGAGTGGCGTGGTGGCTCAGTGGTTAGCACTGCTGCCTCATAGTGCCCGGGACCCAGGTTCGATTCCAGCCTCGGACAGACTGTCTGTGTGGGGTTTGCACATTCTCCTCGTGTCTATGTGAGTTTCCTCTGATTTCCTCCCTTAGTCCAAAGGTGTGTCAGTTCAGTGAACTAGCCATGTTAAATTTCCCTGCCATCCAGCGATATGTAGGTTAGGTGGATTAGCCAAGGTGGGGGGATAAAGAGGGCTCTTCGGAGAGTTGCTGTGGATTTGATGGGCTGAATGGCGTGCTTCCACACTGTAGGGATTCTATTTTACAGCCAGTGGAGAACTTCTGAAAGGCTTAACAGACAATCAATTTTTCAATGTATAATTTCAGTTACATCACACTGCAAATTTTTGCTATAAATTCTGTGTTACATTCGAGCCCTCCACTATTACCTGATGAAGGAGCGTCGCTCCGAAAGCTAGTGTCCTTCCAATTAAACCTGTTGGACTATAACCTGGTGTTGTGTGATTTTTAACTTTGTACACCCCAGTCCAACACCGGCATCTCCAAATTCTGAAATATAGTCACTGTTGTTTTAGTACGAGAAACAAGGCAGCCGATTTACCCGCGAACAACAATGGGGTAATTTACTGGATACTTTGTTTTAATGCTCAAAGCTTTTCTGATTTTTGTAATATTTATGGAGGATGGAGGTAAAGTGAGCTTATTTTGCCCATTCCCAATTGCCCTTGAACTGTATGGCTTGCTAGGCCATTTCAGAGGGCACTTCAGAGTTAACCACATTGCTATGGGTCTGTAGGCCAGACTGGATAAGGATGAAGGATTTCCCTCTCTAAAGGATGTTGATGAGCCAGATGGGATTTTACCTGAGCTGAAAAATGTGTTGCTGAAAAAGCGCAGCAGGTCAGGCAGCATCCAAGGAGCAGGAGAATCAATGTTTTGGGCATAAGCCTTCCTTGAAGTAGCTCTCTTCCTCCCTCTACAAGGATTAAAAAATGACCAGCTGCGCTTTTCCAGCAACACATTTTTTCAGCTCTGATCTCCAGCATCTGCAGTCCTCACTTTCTCCTAGTTGATTTTAACCTACTGCGAATCCTCTTGCAAGAATGCCTTTCTTGAAGAAGCTCTCTTCCTCCCTCTACAAGGATTTAAAAAAAAACAAACAAGAAGGGCTTATGCCCGAAACATCGATTCTCCTGTTCCTTGGATGCTGCCTGACCTGCTGCGCTTTTCCAGCAGCACATTTTTCAGCTCTGATCTCCAGCATCTGCAGATCTCACTTTCTCCTAGAGGGGATTTCACAACAACCGGTGATAGTCTCAGTCATATTAACAAAGAAACTTGCTTTCAATTCCAGATCAATATGTTGAATTTAAATTGGTGAGAAGTTACCTTGTATTCTCAGAGTGATAACATGGGCCTCTGGATATCATATATTATATATCATTCGTTGCCACTACGCCATCATCTCCCCTAAGGGGGAGTGGGGAGAATGTACCCAGTGAGGTACATTGAAACAAAATTAATTTTAAAAATATGTTTGTCAAGTTGTGTCATTGCAAGTGGCTGGTGATTAATGTTGGTCCTGGGCTGTCTTCTTTCAGGTCGATTCTGTGGTGAGAAACTTCCGGAAACCATCATTTCCACCGACAGCTGGCTCTGGATTGAGTTCCGCAGCAGCAGTAACGGAATGGGAAAAGGCTTTTCTGCTGTGTATGAAGGTGTCGATGGTTTTATATTTTTATATATTTATATTTTCTTAATATTTTTATGTTGACATTTTTCAACAAAATCATATCTTCACAGGTGATATTTTGCCAATGATTTATACTACGAAAATGACCACATGATACTTTTATGGAAAGTTGAATTGTCAAGTACCATCATTTTAGGCAAAAGCTGAAGGTCAATGTTTATAACAGTAATCGTCTAAAAGTTAATAAAGGTCAGTTTTGGCACAAGATTGAAACTCAGAAAACAGGAGCAGAAATAGGCCATTCAGCCCTTTGAGCCTGCTTCATAATTCAGTATGACTGACCATCGAACTCAATGCCCTGTTCCTGCTTTCTCCCCGTTTCACCCATTTAATCCTAAGAATTATATCTGACTCCTTCTTGAAAATATTTAATGCATTGGGTTCAATTACTTTTTGTGGGTGGCACGGTGGCACAGTGGTTAGCACTGCTGCCTCACAGCGCCAGAGACCCGGGTTCAATTCCCGCCTCAGGTGACTGACTGTGTGGAGTTTGCACATTCTCCCCGTGTCTGCGTGGGTTTCCTCCGGGTGCTCCGGTTTCCTCCACAGTCCAAAGATGTGCGGGTCAGGTGAATTGGCCATGCTAAATTCCCCGTAGTGTTAGGTAAGGGGTAAATGTAGGGGTATGGGTGGTTTGCGCTTCGGCGGGTCGGTGTGGACTTGTTGGGTCAAAGGGCCTGTTTCCACGCTGTAAGTAATCTAATCTAATCCACTTTCTGTGACCTAGAATTCCACAAGTTCGCCACTCTCTGGGTGAATGCGTTTCTCCTCAGTGCTAAATGGTCTGGCCTGTATCACTAGGCTGTAAATTCTGGTTCTGGATTCCCGGCTATCAGGAATGTTCCACCTGCATTTATCCTATCTAGTCCTGTTAGAATTTTGGAGATTTTTGTGATGGCCCCTCATTCTTCTGAACTCCAGTGAATATATTCAGAACTGATTCAGTGTCTCTACCTACACCCACAGTCCTATCATCCCAGAAAGCAATAAACCTTTGTTGTACCTTAGTTGGCAGAACATCCTTCCTCACAGCATGAAACAAAAACTGCACAGACCACTCCAGGCGTGGTCTCGCCAAGGCCCTGTACAATTGCAGCAAGACATAGAGTCATAGAGATGTACAGCATGGAAACAGATCCTTCGGTCCAACTCATCCATGCTGGCCAGATCTCCTATATAAATCTTGTCCCATTTGTCAGCACTTGGCCCATATTCCTCTAACCCCTTCCTATTCATATACCCATCCAGATGCCTTTTAAATGCTGTAATTGTACCAGTCTCCACCACTTCCTCTGGCAGCTCATTCCATACACGCACCACCCTCTGTGTGAAAAAGTTGCCCCTTAGGTCTATTTTTTATCTTTCCCCTCTCCCCCTAAACCTATGCCCTCTAGTTTTGGACTGCCCCACCCCAGGGAAAAGACTTTGTCTATTTAACATATCCATGCCCCTCATGATTTGATAAACCTCTATAAGGTCGTCCCTCAGCCTCCTATGCTCCAGGGAAAACAGCCCCAGCCTATTCAACCTCTCCATGTAGCTCAAACTCTTCAATCCTGGCAACATCCTCGTTATTCTCCTCTGAACCCTTCCAAGTTTCACAAAATCATTCCTATAGGAGGGAGGCCAGAATTGCAAGCAATACTCCAAAAGTGGTCAAACCAATGTCATGTATAGCTGCAACATGACCTCCCAACTCCTCTACTGAAGGAAGGCAAACATATGGGGCGGCACGGTGGCACAGTGGTTAGCACTGCTGCCTCACAGCGCCAGAGACCCGGGTTCAATTCCCGCCTCAGGCGACTGACTGTGTGGAGTTTGCACATTCTCCCTGTGCCTGCGTGGGTTTCCCCCGGGTGCTCCGGTTTTCCTCCCACAGTCCAAAGATGTGCAGGTCAGGTGAATTGGCCATGCTAAATTGCCGGTAGTGTTAGGTGCATCAGTCAGAGGGGAATGGGTCTGGGTGGGTTGCTCTCCGGAGGGTCAGTGTGGACTTGTTGGGCTGATGGGCCTGTTTCCACACTGTAGGAAATCTAATCATACCTGGTGACTCTATTTTCAGCAACACTCCTCAGGACCTTACCATTAAGTGTGGAAGTCCTGCCCTGTTTTTCATTTCCAAAATGCAGCACCCCACATTTATCAAACTACATCTGCCACTCCTTGGCCCATTGGCCCATCTGACCAAGATCCCGTTGTACTCTGAGGTGACCTTCACTGTCCACTACACCTCCAATTTTGGCATCATCCGCAAACTTACTAACCATACGTCCTATATTCTCATCCACATCATTTATATAAATGACAAAAAGCAATGAGCCCAGCACCAATCCTTGTGGCAGATCACTAGTCATAGGCCTCCAGTCTGAAAAGCAACCCTCCACCACCAAACTCTGTGTTTCAACTGCGAGCTCTGTTCTTATTCCTTCTGATCTAACCTTGCCTACCAGTTTACCATGAGGAACCTTGTCAAATGGTTTACTGAAGGGGCGACACAATAGTTCAGTGCTTGCTCACAGTGCCAGGGACTGTGTTCGATTCCAGCCTCGGGCAACTGTTTGTGTGGAATTTGTACATTCTCCCCGCATCTGTGTGGGTTTCCTCCCAAAGCTAAATTGCCCATAGTGTTCAGGGATGTGTAGGTTAGTCAGGGGAAATGTAGAGTAATAGGGCAGGGGAATAGGTCTGGGTGGGTTACTCTTTGGAGGGTCAGTGTGGACCTGTTGGGCCAAATGGCCTGTTTCCACACTGTAGGGATTCTGTGGTTCAATATAAATGACGAAAGCTCTGCTCTCATCAATCCTCTTCATTTCTTTTACAAAAAACTCATTCAAGTTTGTGAGTCATGATTTCCCATGCACAAAACCATGTTGACTATCCTTAATCAGTCCTTGCCTTTCCAAATCCATATAAATCCTGTCCGTCTGGATTCACTCCAAAACTTGCCCACCACCGATGTCAGGCTCACTGGTCTGAAGTTCCCTGGCTTGTCCTTACCACCTTTCTTAAACAGTGGCACCACATTAGCCAAACTCCAGTCTTCCGGCACCTCAACTGTGACTATCGATGACACAAATATCTCAGCAAGAGGCCCAGCACTCACTTCCCTAGCTTCCCACAGAGCAGGTCCAGGGGATTTATCCACCTTTATATGTTTTAAGACATCCCTGCTGTACTTGAATCCTCTCACTACGAAGGCCAACATTAGAGTCAGATACATTGGAGACATTTAAGCAACTCTTGGATAGGCACATGGAAGATAGTAAAATGTGGGTTAGTTTGATCTTAGAGTAGGATAAAAGGTTAACAGATCATCAAGGGCCGAAGGGCCTGTACAGTGCATATCATCTGTGTGGGCTTCCTCCCATAAGTGAATTGGCCAAAGCTAAATTGCCCAGAGTGTTCAGGGATGTGTAGGTACATATTTGTCATCTTCACTGCCTACTGTACCAGATCGCGTTGCATCATCCTCTTGCCTAGTAGCTATGAGTATTTACAGTAGATGTTCAGAAAATTTAAATACCAGTGACCCCCTCCTCGCCCACATCGATCCCAACCCTTTAAAGTTTGGCGCCAGTTTCAGAGCTGGAGCAGGTGTGCCTCGCACTGAGATGGCCCGCTGCTCAAGAAGGTTGGATCCTGTTCATACTCTGGCACAGGGGCTTTGCATCTTGGGATGGGGCATCCAAAAGGCAATTGGAATCTGTGAAGGACGAAAACTAATAGGAGAAAAATTGGAGGGGAGGGGTGAACGGTTTTCGACAGAGTTGGCACAGACCAAGTGGGCTGAGTGGCCTCCATGTGTGCTATGATGTACTTTGATATCCCGTGTGTGAAATGGAAGAGTGGGATAATGCTGAACTGTGAACAGGAAGGCAGCGATGAGAGAGAAATGGCTGATCAAATCATCTGCCTGTTTGTCCAGCAGGATGTGCGGAGGTGGGAGGGGAGCACATGGGGGTAAGAGTGGGGTACGGTATGAAGAGAAGCTGTGGCTGGAATGTTCCGCTGTCCCAGTGATGTCCTGAAGCATGGGGAGTGCGGAATCAGTCTCCGACCTGTCCACTTGCCCCAGGCAGCCTTGTTCACGTTGTGTGCTGCCTTCTCCTCCTCCGCAAGAGACTGTCTGTGACAGGCTTCTCTAACACTGACTGGAGATTGTGTATGTCTGTGACAGGCTTCTCTCACACTGACCGGAGACTATGTGTGTCTGTGACAGGCTTCTCTAACACTGACCAGAGACTGTGTGTGTCTGTGACAGGCTTCTCTAACACTGACCGGAGACTGTCTGTCTGTGACAGGCATCTCTAATACTGACCGGAGACTGTGTGGGTCTGTGACAGGCTTCTCTAATACTGACCGGAGACTGTGTGTGTCTGTGACAGGCTTCTCTAATACTGACCGGAGACTGTCTGTCTGTGACAGGCTTCTCTAACACTGACAGGAGACTGTATGTATCTGTGACAGGCTTCTCTAACACTGGCTGGAGACTGTCTGTCTGTGACAGGCTTCTCTAACACTGACAGGAGACTGTATGTATCTGTGACAGGCTTATCTAACACTGACCGGAGACTGTGTGTGTGTTCGTGACAGGCTTCTCTAATACAGACCAGAAACTGTGTGTGTCTGTGACAGGCTTCTCTAACACTGACTGGAGACTGTCTGTCTGTGACAGGCTTCTCTAACACTGACCGGAGACCGTATGTGTGTCTGTGACAGCCTTCTCCAACACTGACTGGAGACTGTGTGTCTGTGACAGGCATCTCTAATACTGACCGGAGACTGTGTGTGTCTGTGACAGGCTGCTCTAATACTGACCGGAGACTGTATGTGTCTGTGACAGGCTTCTCTAACACTGACTGGAGACTGTCTGTCTGTGACAGGCTTCTCTAACACTGACCGGAGACTGTATGTGTCTGTGACAGGCTTCTCTAACACTGAGCGGAGACTGTCTGTCTGTGACAGGCTTCTCTAACACTGACCGGAGACTCTATGTGTCTGTGACAGGCTACACTAACACTGACTGGAGACTGTCTGTCTGTGACAGGCTTCTCTAACACTGACCGGAGACTGTATGTGTCTGTGACAGGCTTCTCTAACACTGACTGGAGACTGTCTGTCTGTGACAGGCTTCTCTAACACTGACCAGAGACTGTATGTGTCTGTGACAGGCTTCTCTAACACTGACTGGAGACTGTCTGTCTGTGACAGGCTTCTCTAACACTGACCGGAGACTGTGTGTGTCTGTGACAGGCTTCACTAACACTGACTGGAGACTGTCTGTCTGTGACAGGCTTCTCTAACACTGACCGGAGACTGTATGTGTCTGTGACAGGCTTCTCTAACACTGACTGGAGACTGTCTGTCTGTGACAGGCTTCTCTAACACTGACCGGAGACTGTGTGTGTCTGTGACAGGCTTCTCTAACACTGAGCGGAGACTGTCTGTCTGTGACAGGCTTCTCTAATACTGAACGGAGACTGTGTGTGTCTGTGACAGGCTTCTCTAACACTGAACGGAGTCTGTGTGTGTCTGTGACAGGTTTCTCTAACACTGTCCGGAGACTGACTGTCTGTGACAGGCTTCTCTAACACTGACCGGAGACTGTGTCTGTGACAAGCTCCTCTAACACTGACCAGAGACTATGTGTGTGTCTGTGACAGGATTCTCTAACACTGACCGGAGACTGTGTCTGTGACAAGCTCCTCTAACACTGACGAAAGACTGTGTGTGTGTTTGTGACAGGATTCTCTAACACTGACCGGAGACTGTGTGTTTCTGTGACAGGATTCTCTAATACTGACCGGAGACTGTGTGTGCCTGTGACAGGCTTCTCTAACACGGACTGGAGACTGTCTGTCTGTGACAGGCTTCTCTAACACTGACTGGAGACTGTATGTGTCTGTGACAGGCTTCTCTAACACTGACTGGAGACTGTCTGTCTGTGACAGGCTTCTCTAACACTGACCAGAGACTGTATGTGTCTGTGACAGGCTTCTCTAACACTGACTGGAGACTGTCTGTCTGTGACAGGCTTCTCTAACACTGACCGGAGACTGTGTGTGTCTGTGACAGGCTTCTCTAACACTGACCGGAGACTGTGTGTGTCTATGACAGGCTTCTCTAACACTGACTGGAGACTGTCTGTCTGGAACTTTATTGCTGGAACAGCACAGCACGTCAGGCAGCATCCAGGGAACAGGAGATTCGATGTTTCGGGCACATGAAGAAGGGCCTGTGCCCGAAACGTCGAATCTCCTGTTCCCTGGATGCTGCCTGACCTGCTGTGCTGTTCCAGCAATAAAGTTTCAACTTTGATCTCCAGCATCTGGAGACCTCACTTTCTCCTCCACTGTCTGTCTGGGACAGGCTTCACTAACACTGACCGGAGACTGTGTCTGTCTGTGACAGGCTTCTTTAACACTGAACGGAGTCTGTGTGTGTCTGTGACAGGCTTCTCTAACACTGAGCGGAGACTGTCTGTCTGGGACAGGCTTCTCTAACACTGACCGGAGACTGTCTGTCTGTGACAGGCTTCTCTAACACTGACCGGAGACTGTGTCTGTCTGTGACAGGCTTCTCTAATACTGAACGGAGACAGTGTGTGTCTGTGACAGGCTCATCTAACACTGACCAGAGACTGTGTGTGTGTCTGTGACAGGATTCTCTAACACTGACCGGAGACTGTGTCTGTGACAGGCTCATCTAACACTGACCAGAGACTGTGTGTGTGTCTGTGACAGGATTCTCTAACACTGACCGGAGACTGTCTGTCTGTGACAGGCTTCTCTAACACCGGCCGAAGACTGTGTGTGTCTGTGACAGGCTTCTCTATTACTGACTGGAGACTGTGTGTCTGTGACAGGCTTCTCTAACACTGACCGGAGACTGTGTTTGTCTGTGACAGGCTTCTCTAAGACTGACCGGAGACTGTCTGTGACAGGATTCTCTAATACTGACCGGAGACTGTCTGTCTGTGACAGGCTTCTCTAACACTGACCAGAGACTGTGTGTCTGTCTGTGACAGGCTTCTCTAACACTGACCAGAGACTGTGTGTGTCTGTGAAAGGCTTCTCTACCACTGACCAGAGACTGTGTGTGTCTGTGAAAGGCTTCTCTAACACTGACCAGAGACTGTGTGTGTCTGTGAAAGGCTTCTCTAATACTGACCAGAGACTGTCTGTGACAGGATTCTCTAATACTGACTGGAGACTGTGTTTGTCTGTGACAGGCTTCTCTAAGACTGACCGGAGACTGTCTGTGACAGGATTCTCTAATACTGACCGGAGACTGTGTTTGTCTGTGACAGGCTTCTCTCATACTGACCCGAGAATGTGTGTGTCTGTGACAGGCTTCTCTAAGACCGGAAACTGTGTGTTTCTGTGACAGGCTTCTCTCACACTGACCGGAGACTGTGTGTGTCTGTGACAGGCTTCTCTCGCACTGACCAGAGACTGTGTGTCTGTGACAGGCTTCTCTAACACTGACAGGAGACTGTGAGTGTCTGTGACAGGCTTCTCTAACACTGACCGGAGACTGTGTGTGTCTGTGACAGGCTTCTCTAACACTGACAGGAGACTGTGTGTTTCTGTGACCGGCTTCTCTAATACTGACCGGAGACTGTGTGTCTGTGACAGGCTTCTCTAACTCTGACCAGAGACTGTGTGTCTGTGACAGGCTTCTCTAACTCTGACCAGAGACTGTGTGTGTTTCTGTGACAGGCTTCTCTAACTCTGACCAGAGACTGTGTGTGTGTCTGTGACAGGCTTCTCTAACCACTGACCAGAGACTGTGTGTGTGTTTGTGACAGGCTTCTCTAACACTGACCAGAGACTGTGTGTGTCTGTGACAGGCTTCTCTAACTCTGACCAGAGACTGTGTGTGACAGGCTTCTCTAACCACTGACCAGAGACTGTGTGTGTCTGTGACAGGCTTCTCTAACTCTGACCGGAGTCTGTGTGTGTGTCTGTGACAGGCTTCTCTAACCACTGACCAGAGACTGTGTGTCTGTGACAGGCTTCTCTAACTCTGACCAGAGACTGTGTGTCTGTGACAGGCTTCTCTAACACTGACCGGAGACAGTGTGTGTGTGACAGGCTTCTCTAACCACTGACCAGAGACTGTGTGTGTCTGTGACAGGCTTCTCTAACTCTGACCAGAGACTGTGTGTCTGTGACAGGCTTCTCTAACACTGACCGGAGACTGTGTGTGTCTGTGACAGGCTTCTCTAACACTCACCAGAGACTGTGTGTCTGTGACAGGCTTCTCTAACACTGACCGGAGACTGTGTGTGTCTGTGACAGGCTTCTCTAACTCTGACCAGAGACTGTGTGTCTGTGACAGGCTTCTCTAACTCTGACCAGAGACTGTGTGTCTGTGACAGGCTTCTCTAACACTGACCGGAGACTGTGTGTGTCTGTGACAGGCTTCTCTAACACTGACCAGAGACTGTGTGTCTGTGACAGGCTTCTCTAACACTGACTGGAGACTGTTTGGGTCTGTTCCCGAGTTGCTCGTGTTGTGCAGGTGTTGGATGGGACCTGTGCATTTCCATTGTCGTGAGAATAGGTGGTGCAGTATGTGAGTAGAGATGGACAGACTTGCATTTCCACAAAGCCTTTCACAGACTCAAACCATCTCATAAAGTTGCCCCTCACAGATTTTTAAAATCTTGCTTCTCTCACCTTAAAAATATGCCGCCTTGACTTGAAATCCCCCACCCTGGGGAAAAGACACCTGCCATTCACCTTATCAATACCCCTATGAATTTATAATCCTCTGTAAGGTCACCCCGCCACCTCCTACGCTTCAGTGAAAAATGTCCCAGTTTATCCAGTCTCTCCTTACACCTCAAACCCTCCATTCCCGGCACCATTCTGGTAAATCGTTTCTGAACCCTTGGCTGCTGGCATGCTCCTCGTGGATTCCTGGGATGGCAAACACCCTGGGGGCAGGGATGGGGGAGGGGTGGTGGTCGCAACAGGTCTAACTGTCCTTTGGAGTCAGGGTGGTGGGCATCAGATGAGCCCCTGACCCCTCCCAAAATGCTCAGCTCCTTCGTGGAGAGCTCCTCAACTGCAGCTCAGCACCAAGCTCAAAATCCAGTGAGAGCATCTCCTCCCAGGCACCACTACTTCCCCAGGATGTGAGGATGGAGTAGGTCAAAGACCAGGTGGGATTCGAATGTGCAGCTAGTTTATTCAGTCAGCACAGACACCATGGGCTGAATGGCCTCTTTCTGTGCTGTAACATTTCTGTGGTTCTATGCTGTTTTTGTCCAATCTAATTTATACGTAACTCCAGTCTTCCAACTCTTCTGAACTTAGAGTGAGAAAGTGAGGACTGCAGATGCTGGAGATCAGAGCAGAAAAATGTGTTGCTGGAAAAGCGCAGCAGGTCAGGCAGCATCCAAGGAGCAGGAGAATCGACGTTTCGGGCATAAGCCCTTCCTTTCCTGAAGAAGGGCTTATGCCCGAAACGTCGATTCTCTGTCTCCTTGGATGCTGCCTGACCTGCTGTGCTTTTCCAGCAACACATTTTTTGGCTCTGAACTTAGAGTGAGTCAGCTTGCTGTATTCAACCACCCCAAGAATAACCATCACTGCCCCTTCACAGGGTCAATAAAATGGGTAATAAGTGGACCAGGTGGCCCAGTGGTTAGCACTGCTGCCTCACAGCACTAGGAACCCAAGTGCAGTTCCTCCCTCAGGCGACTGTCTGTGTGGGTTTCCACCAGGTGCACCTGTTTCCTCTCACAAAGACGTGCAGGCTGGGTGGATTAGCCAACAGTTCTCTAATTGGCTGTGCAGGAGCTGAACAGCTTGTGGGTGAGAGCGATATCGGCAGAAGCATTTGGATTGCTACAAGTAGCAGATGGTTTGCCTTTCTCTTCAGGATAAGGGATAGCAGATTTAAGACACAGATGAGAGAAAATTATCTTCAGTTCTCTAATGGTTAATTTTTTTGAGATCTTATTTCATAGTAAGGCTGAGAAGCAGGGTTAGGGCAGGAGGATGGGTCTGGCTTTTCGGAGCGTCAGTGTGGCCTCGATGGGCTGAATGGCCTGCTTCCACACTCGGGGATTCTATGAAATGTTCTCCTTATCAGGAACACACACATCCATCCAAAGAATACCTTCCAAAAATAAAAGGCAGCAGCACCTGGGAAAGGGAAAACAGATGATAAAGCAACAGGTGAGGCTGGCAGAGCTCGAAGTGTTCCTGCCCTCTGCTTAGGCACTGCCCTTTACACAGAGCCAATTAGAGAACTGTTGTCAGGTCGATGACCTTTGGCAACCACACCATGTCACAAATCCACAAACCAATCAGCAACCAGTTGCTGGCCACATCTCACCTTGTACACACTCCCTGGTGTGGGCCTGTCTGCAAACAGACTTGCTCCCGTCTCCAGCTTGAACAAATCAGCAGTGTAAACACAGCTTACAATAATAGTAGGAACTTGCCTTCTGAAAGTGCGGCAATTCATGCTGTAATCCTTGATTTTAAAACAGTTCCCCTTCCCAGCTCATTGCAGAATCCAAAATACCAAAACAAATAAAATGGTCCAGACTTTACAGATCTCAAAGCTTCAGTGGCTGTGATTAGTAAAAGTATCAATACTCAGAACTTTAGTGGGGAATCATTCTAACCTCCAAGAATCTCACCTGTATTAATCTATCTCTTAAACAAGACGTCGTTACTGCCACAAAAGCAAAATATTGCAGTCTTTTTCCCAGGG